>NC_081527.1:32662556-32971127 GCF_030273125.1 Centropristis striata
CTATTGGTATTTACCAGAACATGTCATAATACAATTTTGTTGAATCAAGCCACAGTGCCTCGTCCTCATGCAAATTCTTACAGTATATATAAAGTCTTTAGTTGTTGTGTTTTTAGTTGTTATACCAATTATCCAGGTGCAGATTCCCAATCTGAATATAACAATTTCAGAACAGCCCAATGTGTAAACGGGGTCGAGTATCAGCCAGTAAAGATACAGCTATCTGATCAGTGAACGTATAAAAAAATGTATTTAGAATACATGGAACATAACGGACATTATTGTATCCAAAATAACAATGATCTTTATGAACAGATGACATAAATGCTGGTGATTTTACCATACTGTAGGGCAATATTTAAAGAACTGCTGTAATATAAGTAGTGTAGTTCCCTTTTACTGTAAACAGTGACTATTCATGAGCTCATCTCCTCGACACAGGGAGCATATTGTCAAGAGTTCATTGTAGAAAAAGTTCCAACACCTCAAATCATGCCTTTTTCTTTTCTTTATTTTTTTTACAGTACCAAGAAATGACTTGATAGTTGTAGGTATATACACTGTATAAATCATACTCTCAGGTCTGTGTGGATATAAAGACATCTTTGTATAATCGTGGAAACACAGAGAAGTTGGTCTTTGGTTCCACTCTAAAGTGCTAAAGTTTCTGTGGTGCAGCAGTGTTGAGTCTTTGGTAGCTGGGAAGAAGTTCAGAGGATCAGAGGCACCAGTTTTCATCCTCTCTTTCACATCAGAGAAGTAAAAAAAAATGTAATCCACACTCTTGTCTTGTTGTGTCTTTATGTAGAAGAGCTGCTGTTTAGCTTTGCCAGCTGAGAAGCAGAGATGTGATGAATGTGACGAGAGCCACGGTGAAGTGTTGCTGGCAGCCTCTGTGCCATCCCGTGCAGTCATTGTGGTGCAGCAGAGGCCTGTCCATGTCATCCGCTCTGCTGTACTCGGACGGCTGGCTGCTTGCCGAGCACTGCACCAGGGGCATCTGGTAGGAGGTGGCCCGCTTCTCCGGCCGGTCGGGGCTGGAGCCGTCACTGGGGCGCTGGCCGTTGTAGAGTAGGTAGCGGCCGTGAGCGTCCTGCTCCATGCGGAAGAGCTCATACTCTGTATGGGGGAGCCGGATGCCCAGGGCAACGCAGCCATTGGTTAGGGTGACATCCTGCTCCACGCCAACTTGCCAGGATCCTTGAACGCCACACTCGTTACCATTAAAGACGTTGAGGAGGGAGGTGGTGGCGAGGTCCATGGGAGTTACTCTCATGTGGTTCACTGGAGGAGGAAAGACACAAGACATGTTAGCTTGTACCACTTCTTTACCACGAGAAACACCAGCAACTCTAAACTGGATGAGTCACCATGTCTATGTTACAACTTTAGTGTTAGTTTTATTTTTTCAGCCTTTCATTCCATTTGTTTGATAATTCATCAAGATGACTGCAACTTGGATCTGGGAACATAATCACATTGGGGAAAGAAACACAAGCAGTTTAAAAACTGTGATCATCTGACTGGTAATGTCACCATGTTTCACAATGTCTTCATTAACTTTATAAGTACAATGTTAATACAGATGTTATAACAGACAGAAACAATGGCCAAAATAAAAGAAAATGGGTGAAATAGATGTGAGGGGGGGAAATCCAGCACTGCGGAAGCCATAAAAGCATTTCAGAATTTGAGAAAAAACATACTATAGTATGACTTTTTTTTCCCCCTAATTTTGGACATTTCAAAATATGGTGTTTTTCTGTAGTTTTTGAACAGGTAGTACTAAAACATGTATCAATAGACTATAACAGGGCCATTCATAACATTTTTAGGTATTTTAAAATTTGACCTTTTTGGACGTCATTTTTGGTTTAATTATACTATAACATGTATCATCAGACTATACTTGGACCATTTTAAGGGCAACGGGGCAACATTAAAATTTTACCTTTTTTTGACAAATAACATACGTTGTATAAAAAGTCAACATAGATTGGACATTTCAAAATATGGTGTTTTTCTGTCACTTTTGGATAATCTATACCACTAAATGTATCAACAGAATATAATGGGGCCCTTTTTTTTTTTTGCATTTCAGGGCATTTTTAAAAATTGAGTTTGCTATACTATATATGACTATTTTTTCTTGGACATCCTGAAATGTTGCGTTTTCTTTTACATTTTTAGACATATGCTATTACCGTGATCAACATACTGTTCTAAATCATTTATTTGACATTTTTCAACACTTTCAACACTTGTTGCCATACTATACTATGACTTTTTTAGAACCATTTTATGGCATGTTAGTCACTTGAAAACATTGTCTCATCTAAGAATTGTAGGGTTTTAACTCTTAAAAGAAAAGACATACACTGCAAGACAAGCAAAAAAAACACCAGTTACCTTTGAAAACAAAGTCAGTCCCACCCCTGACCCGGGTGGAGTGAAGCCCTCGGCTGTAGCGTCCGCGGGCGTAGATTGTGAAGGTGGGGTGTTTACAGACGGGGTCAGAGTAGTGGTAGTAGTGGCCCTCCCAGGTGTGGTTGTTGTCATGGAAAATGAAGTGGCGGGTGAGGAAGAGGACCTCTGGGCGAACTTCGCAGCGTTGGCTCACCCACTGACCGTACAGCCCCACAGTCAGGTCGGCCCGAGGCGGCAGGATGGGAGGGTGGAACTCATCTGAGCGGTATATGATACGACAGGCGATGCAGCCGTGGTCATGATTCTGAAAAAAGGGGAGAGGAAGGTTAAACCTACTATATACAAATTAAATATAAACATATATTTATATATAATTAAACATACAGTACAGGCCAAAAGTTTGGACACACCTTCTCATTCAATGTTTTTCTTTTATTTTCATGACTATTGACATTGTAAATTCATCAAAACTATTAATGAACACATGTGGAATTATGTACTTAACAAAAAAGTGTGAAATAACTGAAAACATGTCTTATATTCTAGTAAGCAAAGGGTGGCTACTTTGAGGAATCTAGAATACAAGACATGTTTTCAGTTATTTCACACTTTTTTTGTGAAGTACATAATTCCACATGTGTTTATTCATAGTTTTGATGCCTTCAGTGAGAATCTACAATGTAAATAGTCATGAAAATAAAGAAAAACGCATTGAATGAGATGGGTGTGTCCAAACTTTTGGCCTGTACTGTACATAGACACTGCACACTGCACACTGGACCGTTGACTGTTTTAGTTAATTTTAAGAAAATTGCTGCAAGAAGACGTTTTAAGCTAAATGGGGTAAGACTGGAAATGTTCAAACTTTACAACCTCCCCTCACATTGTACACATTGTGTCTTTAAAGCCAAGGGCTGAAGCTTGTTACAGCTATCAGCAGATGTTTTATTGCTAACTACTATCTATTATAACTGAGATTTGGCATCTGGTGGGTGTATTTCTTTGCAAAACACTGAGGCAGACTGATACTAAGATATGGCAATATTAATATGAGATTTTAACAATAAATATGCACATATACAAAACATTAATATTAACACAAATCAAAGAAAAATCCTTAAACTTGCACTCAAATCAATAAATAAACAGATTACATTGCAGGCTATTTCATGGCTGCCAGCTGCAGCACTCTCATTGAAGACTGGACTAGCAAAAAACAATTGTTCCCAATTTGTCAGTAAGATACAACAGCACAAGGATAATTTGATCCAGGTCGAAATCAGTTTTCCTTTAAAAAACAAAAAAAAAAGTCTCCGTTTCTGTACTGAAATATATCTGCAATGAGCTTATATTGGTTTGGTTCTAATAATTAAAGTAAAGTTATATCTATTTTTGTGCAGGTAACGTAACAAAAATGTATTGTTAAGAACCATAACGTTAAAAAAAATATGACCTGACAAAATAATCAGGTGTTGAGGCCGTAAAGTGTTCCTCTAAGCTGAAGTTCCCTTGAACGTCGCTGTATGAAAATCCAGTCACATAAAATCCGTCAGCACTGTAAGTTTTTTAATCCATCATCAGAATAGAGCATCATGAAATCCACACAAAAAGGACCTCTGGCGTTTGTTCAGAGGTGAAGGAGGAAAAACTATTTCCTTCAGTCTGAATCTCTTGGGTGTTGGAAGCTAGACAAGGTTCCAGCATTTTCTCAGGGTGATCACATTTTAAAAGGCAGATGTCTCGTCGAACTACAGCCATGAAAACAGGAAGTCACACAGCAAACACAGCACTGAACTTTCATGCTGCTTACTAACAGCAGGGTGTCCTTTCTTCACCCTAATATTGACTAAAAAAGGCTAAAAATTACCATTAATCATGTTTAACTCAGATCACGTCTGGTTTAGCAAAACCCTGGAGCAGCATGTGATCATACAGACAGAACAGCTGTGAGTCTCTGGCTGTAGAAAAAACTTTGAGGGCCTGACTGACTCGGCGCTGGAAGCCTTCATCATTCAGTATTCCACAAAATCTCTTCCAAGGACTAGACTCCAGGGAGGCGGTGGAGTTTTTGTTATTTGAGGGTGGTCAAAATTTAAGACCTAACCTCCGCACCCCAATCTCTCTTTTCCCAGACAACATTATGTCTGCGTGAGATTTATAGGAAGCTTAGAAAAAAAAGAAACCATGTATGCTGAAAGAAAGAGAAAAAAAGCCAGAGTATCACTACATCCTACACATGAGATAATCCCAGTGCAGCTCCAGAATCGCCTTAGAGTGAGAGGTTAATGGGACGACTGGATCGGAGTGGAGGCCACCTGTGTTTGTGCGTATGAGTAAGAAATATATCCGTAGCAGGGGGGGAAAGAATTAAATACAGTGAGTGCACTGAGACCAAAGTATATTCTAACATATATCTAGATACAAGAAAAAGAGCAGAAGGTGGGGGAGTTTCTGCTGCAGGTGTGTAAAACATGTTGCAGATGCAACTTGGAGTTCATGAAACACAGACAGTCTGTTTGAGCAGGAAAAAATCACATCTTCTTTCTATGAATTCTCATCTCTCACATTCTTTATGGTACCGCTGCTCATCTGAGGAGATGAATAGATAAAAAAAACATTATAATGATTTGAGATTTTCACGGTAAAATAACTGTCTGTAGAAAAGATCATGGTAGTCAGTAGTATTATACAATTATTATTATTATTATTATTATTATCTGATACAATGACCCTTAAGGCATTAAAACAGAATGGTTTTTCATCAATCAACACCTTATTTAATCTCTACAATAATCCATGTGTAAAAATGTCAATATATACTGCTTGGAACTGAGCAGCAGATAATAATTTAAATATGATTTAAATGATAATCAATTTTTTTTCTCTCAATCAACTAATCGATTAACCAACTATGTGTGTCAGCTGAAGTAGAAACTGTTCATCCAATAAAAGAAAGTGATTGTGTCTCAGTGTGAGTGGGTGATAGCATGACCTCTCTCTCTCTGTAAACCTTTCTAACTTCACAAAAAAAAAAGAGAAAAAAAGAAAAAGAAAATGACATTGGCAGGCAGGTGTCTCTGCTGTGGCACACAATGTCCAACCTGTTCAAACTCATGTTGCAATAAACTGTTGGCTCTTCATGCTGGAAGCAAAGCATTTTATATCCTGACTGGAAGTGAAGAAAAACGAGGAAATGAGGAAGGATATTACTGCCCTTGCTTACATTTATTCCTTTCATTTTTTATTACTACATTTGGCAGACACTGTTGTCTGAAGCAACGTACAAATGACGTACAACCCGAGCTGCAGTAGATCAAGGAAAGCTAGAACTGAGGCTGCTTTCTAATACCCATACATACTATTTAGTATGACAGACAAAATATTTAGTATTTAGCATCCATGCTTTCCTGGCTATTCTACCCACAATCCTGTGTCAAAGTGTCAAAGTTCAAGCTGCAGTATCACAAAATAGTATGTCCTAATTATAAGCTACTAAAACTAAAAAAGAAAGAATAAGTGATTTGGAACTCAGCATGAGTTTCATTTGGGCATTTTTGGGATTGACGCCACAGTTCAGGGAAGATGATATCCAGAAGCAAACATTTAAACATTTTACGAGGAACAGAAACCATGTCAGGTTTTTAAAACAACTTCTTGTTGCATCATTCCTGTGTGTTGGAAGAAGTACTTTTACTCAAGTACTGTATTTAAGTACAATTTTGAGTTACTTCTACTTAACTTGAACGTTTCCATTTCATATTCAACTTTAAACTTTTACTCTACTACATCTCAAAGGCGGATATTTTGCTTTTTACTATGCTACATTTCTCAAACACCTTTAGTTAATTTTCAGATTAAAATCTTATCCCCTTCCTGTCCAGTGGAAACTATGAATCTTCACATAATGATTTTGAATTCTCCTACTTGTTAAGCTTTTAACATCACCACATCGCTATAAACAAACATATGATCTTATAGAATATGATGCATTGCTGTAGAGTATTGGGGAGTAGTGAACTGTTATTAAACTAGAAGTTAAACTCTGCACATTTTGCATTAGTTTGCTTGTAGTTCAACTACACTTCAATTTTAAATTTGCATAGTGATTCAAGTTGGGGTTTTTGGGATATTAAAAAAAGGATTTAAATTTTTTACTTTGCTTCTCCACTATAATTGAACCCCCTTTGACCAGCCCTGCTCCTTCTGAAAAATATAGTTTTTAATGTTTTGAATGTTAATTTTTAAAACTAAACTTGACAGGTGTCAATTACTTATGAATACTGATTAATGCTATGTATTAACAAATGTTCATATTTTCTATAAATGCTGCTTTTTTTTACTCAAAATACCCGTTTCCTGAACCTATATTATATCTAATACTCTGTTCTTTTGCACCAGAGAAAATTCTTTGTATGTAAAACACAACAACAATGAAAAGTTGTCATTTTGCCATTTTATGTTACCTGACTAACTGAGTAATCCTGATTGGTGCAATTTTTTTTTTTTTTACTGGCATGTGACTTTTATGTTTTATACTCTATTTTGCTGTACTTTTGCATCACATGTGTATTTTTTTACAAGTACTTTGAACTACTTTTTTCTAAATAGCTTTATTTAACCAAACTATATTTATCCATATGGTAGCTTTACTGTAGTTCAACTTCTTCCAAAGTGTAATTTGTTGCTTTTAAAGAAGCTTCCAAAACTCTGCCTGTAGGTTTAACAACCAAACAGTGCAGAAACGTAGCTAAAATTAGCACAGTCTTAAACATCTACAGCAGTAAAATGCAACATATCTAGCAGTAATATTAATCCAGAAACATCATATATGATAGTATAACACTGACAGGGAACATTTACTGCAAAATAAGTACATCTTGCTGAAAAACATACACACTTTTACTTTAGTAAGGTTTTGAATACAGGGCTTTTACTTTCAGTGGAGTATTTTCACACTGTGGAGTTAATACTTTTCCTAAAAAAGTAAAGGATGTGAATACTTCTTTCACCACCAGCATGTTTTTCTGTGTTAGATCCTGAGAGCCAGACCTGCATCTTTTCTGTAAGGTGACTTGCCAGGAATTCATAATAAGCGTCTTATCTGGCTTCATTGTTTAAGTTTTAAAAATATATCAAAGGCTCACAGGCTCAGAACGAAGTAGCAAAAAACAACAAAACATAAACCAAAAGCAGGAAAGCATAGCAAATGACTTTCTGCATGAGGGATACGTGTTAAAACAGGATAACCACCGAAGCACTTTCACCAACAACAACAATATAAAAACACAGATCCTTTCCTAACAAGCGTCATTATCAAGCGGTCGTTATGTGGCGTGGTGACGCAGCAGTGAACTGGGCGACACGGAATGGAGAAAACAGATTAGAAACAAATTGAGAGAGTCTTGCTGCTGCCTTGCTCTTGCATCACTGCTGAGATCCACCCAATAACCACAAATGAACATGCTGGCACCAGCAAATGTTCTGGACCGGGACCAGCTCTGGGTACACCGCTTAAGATTAATGGATTGGATAGTCACCATGGCAATAAAAATGCCCCGAAAAGAAACCATTACAACCTCAAGAGATGGTCGGATTTAGTGCCGTTTTGTGTAGGAAGGAGTGAGGTACTTTACCGCTGTTTCACCAGAAAAGGACAGAATTTAAAACCTAATTTATTGTAGTTTTTCACCAATTTGAATCAAAATAGACCAAAAGCTATAAAACTAGCGTTCAAAAAATGCAATCCTCCCAAAAACATGCACTTAATTCTCCTAACTGGGACTGACGTTACTAAATCTAAAAGCAATAACTGAACACTATGCTGCACTATGCCACCACTGGCCATGTTATTCTTCTTTATTCTTTATTTATACAGTATTTATTTGTTATATTTATCAATTTTAAAAAAATTCAACATAAGCCCCTTCCTTAACCCCTTTGAACCCCAGATATGTTTTTATTTTAAAAGAAGCCAAAAATGTTTCTCTTGGAAAGAAACATGCATTATTGTCTGAATTTTAACATTCTGACAGTCCTTGAATGGATAATAGCTTACGAAAGTTTCTGATGGAAAAAGTCACCAAAAGGAAGCTTAAAATTGTGATATTTCTGTCAAAATCACTTTATTCTACATGTGTCATTTAAAACAACACCAAAAATAAACCGTTTGGAATAACTAGATCATGTTGAAAACATTAAATTCTGCTCCTCAGTTAGACTGTGAAGCCATGATTGATTCTGCTGAGACGAACGGTCACCTGACAAATATTCACTGAAAATCTGTTTACACAGAGCCGAGAGGAGAGGACAGGAGAGGTTCTAAGTAGAGGTTGTAAAAATATAAATAGTTCAATATGTATAGCATGTGGAGGCTCTATTTTCCCCCCCAATATTCATGACACTTGTGGGCAAGTGGAGGAGTGTTGTTTATATAGATTCCATATTATTTCAAATAAAAAAAAAATTGTAGAGAAATTCAACTTTGCGTTTTTCTTTTTTCATGATGTGTCATTATAACTGTGTTATTCTGCACAAAAGTATTTTTGAGTTGTTCACACTTCTAGCCATGATTGTGCTGATTCCATAGAGCCGCATATATATTTATATATTGCATTAAAATACAAGGCCACAGTGAGTAAAATGTAAAAACAGCAAAAAAAAAAAAAAAAAAAACCAAAACACCCTGAACTGGCTTGTTAGAAGTGACCCACACAACATTTCATTGTACAGTGACAATAAAGGTATCTTGTATCTTATCTTCATCAAACTGAGAGAAAACCCTGTAGATGTAATGTTTCCATGCTGAAATATAACCTACTCATTATATTTTGATGGCTGCAGAAAAAAATATTTCTCATAATCTTGGCACGCATAAAAAACTATCTGCACGCCTAGCTTCAGGTAAGAGATGTAATATGTCTATTTGAACTTCTAGTGATGCTGTAATTATCTGTGACCTTTCAGAAGTGAATCACAGCTTGCCCGACAACCCGCCTTCCTTCTTATTCACAAAATATTGAGCAGAAATGGAGCACATGCAACACTTTGATTTGAGCCTCAGGCATGCATGAAATCAGACCTGGTATGCGCTCACTGGAATAATTCATAGTGCCGCATGATTCCAAATTCTAGGAATACCACATGTTGATCGCTCCCAGAGATAGGCCGGGTTTCACATTGCGCCTCTGTGGGCCAGAAAGGCTTAAAGAGAGCAGCTCTGGTCATTACAGCTCCACAGGGGATCTTGTCTGATCACAGATCCTCACTCCACACTCTGTTTACATTCTGATCAGCAACACCAAGCCCCATCATCCCCGTACAAATGGATGTTTATTTAGACAGCAGACCCGAACAGGATTTCATTGTAATCTCTGTAGAGGGTGACAGTGAAAACATCACTCTAAGGTTTCAGCCAGCAGGGAAACTGCTGTTCAGCAATGTAAATAGAGAAATTACATCCCGTAAGCACAGTAGAGGAAAGAAAGGGCTCTTTCACTGACGCTAGATTTGGGAGATGAAGTCAGTATGTACACAGTTTCTGGTTTCTACCAGAGCAAATGTTTAGTGTGGAAGAGCAAGATTGTTGACACACACACACACACACACACACACACTGATCCCATCTCTGATTTGGATTAAAGCAGTGTTTGAAGAAGAGTTAGTTTGATAGAGAGTGATTCAGATTGTATCTCGAGTTGTTAATGACAGAAAACTAATCCAGTCCACCGCTGTGATACCTCATAAACCCAAATGTAACTTTCTATTTTGCCCTGGGCTCCTCACAGCGCTGCTTAGGCTACGTTTAAGATAAACGCTGATAAAAGAACACTGTTTTTAGGGTCAATTCAAGCTGTTTCTGGTGTTTGTGGTCTTTGCGGTGTGGTGGGTCGACACAGTGGGGGCTGAGTTCAGAGTTTCTCCACCGAGCTGCTTGCTCAGGACAGAAAACAAAACTCTACCTCCGGACTGGTCGAGCTTTCCAACAAACACAATGCAGAATGGGAAGAGATCACATCCCAGTCGCTGCATTAGTGGCTCCTACTGGTAGAGCTGGACCCTACGTGCAATACCCAACTTTTATTTTATCTTATTTGTGTTATCTGGTTGTTTTTATTGATGTTGTATTCTTTTGCTGCTGGGCTGATTGTCGCCGACTAAATCTTATTGTACGCTGACAGTGACAATAAAGTATCTTATGTCTAAGCACAAGAAGAATTCCAGTGAATCAATTACTTTTAATTTAGTTATACTAGAAAACAAACTCTACTACAGCCACTACAAATGCTACGGTTAAAAACACTAATTCCAAAAATGTCAGGACACTGTGAAAAAACATAATAAAAATTAAATGCAATGCTCTGCCGATTCTATGCAACTCACATTCATTTGAAAACAGTTCAAAGACAAGATATATCTAACGCTCAAACTGCAACGCTTTATTGTTAATATATTCACTACTTTTGAATTTCATGCATTCTAATTTTATTTTATTTTATTATTTTAGTTTTTTATGCTCTAAAGATTGATTTTTAATCAATCACAATCGTAACTTGATAAGTAGATATCTCATAATAATAATAATAATGTTTAGTATGGCATGTAATTGGCATGACAGTTCTTTTGATACATTTTCATATTTTCTTTTTTTTTTCATTCTGATTTTATTTACGTTATATACAGTGTACATGTTGCCGTGTTTGAAAGGCATGATTTCCTAAGAATATCAAAATAAAAAATAAACCTTATTTTATCATAGCCAGAAACCATAAAAATTTCAGAAATTGTGGGGATTTTGACATTTCTGACAGTCCTTGAACATATCATGTGTGACTAATGCTTCTATCAGGAAAAATAACCAAATGTAACCCTAAAAGGGATTTTTTTCTCTTTTTTTAAATCGCTTTATTCTCTATTTGTGTCACATTTAAAATTGCACCAAACATAAGCAGTTTGCACCAACCTGATCCTGTAAATTCTGGTGTACATAAGTGAGAGACTTACCTTGGCGTTCTGCAGGGCGGTCTGGTAGCTGGACGGCTTGTAGTACAGCCTCTGGGACGGCTCGGTGTGGATGTCTCCCAGAAACAGCTCCTCCACCAGGTGATCCAGGTTGTGATGCAGGTACTGCTTCTCCACCCTCAGCAGCTGCAGCTCGTGCATGGCAAAGTTCAGCTCCCTGGAGCAGTCGTAGCCGCCCTCCTCGCTCCACAGCTCGTAGCTCGCGCCGGGCTCCCAGGGGCCCTTCACGGCCCCTCTGCAGCTGCGGTTGAGCCTCTGGCTGAGCTCTTTGGCCACGGTGGCTGTGTGACAAACCATCTGGACACGGTGGAGGTGGTACTCCGCTTCCGTGCCGCCACGGATGATCCAGGAGGCCTGGCGTAAGCGTAGGCGGCCCCGGATCACCAGGGTGTAGGTGGGTTTGGTGCACTGGTTGTCCTCGTAGTAGAACTGGTGAGCCTGGAAGCTGTTGTTGGAGAAGAAACTGTAGGAGCGTGTCAGGAACTCCGGGCCTGGTCTCACCTCACAGCTGCAACAGAAAACACAAAGATTCAGATAAACACCATCTAAGTCCACATGCAGAAAATGTTTGAATGAAAACAAGATGTTTTAAGTTGGTTGAGAGATAACTTTTTACTTTTTGTTCCTTTTTTTTTGCACAATATATTTTGGTCAAGCTGCTGTTTAAAGGAGCGTCTGACTTTATCACAAGTGCATTTTCTTGATCAAAATGTATGTTCTACTCTCGTGCAAGATACTGTTTAAATTTAAAACTAAGAGTTAAATTTAGCATGAAAATATGAATTGAATTATGGTGCAGAGAACATCAGCTGTTTAAGCTGTAGATCAAAGTGTACATGTGAGTATATTATCTTGTTGGTCATGTTTTTTTGTTGTCAGACCTGCCTAGCAGCCATTATTTTTTTTAAGGTTCATTCCAGTACAGTGTCAAAATTTGCAGCGACCTCAAACTTCAGATCACTATAATCCATCAAAGTAAATCTCCAATTGTGAGGTAATGCAGACTACAGCAGGGAATGGACTGAAAAATCTGTGATGCATTCATGGAAAATTGAACTTCTCAATAGATCTGTACTCCTAGTTGTGTAAACCAGAGTCCTGTTCTTCTTACATTGGTAACAGAGTTATCCATATTAGAAACATTTGAGGCAATACTGTATTTTGAACTTTCCTCAAAGCTGGCTTAAACTGTTGAACTGTTGGGGTAATAATCACAATCACATTTTCATAATAAAAGAGTTACCTGTACTATGCACTACACGATAAGATAAGCAACAAAATAAGTGAAAAAATAACCAAATTTAGCTTGAGAAAATGTGATTTAAAAAAAGGTATAAACTGGAGGATTCTTGTTAACAGACCAATGAGTCAGAACATATACCATTTAATTTCACATTAAAATTGGAAATTTGGAATTTAAAAACATCTCATTTTACAGGACAACAAAATGGCATCTATAGCAATGCAAGAAAACATAAAATTAGATTTATGTCCATTAATATATTGCACCAGTGCATGCTGGGAGGGTTTCAGGCACTTCATGAAACTATAATTATATATTCAGCAATAAAACAAAGTAATGCTAATTCTGGTTTTAGACAGCCACATTTGCTGGATGAGATGAAACAGGATTATTTAAATCTGAATTAGTAAAGCCACGTTTAAAGGACAGGTCCAGACCTCTCAGGCTGTGCTGGGTAGAGCATGTTAACCTGCTAATATACATTTTTTGTAATTTCAGCATGTATATGGTCATCTTTTTAAACTCAATTCATCCATTTATTCAATTAAGTGCATTTTATTTTAATTAATTTCTTGGTTGCATGGAAATTAAATTGACAAAATGTTTGTAACATGAGCTGTAGTCCACCTTACCTGCTGGTTCTGGGTTCAAACTGCCAAACAGGATGTGAGAGCTTCCAATGGGTTTTATAGAAAGGGGGGCTGACTGTACCATTCAGAGGGGTGGGGGTGGTTCACTGCTTTAGAGAATAGTCTTTTCTAAGTTTTCTAAGTATTTTTAAAAAATCTATACTTAATTTTGCTGTGTTACGCGAATATAAATAATGATTTAGAAATGCTTTTGTTGTATTACATAAATTATTATTAGCTATGGATTTTTTGATGTATATAAATGCAAAAATCCTTAAATAAACATATACATTACCCTGCATTGTACCCAGAGCACACTCAGAAGGAAGGAATAAAATTAGGCAAATTACCAAAAATAAAATTATAAATGTAGATAGTAAATAAAAAATGCATTAATTAAAATAGACCAATACATAAATGAATATATATCCAAAAATACAGACAAAAATAAAGACAAAAAATAAAAAATAAAAATAGCAAAAATTTAAAATAGAGACCAAACTTCTAGTTAAACTTAATACTATTGGAGTTTCAATTCATGAGAAGTAGTTTGCTAGATCGTAGATTTACTACATGTTTTTGCTTTGTGGCATGACACATGTGGGGAACAAAAAAATAAAAAAAGATGCATAGAAAACATAGTAGTTCCATAGTTGTTTACCTGGTGGACACCCAGTGACCCTCTACATTGGGAGGCATCTGCACAGTGATCCGGGCTCCATTGTGAAGGTGCTTCAACATGTGTTGGCACTGGGAGTCTTTGAGCGACCGGCCGAAGGTTTTCTCCAGAGAGAGACGGCTGGAGCGACCGTCTGAGTAGTGAAGGGAGGAGCCACCTTCAGCCCAGCCTGCGGAGACAACGAGGACACCAGAAGGTTAAGGTCAGGTTTGAACCTCAGACATTTGCCTCTTTGAGGTTGAAACACTTAAGGTGACTGATAAAATGAATTACTTCTTTACATAAAACTAACAACTCTTTTCTACTTGATGTTTTCACTCTGCTTATTCAATCAGTCAGGCCTCTTTGAAGTGTTTAGACGTTTTTCTATGTCATCACCCGGGGATTACAGGGCTTTATTACTGACCTGCAGCACCTGGTATGAGTGGAGTCTTTATGGGTTAATATTAGCTAAACATGTGATGAAAAGCCAACACTTAGATGTCCAAGTGGAAGGACTGATACGTGGCTTTCTGCTTCTACAGCGGCCTTGAAACTCTGAAATCAAGCTACAAACACACAGTTAAAAAGGACAAGAGTCTGACTCCTGAGTTCCCACCCTGCCGGCGTACCATCAATGCACCACATGAAATAACAATACCTTCAACAATGGGCTGAGCTTTAGGGGATAAAATATCGGAAATGAAAGCATTTTCAAATCCTGCAGCCAAAGAAAAGCCTTAAAGCTCACAGTCCAGCAAGGATTTATTCCATGTAATACTCTAATAACACCAAAATCTACCTTGAAATATGAAGACTTTGCCTTGAATTCTTTCTTTTTGGACCCAACTTGCCTGGCAATATCATTTAACGCTGTGGAATGCAGCTGTGGCCGCCTCTGTGCCTTTAATTTGAAACTAATAACACTAAGGGAGGAACAAAAAAACATTTGATTAAAAGAATCTAAAAAGCTCCATGAAGAACAAAGCTCTGTCCAGTTGTTTTACACCCAGCGAGGCAGCTCCAATGTGGTGCTAAATCACCACATCACAGCGCTGCTCAGTGGAAACGCTGGAGAGTGAGGAGACTTGATCCCCCCCCAACTCAGCTGGTGGCATTAGTAACGCTGCTGGCTGGAGCTGTGTTAAAAATCAAAGAAAAGGCTTCACAGTTTGCTCTGTGTGTTTGACTTTGTGTGTGTGTGTGTGTGTGTGTGTGTGTGGGGGGGCCCCTTTTTTTGCACCTGCAGTCAGCCCTGAACCAGAGGAAAAACCCTGAGAAGCTGCAAACAGTTTATTTTTACGATAAGCAGAGAAGAAACTACCAGTTTGTGTGTGTGTGTGTGTGTGTGTGTGTGTGTGTGTGTGTGTGTGTGAGAGTTTAAAAGGGAACCTGGTGAGATGTGAAATGCAAACACACTTTTAACCTCGCTGAGGTTTCCCTGCCTTGGATTTTATATCAGGTGAATTTGAGGGTAGGAAACACACACAGAAGTACAAAAAAATGTGCCATATGCCTCCTGTCGAGGTGCCCTTGAGCAAGACACCAAACCCCAAACTGCTTGGGGTACCATCCTGTGATAATCTATGTGTGTAGGCCCTGTTTTTGCATGTATTCAAAGCAAATTTTGAAGCGAAATTTGGAAATGTTGCATTAAAGATAATGTGAATTAGGAACGTTTCCATTAACTGGTTTAGAGTGAATAAACAAAGCTGCATGAACGTACTTACATCAGAAGATTGCAGTGTAATGTATTGCTGTAGGCTAATCTGTCAGTAAACAGTAGAAGAAGGAAGTGCAAGTGATGAAACAAAAAAAGAGGTTGCTAATCAGACAAGTTTGGCCACCCACAAGACAAGTCTTCAGGAATTGGATTAAATTGGGCAACGTATAATTGTTCTTTCATGTCAGAGGAAACAGCTGATCAGCAGAACTTGCGTTTACATCTCCTGTTTAGCACATTAGCTATTTAAAAAAAAACCCAAACACCTCAAGCATAAAACTTTTATGCGCATTTGTTGCAAGTTTTATTGAGTTGTGGTGTTTCTATCAAGCTTTTCTTATGTGATTCTTCAAAATGTGCATAGAAATGTGTTGATGGAAATAAGACTATTTTCTGAAATGTAATAAAACAGAATGTGAGAATTTGCCATTTCTTTGTGACATGTATTTGCCTGAAAATTCAAACAACCAATGACATCTATGCAGAAGTTCAAACAGCCATCAATGAACACTCCTAGTGGAATGAACCATGAACCATAAGGTTTAGTAAGGACATATGTTTTTTTACCCAAAGACCGTATAAAATAGAGCTTATTTTCTTTTAAAAACATGAGTTCTTGTTTTTGGATGTAATTTATTCTGTGTAATATCTTGTCTTTGATCTGGATCCTGAGGTTTACTTGCCCCACACCACACAGAGCTGATTGAGCCAACATGAGAAAGAAAATACTTTGCATCAACCACACTTCAACTGTTCTAAGATGAGCTGTGGTTGGAAATGCCAGGAAAATTAATCTTATTTTAATGTAATTGTTTAGGTTCAAAGTTCAGTTCTCTCTGGACTTTGTAAACAGTACTTGATAAATGAATCTCACTATATTACCTATTTAACAGGTAATTCACCTTGATATTGACCCTACATTTTAGGTAACACGCATGCAAAACACCAAAAAACTGAATAATGTCAATATAAAAGTGCAAATATGATGATTATTTGGTGATTGTTTTATGTGATGTTGTGGATGATTTTTGAGACAGGATTTCTGGCATGTCTTGATTCACAGCAACTGACTTAAAAATAAATAAATAAATAAAATCTGCAACAAATATTGTGGAAATGTCCGATTAAGACACTGGAGACTCTGATGATAAGGTGGTTAATCATCTCCTGATGTTTGGCTGCAGCTTTCTAGGGATTCTGGGTAATATATGCTTGCTCGAGTATCTTCAATTATCTATTTAGTTTAGTTGCCAGTTTAAAAAAAAAGATGTCTGCTTTTTCCTCACTTAAAAAGATGTGTAATATAAATAAAAAGGTTATACTCATATATAAGAAATGTATACTCTAAACCGAAAATAACTTAAAATTGAATAACTGAGAATGTTTTTGACTGAAAAAAATGTGGTTAAATGTTGTGTTAATTGAGCTTTAATTGTTTCATTTAATTTAACGACCTGATCCAGAGTCAGCTGTGTCAGACTTGTTTGAGATTAATTTGCGGGTTTGTGAGAATTTCACCGTTATAATGAAACACAAGCTTTATTTAGAATAACTTTAAACACAATTTCAAATATTATTTTTTTTACAAAGAGCTTCTTTACATCAAACGACAACTCGAAATGAAAAACTTGGGGAAATAAAAGAGGAAATCTTAAAAAAAGATTATGTGTAGCCTTTTTGTAAAATTACTTTTTAAGAGAAAGCGTCATACGTCTCCTTTTCTACACATTTAATGAGTGTTGAATGTGTCAGTGGTGGGAGTTTCTTCCAATAGCTTTCTTTAAAGAATAAAAAAAAAAACCTCCCCACATTAAGGCAATAATCACAGTGGCTCGACTCGAACCCTCTCCGTCCCTCGCTGCTGCTGCTTTCCCAAACTGCTGCTCTCTATCTAAATCAAAGCGCCCACAAAACTCCCAGAGCCCCAAACCACAGAGAACATTTCCAGTTGGCCTGAGCCCACCAGTGAGGTAACAGCACTGGGACCCCTGACAAGCTGAGAGACTCCACATCGTTTATGGGAAGAGAAAAGTCCAGAAGTGCCAGAGCGGAGACCAGACAAAGGACTGTTCTTTGTGTTATCTTTGCACTTGGCAGCGACCATGTAGGACTCAAAGGGGGTGGAGAAAATAACAGAACATTTATAGATTTTAGTGGTACATTTTTAAAGAAGGGACTCTTTTTATTTTTGAAAGATTTACCACATCTACTTCACTGGATCAAAGGGAAACATTGTACCGTTTGTGGTTGAATACATTCATCTGAGAGCTGTGAAAAGGAGTCAGTTTGTGCAAATGAGAATTTTACATTCAGCATGAATTAAGATCATAAAATGTTGCTTTTCTTGGGTAACAAGTGTCTAGCAGCTCAGTTACAGGCAGAGTTAAGCTTTAAGCTAAATACTAGCTTGCAAGAGAAGATAATGAGCCAAGGGAGATGAGGAAAACCTCCACAAAAAACAAAAAAACTAAACAAAAACCCTTAGATTATAAGTTTATCTGTCTACAGCTGTGAAGTTAGAAGTTCTGTGGGGCTGTAGCATAAGTAGCATGCTAAATTTAATGCTAATATATGCAGGCTAACATGCTAGAGAAGCGCAGATCTGAGCACAGGAAGTTGTGCAAATAGGTAAAAAAAAAAACAGCAAGAAAAAAAACATTACATAACAATAAGGTTAACGGAGTCATACTAGAAGTATTTAGGGGATGTAGCATAAATGGCATGCTGGTGCTAAACATCAACATGCTTACAGTGACAATGCTAATATGCAGATGATAAGCAGGTATAATCTTGTTCATCATCTTTGTCAAGTGAGGTAGCATGCTAACAGTTACCAACAGCCTCACACATAGTAGACATAGATCATGGAGAATGAATGGAAAAAAAAAACTTCTTCTATGCACTCTTTGCATTGACGCATTGATTTGCTTGTGTTGTATGAACTCTGAGATGTACGTCGCTTTGGATAAAATGCAAAATGAAAGTGTAACATTGTAAGTTTTGGACAAATTAAAATATTGATCTGACTAAAGATATTTCAACTAGTGCACTACCTGTTATAAACACGCCTCTCAGGAACGGACCGATTGCTTTTAACTTTCTCTAGAACCGTTCATCCAAACTAATTCACAGTTGATACTGTGCTTCCTTGCATCCTTGGGTAAAACATCTGCCCTGACATAGTTGCGTCCCCTAACAATGCTAGAGTATGCTAACAACTTGGGACCAGGCTATTTAGTGAAGACATTTCTCTGAAAGGTAAAACGTGTCAACCTCATGGTGGCGTCAGCGATAAGATCATTGGGTCACCAAAGTCATTAGCATTCATCCTCTTATAATCATGAATGCCTTTGGAGAGTTCTGTGTTGTCATGTTGAAATATTTTATTCAATAGCTAGAGGAAAAGTCAGGGAATCAACAAAGTCAGTAGGAGTCATCCTTTGGAAAGAAGGAATGTCCCAAACAAATTTCATGGCAACCCATCTAATATTTGACACAATTAACATTGGACACGATCTAAAATGCAGTGTGTACACCGACAATATCGGTTCAGTCTCATCTCAAAGTCCTTTTACAAGCTACTGAGCTTTTCTAAGTCTTTGATTCCAAAGTCAAGCATACATTCCGGACTTTTCAGCCAACATGGACAAATAAAGTCTATCAAGTTGTCAGAAACAAAAAGAAATTTGAACATCTACAATTAAATGACAACCTGATGATAAAGATCAAGAGCAGCTACTTAATCAAGGCGAGATCATTTTGTCAAGGGTCCATTCTTCACCATTAGTGGTTTATCTGCAGGATGAAAGAATATTCTTTCATTGTTGTGTCGCCATCTTCAAAAAGGCTTTGACTCCTTCCTCCACCACTGAATGAATCACCACTGAAGCAGCAGTGGGTCATGTTGGGGCATGAGCATCATTTGTATCCCCTCCATCTGTCTCTCCTCTGTATTTCTCCTGTTGGTTTATTCAAACTTGTGACAGCCTTTTCTTTCTGCTGGTGAAGTTTGTCAAACTTATGTTGACATAATTTCTAAGAATGTTTGCTTATTTTCTGACTGATGCCTCTGTAAATACAGAACTGACTACTTTGATTTCTGTTTCCCATGTTGCTTTGAAAACTCAGTGTTGATCTCTGGATAGCAGCAGTGTTTGTAAAAGAGTCCGACCGATATATTAACAGGCTGATATCATCTTAAGATATTGACTGCATGACTCAGTGTTGAAATTTTGTAAATGTCATAAACCAGTTTATTTTCTCTTTTTATCTCACCAACATAATCCATATTAAAAGTTTATTAATGTGTTATAGTTTGCATTTTATTACCCATTTGCATGCAACATATACATAACATGTAGTGGCAAATTAGTTATGTATATTAGAGGAAAGCAGCATTGACACATCTTCTGTTTGAAGTTTTAAAAAAATATCTTTCCCTCCGTCATATTATATTAGATATTAGGGAATTTTATCACATCTATTTATTAACTGTTACTGTATTCATATTTTAACACTTTAAGACCCACTGTTAGACTTACTATTCGTTATTTATTGTTTGACCTTAAGAGTTTTTAAGCATACTGAAGTGTCTGAGAAGCCAAAGACAAATTTTCACAAGGACACAACAAAGATGTCTGTCCATATAGTATGTATGCAAATAAATATAAAAACAAAAATAACTGAGTCCATACATGTTTAATTTGTGCATTTCACACCGTTTGTTTAAAGGATTCATCAATTTAATATACAGTGATGTTTCCTTTTCAAATGTAACCATGGACATGCATTTACAGTTACCTTTGATAGTAATATATCTACTTTAAAGCTCCTATAAATAACAAAATATGAGCGTGCATTGCTATTTTTTGGGGGGGGGGGGGGGGGTTCCGCTCATGTTGTTAGGTTTTTGAGTGTAAAAAATGATCATCATCTTTTGACATTTTCCCTTTTTTAGCTGTAAAATATTGGTTTCAGCCTCAGAGATTGAATATCGGTCAAGTTCTAGTTTGTGATTGTGAGTAAAATGGTTAAATGGCTTTTTTCCTCCACATTATTGTCCCTATAGATTGTCGTTTTGGCCACTCAATTAGTAGAATTTGTAAGCGACTCACATTCTCTTCACTTCTTCTCAACGCAACATCAAGATCAACATAAGACGTTGCAACTTTGACCATCCTCTTGCATTTTGAGAATGACTGAATATTTACAGAGGTCATTAAACTTCAGTAAAAAGATGAAGTTCAAGCAGCTGCTTCTCCATATTTCTTCCTGAAAGTCTTTTTTAAACTTTCCAGTTCCAAGTTCTCGCTGAGGTTTTCTCCCCTCAGTAAATTTACAGCGCACACTAATCAAGACTGACAGTGCATTTTCATTGCCACTACGAAAGGCTGCAATAACACACCACTTAATTGAATGTTAGATTCACTTAAACACACTTAAGGATAAGTGGACTCCAAAATATCGTTTTATCTCAACCCAGTCATTTGAAGCTGCAGCCAAATGTTGCCTTCCTCTGTCACTGCCAGCAGATGGATCGGGTCAACTGCAGTCCCATAATCCTCTGCTGCTCAGACAAGGTTTTCATCAGGAATGGATGTTTTTAAGTGGCTCTTAACTCTCAAAGTGCTTTCATCTGAACCAGCAGCCCCAGGGAGGCTTTTTATTGCCTTTTAGCCTTCAAACATGTTCATCAATGTGGCATAAGGGATAACTTAGCCGGAAAATATTATTACTATTGGTCCTGATGGACAAAAACACACAATATGATGGTCAACAGGTGTGTTGAAGTGAAGCAGGGGCATGTCAGTTTCATTTCTGACATAATGCTTCACAGATTTTTTTTTGTTTTGAAAAATGTATGAATTACTAAAATGCATAAATAATTAGGATGATCTCATCCTTTGTGCAGCAGCTTCTCTCCTGGGCTGATTGTTTTCCACACACACGTGGAGTCAAACATGATATTCACTAGCACCTTTCTGCTCAGCATGGATCAAAAATCGACTCATGCAAAAGTTTCTTACCCAAAAAAGCAACGAGAAGCAGTGTAGATGACGGCCCCATTCCGCACTGTGGAGGAAACGAGCTTTACTGGTCGCACTGGGGAGTTCGGGGATTCCTTTTACGCAGCGTCCTGACTTATTCCGACACAAATCCTCACATTATGTATCCAAAGCGTGGAGCAAACACTCCTGAGATAATCCGAGCATCCTTGGAAACACACGCCTCCGCTTCGCTACAGAGGTTCAAAACAAAGAGTCGCACCTAGAAAACGGAGGAGAGTCCAAACTTTACTGCGGGACACTCTGCAGGAGTTCAACGCTGTCGTTCACTGCTGAAATGAAGCAGCTCGGTCGCTTTTACGCGCGTCCTCTGTGCGTCCTGGAGGAGTGTTTGTACGCGTTGGTGTTCACAGACTGACCCCCCCTCCCGCCTCTGTGGAGGTTTTAGGGGCGTGGAGTGTGTGCTCAAGTTTTCTCCCGTTAGATGCACGCTGCAAAAGAGTCCCCCATGTGTACAAGGTGTTTGTCAGCTGTTGAAGCTGAAGTCTGAAACTATCTTAAAATAAATTCAAATAATTTTGAATTTTACTAATAAAATCTTGCAAATCAGCATCATAAGACTTTACAAGCAAACGTTTCAAACTGAAAATTTAAATTAAACTAAACTCCAACACACCATGCATATTATTCCCCACTGGATTTGAGGAAAACCAGATTTTAACTCAATGTGAGACTGACATTTTTTTTTAGGAAGAAAACTTTTTTTTATGTGCTGGCTGAAAGGTAGGTTTTTGGCATTGATGGGTTACTGAGCTTGACTACATGGCACAGATAACAGAAGATACAAATCTGTATAAAGAGAAACAAAATAGTCGTACAACAAAAACAGTACAAAGACATGCAAAAAGACTACAAAAAGACACAAATTGACAATAAAGAGACACAAAATAACGACTGAGAAATGTAAAAAGCCTACAAAGAAACACAAAATTACTACAAAGGGACACACAATTACCAAAAAAGATATAAATTGACTGTAAAGAGAACAGAGGGATGTAAATACTACAAAGAAAGTCACAAAAAAGGCACAAAATGACTACAAAGAGACTGGAAACAACAACAGCAAAAAGTAAAGCAACAGCACCACAAAGTCTGTGTGCGTCACTTCTGTGTTGGAGAGGTTGTTCGGGCATTTTGCATTTCTGTGCCTCAGGGACTTATTGTCTCCTAACCAGAGAATTAGTCTGAATGATTCTGAACCAAATGTACATGAGCTCAAACATGGTATAATGTGAAGGTTCTCTACTCACGGTGATATCGGGTTGTTAAAATGGTTTATACAGAGAGAGATAAGGGCCATTTTAAAAAGTTTATTTAGTTATTTGGATTCATTAGGGGTTAAGTTTTCAGTGGACCACATTGAGTCTGTACTGCTGAGTTCTCATTTGTGTCCAACATCCTGTTTCTTGTCCTTCATGAAGAATGCTGCACATTTTTCTTGACCGTGGCTCTCAAATGATCCACCCTCTCATCATTAGCCTGCCGCTGCCTGGAGGGAGGAACAACAACAAAGCCTCCCAGAGCCTTTTCCTCCCTGACACCTGTGTGTGTGTGTGTGTGTGTGTGTGTGTGTGTGTGAGTCAGAGAAAAAGAGACCTTGGCCTTGAGTTCCGACTCTCTGTCTCTTTTCAACTTGTGCCTCTTTGCAGTTGTGTCTGTAATCTTTTGACCCTGAGGCGAGGCTCCAGCTCCTCTTCATTCACACATTCACTGACACTGAGCCAGATGTTTTCTAGCTGCCTTTAAACACCAATTTTATCTGCACAAAAGCACCAAACCTAGCTTTTTTGCCCCAGCAGAAATCTATTACACTTCTTCCTGTTAAAGCTTCCCCTTTAGCTTGCACATTTTCCATAAACAGATAGAGTTGTGTTGACCTTCAGATCAAGATACATTTTTTTCATGTTTAGACTCCTACTGTAGTTTTCAGCCCCAACCGGCCCTGACTCAAGTGACATCACCTGAGGCAATTCATCAGATTTTGTGCAGCTTCTTCTGTAGCCACCAAAGCATTTATTAAGCTTTTTTCCTACAGTAGTACTGCTCGAGAACTTTAAACAGACTTTGATTTGTAAAATGTGTTCCCATTTAAGTCACTGACTTGCAAACAAACGGACGCAATGATTTAAACTAGTAAAAAACACTGAATAAAGTTGTGTTTCTCTGACATTTTCCAGCAGATGCAGAACATCCTGGGCCGAGCTGCTGCCAACATTTAATCAGCTTGGTACTCAGATAAGACGTCTGATGACTAAAATCCTTCAATTGGTTCAAATATATAGTTGAAAACAACTAATTTCTGTATATAACTGTAAATATGTGGCCATTAACCAGCGACCAAATACAACAAACTGGAGGATTGAATAAAATTACAGATTTCTGTAGGTTTGAAGACTGTGGAAACATTTGGGATAGTGTACATAGCACACAACACAATGAATTATATAACATATGAGGTTTTAGATATATGAAGTTTTTCAGACATTTTATTACAGAAAAGTTACATATTCTACCTTTAAGTTAATTTATAACAAAGTCCACTCAGAAGCAATTAAGAGAAGACAAAAGTGGAAGTTTAGGTTTCAAGTGGTTAATGAACTTTTACTTATGTATAGTTGTCGACTTAAAAATGTTTTGCCACTTGGCAAACTTTTGACAAAATATCTTTCGCAGTATAAACTTCACATCCGCGCTCCCACATGTAGAGAGAGATGATTAAGGAGGCCCCGTCGTACAACAAAAACAGTATTTCACATGCTTATCCAATAATCCTCCAATCCTTAATCAGTAGAGCAATGCTCCACTGAGGGATTTCTAATTAATTTCTATTGTTTGGCGTCTTAACCCTCTCTGCTGCCTCCCTCTATACGCTCCGTGGTATTTTCTCTCTTTCCTCTAATCCTGGATCCACGCTCTGGGAGAGTGACTCCAGCCCTCTCTCTCTCTCTCTCTCTACCTCTTTCTCTCAATTCCTTCTTTTCTCAAGATCCGGAAAAGCCGCAGAGCGAGATCCGGACAAACAGACTGATGGGATTTGCAAGAAGCCCGGAAGGGGTTTTAATAAGAAGATCTGTATAGAGGGAGAGGCTGGAGGCAGGGAGGTGAAACTGGGAGGCTTGTTCTGGTGTGTTGACCCCTGCGTTGTCCTGTGTGGCTAATCAAAGCATCGCTGCACTCTCTTTGTGCTGCTGCAGGAATGTGATCTATGAGAGGTGGAAATAAGACTGCTTTGATTGTCAAAAGGCTCAGTGGGACAGTAAAACCCCTCACATTTCTTGATACTATCATTATTTTTCATATAACTGCTGAAAAAAGCTGTTCTCTCTTTAAACCATTCAGGGTTTTTCTAACATGTTTTTCACATTAAGCCTTTGTCATCAGTGTCCCTAAACATGTCAAAGCAGATGAATGTGAGTGGGGACATTTCAAAGTTGCTGTCTCTCTCTGTTTCTGATTAAAGCTGTGTTTCTTAAGAACTGGATGACTGCGCTGTTTTTCTGTTTGCCTCTTTCTTCATGTCTCCCCGTAGACGCTTGTGTCATTTCTGGAGGGCGCTGTAAAAGGCGGAATGAGAAGGGAGTGGCGCACAATGAACATAAAACTCACACTGAGTTATGGGTTGTTAATTGGTTGGCTGTTGATTGTTTGTTACTGTACATCAGGCCAGCAGAGTTACTTACAGCAACAGCAATGTGTTTCCAGTAACAAGTTTAAATTATCATCTTGAGTTTAACCTCTTCAACTTTACAGATTTACAAGTGGTCAGACAAAGACATGCAGCCCTTTGATATCTTAAATACTAGTTGAGACTCCAAGGGTTTAAAATATACCAAATATGTCAGGCTGAGTTTTAGGGAGGTGTATATAAAATGATGCATTTAGAAGAATTATGCAGCATATTCTACATGGAGTCTCAGGTTTTCATTGAAGAGCTTCAACAAGCTGATCCATGGAAACATAAAGAGAACTGGATACAGTATTGTAAGTGGAGCAATGTTCATTCATATGAAAGTTGTTCAGTGTCACATGAAGCCAAAAACTTGACTGACGTATAGTATTACGTGGATCTTTCACACTAAATGAAACTAAATTACTCCACTAATGGCTATTTAAGTGTTCACACTGGGAAGTCAAAGTAACTCAAAAACAGACAAACAATAAAACTACACTGATTTACTGATGGTTTGGCATCTACTTGCAACGTGTCAAATAGCAGTGCTTTGCTATGTCTCTTGGCATATGATAACGACACAGAAGGCACCGTTTAGCATCTGCAATATTTACGTCTCAGTTACGTTTCGCCTTCAAGCTGAAGGCCCAAGAGGCGTAATGGTGATCCCAGCTCTGTAACTCCTCCATATAACAGAGGCGTTAAATTGTCAAGACTGTTCGAGGTGGGATCAGGTGAACAGGTAGAGCCGACAAGACGGAACATATCTGACATATGTTATTTGTGTGACCAACACTCGGGTTATAAGAAAGGAAGTACACTGTATCATCAGAGACACACCTCTCTCGACAGTAACTGAATCATATTCAGCAAAATGCTGAACAACTTTGCTTGAGTCTGTAGAATCTCTACCGCGAGATACAGCATGATAGGCAGTTCTTCCACCATCATCGTTTTGAATGCACTCTCACCGCTGCTGTCGCTTACTGTACAGATACTGTAACTGTGCAGCACTGATCACATTCCTACCTTGTTCCACAATGCCGGATTGCAATGTGAATGGACGGCAATATTAAGATGTTGTAGAATCAGCATGAATGTCCTGAGGCGAAATTACAGCAGAGCTCATTACAGCACTATAGCGGGAGTTTTGCAGAAACACAGTCCGAAAGTGGCTTATGAAACAGGCCAGGGTTTCCATTGCCGTTAATATTTGGCACTTAAATAACATTAAATGACGAGCTTGAAGGGGAGGTGAATGGGTCAAACAAACCCTGGACATTGATCCAGGAGACCAGTGTTCGTATTTGAGTCTGTTGTTACTTAAAGTCAACACGTGTAACTGCATCTGGTAGTTAAATGTGGAGTAATTTGTTTTTAAGCCCAACCCTGTTCTTTTACTCTGAACATATTCAACTGATATTATTGCCTAAAATTAAAGGTTTCATGAGAAGATGGAAGTTTATTTTGAAGCCAATATGCATGTAACTAGTGTGAAACATTATCCCGTACCCATCCAAAACCGAAGCAAAGGGGTTCCATGTGTGTGTTGGTATCACACTCAAAGGGCCGTCACGAGCTGGAAAAGCCTGCCTGAGATATTCTAACAGCAAGCTTCATTGATTACTATTCCCATAATGCAACTCAATAGCCTGTTTAGTTGGAGACTCCCAGCCTGGTAAACACACACATCATCCGAACTCAACACACTAGTTCGTAATATTATCTTAACATTAAAAAAATGATTCTTATCCGCACCCTGAAGGAGTTATTTTCTCCTCCAACATATCAGACGACATTAAACAACTGTTTTCACAGGCTGAGTACTTTTAACAAGGAGTAAACTGATCTTCATGTGTCAAAACTGCAGAGTGCCACTTTAAGTGAGATAAAGCATGTGAAATATATCTGCAAACACAACTGTACTTGACCCACGTTTGCTCCGACTGCAGAAAGACAACTGTGACACTCGGGAGTCAAACAATGAGTCAAACATGTGAGGCGGCGCTGAGCCCAGTCGAGAAGGCCTGGCTCCGAGTCCAGTTTCAATATGGCCGACATCTGCTGCTGCTGCAGAGACAATTGAAACGGTACAGTTAAATCAATCCAGACTTTGAGCGGGAAACAGAGAGACAGAGAGAGGAGGAGGAGGAGGTGTGGGAGTGGAGGGGAGGAAGGTCTTTTCATCTGTGCTGCGTTGGTAAATACTCCCATGTGCAATGACAGATCCCATTGTGTAGAATTGAAGGGTCAAGGTGAAATTGTCCCTGAAGACAGAAAAAGAAATCCCAGGAGACAACAAAGGGAGAGCATAGAGAGGCTGAAGACAACTACTTCCTGCTGTCTTCAGCTTGTTTTCTTTTCTCTCAATCACTGAGCAATTATTAAAATATAATTTAGAAACTAAGGCTTTCATATTCAACTTATAGTAGCTTCAAAAAACAAGGCCGTCCAGCAGGAACCCCCAGATGTTACGCTATTGTTTGTAAGGCAACAAGCTTTTGAGCTATTACTTCCTCCAGGGGACCTCCAGGTCTTCATGTGGGTGTGGGGTGATTGACAGTAAGCAGAGCGTAACGTAATGCGCCGCTGATATGAAAACACGCGACCCGGCTCAGAGGAATAATGATAAAACTGAAAACACTGACAGAACCCATAACCTGTCATGTTTTCTGTGATGGATTGTTTACCTAAGGCGAATTTTTAAGGGAGGTTGTTTTTCCATAGTGGACAAGTACGAGCTGCAGCTCCTTCTGAAGGAAAGAAAAACAACAAAATGACAAAAATGGAAAGGAGGGGGAGAAGTTTAATTACTGGCACAAGCCAAAAAAGATAAAATACTTGAGCTCCATGATGCAGCACGACCCTTTCTCCTCCTAAAACAACCTAAAAGAGGCCAAAGCTGTTGCTCTGCCATGCCAGAGTCTGGATTCTTGTGGTTTTTGTGGTCTCTGGACCATCCAGCAGCCTCTGGCCTTCTCTTACAGGCCTCTGTTTGTCCTGCGTGGTGCCAGCTGCTTGGTGAACACACAGGCTGACTCGACATCATCCTGCTCTGCATGAGGAAGAGGAAGCACAGGCCTTCAGCCGACTGATTTATGCTAAAAATCACAACCATAACCATAAATATACATGATGGATTCCTTAAGTGACCAGAAAAACTGCTTTGTAGGTACTAAGAGGGGATGAAAGGGTAAAAACTTAAGCTGACAGTTTGCTACAGAACAGCTGAAGGCTCATGAGTTATTAACCAAAAACTCTGAATTTATGGCATTTGAGGACGAGGGGCAGAATCATATAGGAAACTGTGTATCAACTTTATTCGTCACATTTATTGTTTTAAAGAATTAAGACAAAAAGAGGCCCATGCATTGGCATTTCTCTATAATAGATTTTTGTGATGTGTGCACAGACCAGGGTTTCCTAAAGTAGGGTCCGGGGACTCCCAGGGTTACATTAAAACGTAAAAAGGTTTTCAGATTAATTCATTGAAATTAGCGCACATTGTTGGTTCACAAAATGTTACTGTATGTACAATAGTTCCTAGTCCTACAACTCTTCTACAAATCTTCAAATAGGGTTAATACATGTCTAATATATTTCTCTTGTGTTTTTCTTTCACATAACATAAAAAAGGGATACATCAAATTACTTCAAGGGACATGTTTGTGGGGGTCCCTGAAATATTCTATATCATGTAAGGGGTCACTGGCTGAAAAAAAGATTGAGAACTTCTAGCACAGACCAAGGAGATGAAACCAACGTGCAATTGCCAAAAGCTGCAGTTCCTCTAATGACCACTTGAGGCTGGCTCCAAAAGTGAATAAATCCTGATTGGCTCCCATGTTAAAATGTCCAACTTTACAGCAGAAATAAGCATGTTTACAGCCTCATACAACAACAACAACAACAACTGTTTTAAAAGCAAAATTCCTCATTCATTTAATTCCTATTAAGCCTTAAAGTGAAACATTATTTAAAATGTGACCACTTGAAGGAACAGATGGAGTTTTAGCAACCAGACTTCACCAGCTGCACCTCTTTGCCCATATACAAATTGTGCGTTCAAATACTACCACACTATTAAGTCTTAAAAATATTCAGTATGTCCAAATAAATAGTAAATGCCAAGTTACCAGAATGGCTGACAAAGTGTGGTCACATTTTGCTGTATGCAAGCCAGAACTGATGGACTTGACTGTCCAACAAGTCCCAATTACACCAAAACATAGCAGATGTTGTCCCAGCTTTCATTCCAGAGCTTTACAACAACAAGTGTTAATAGCATTTGTTCAACATAATAATGTTTGCAGGGCTGCATCACACCACAAAACATGAAAAGGGAATCAACAATAAATTACAGTTCTTCTGTTGAAGGGTTGCCACGAAGTCAGATATAGAGATTTCATTTTATTTCTGTCCAAGTGGTTTTCCCCTGGGTGTGACAGGCAGCTGCACGCTTCAAAGGCTCTGGCATGAGTCTGAGGAGGAGGAACAGAAAGCTGTGAAATGCTTCCTGACCATCCAGAACGTTCTGCTCACAGGTGGCAGGAAGATGAGTGGAGAGCAGCCTCGCAAATCAGACGTCTCACTGTGGAGTCTGATGACGCCGAGAGATGAAGTACTCCGCCAACGAGAGCCAAAAAATTCATTCATCACCACTTTTTAAAGTCATGCCATCACTTTTAAATTACTCAAACTGTTTTTTTAGATCTTGTTTTCAACCAGACAAGTGATGACATTCTTATTTATGGTAGGGCTCAGGAATATGGGTGCTTAAAGTACAATAAAACTTTTCATGTTAATAAATGTCTGTTTTGACAGCTAGTGCCAATTAATAAAGGTTTTATATTTGTATGCAGTAAACATATTTGCCAGGGAACATCTTGTGCTGAACATAAAAGTGATGTGTTTGACTATTGAAGCTGTTTGTAACACAAAGATACAAGAGGCCCATTGTGAGAGCATGCATTGCTAATTAAAAACAACATAATGCACCTTTAAATAATAGCTTCAAAATATTTTTGATGCTACACTGACTTGTAAAGAGAATGGTGTTTCGGTTATTCCCTCTCTGAGATCAAAACCTCTGTTCTTGCACTTGTACAATAAAGCTTTATGACAAAGCAAGAAAATGCGAATAAGGGTCATTTCCATCAACTGGTTTAGATCGAATTAACAAAGCTGCATTAACGTACTTTTGTCAGAAAATGGGCGTGTAATGTATTGCTGTAGGCTAATCCGTCAGTAAACAGGAGAAGTAATGATGAAAAACAACAACAACAAAGAGGTTACTAATTGGAAAACTTTGGTCATCCACAAGAGAAAATGGAGAGAAGTCTTCAGGAATTAGATTAAATTGGGCAACTTGTAATTGTTCTTTCATGTCAGCTTAGAAACAGCTGATCAGTCATGTGAGGGAAATGTTCACTACGTTCGGAAAAAGCGTTTATATCTCTCGTTAGGCACATTAACTATTTTTCCGAAAAAGACAAAAACCACCTCAAGCAGGCATAGAAACGTATGCCACTTTTAAAAGTTTTATTGAATTTCCATCAAGCTTTTCTCAAGCGCAGAGAAATTTTTTGAGAGAAACAAGTGATTTTGGTGAAACTAGATCATACTTTATTGAGGAAATGTTTTCTGTTTTTTCTTCTGATGTCCTCTGGCTGCTCTGTCTTGACCATGATTTACGGAGTTTCTGGAAAGCTTTACTCATAGCTAGAATCAAGCTAACTGCTGCTAACTGTAGCCAGCTAATAGTGATGCCAGGACTGGGATCTCAGAGCACAGAGGATGTGTTGGTGTTAACATCGCTAGATTGGAGAAGGTTTTTAGGCCCGGGTTGGTAGGGGATGGGTCCAACAAACTCCACGGCCATCATGGCAGAGGCAAAGAGACAGAAGAAGATAACGGCGGAGGAAGCTAAGAAGAGAAAAAGGAGAGCAAGACGCTGGACAAGAATAAATCTTCCTGAAATAAAGGCTGCAGACATACGAAGCTGGTATTCTTGCTGTTGGACTAGTGAGTAATATTAGCTGGCTTGGTATAGCTTGTGTTGCTGCACTTGCTTGGTGTTTCGCCGTTAAAGTTGTAAAGTGGTATAGTTTTTGACTTGCAAGTTTTTAATCATAAGTAATTAAATTAAGCGAACAAATTAACATGTACAGCTGTTTATATTTACAACAGTGGTGTAAAAGTGGTGCCAGACCACAAAAAAACAAAAACAATGCTTGCATAATGCTGCTTTAAAGCAAAACTATCTGGAGCTGAATTGTCAATATTTAAGTAAACACTTTAAGGACTTTATTGTCTAAGAGAGAAAGGGTAATTGTCGAAACAGTTGTTAAACTTTGAAGTAATTTATTATGTCTTAGGACTGTTATAATGGGAGATAGTTTAATTTAGTTTATTTCAAGTGTGATTAAACTACAGATTTGGACTTTTAAGGGAAGAAATAAGTAATCAATTTTTGCTGCTTTCCTAATATGAATGTGTTGTTTGCATTGGTAGTTTATGGACAGTGCAAAAACAGCTGTTGTATGTTAAAATGTGTCTAATAATTAAGCAGAACTTAAGTTTAAATCTAAAGTCAGATATCCACATTTATGGAAAAAAACTTACAAAACCAAACAAAGCACATCTGTTTCTACAGTATAGTTTATATGAGAATGTTAGCCATTTCGGCATTTTTTCTTTTCTATGTTGGCTTTGAGACAAGTTCCTGTCAGCTTCAGCCCCTCTGTGGACTGACAGGTGGATTTGACCTCTGCACTCACAGCCTGGAGCAGGAGAGAATTTGACCCTTCACTTGCTTTTCAGAGTGATGAGGTCGACAGTGTTTGGCTCTGCACTGATGTTGTGTGGCCAGCATATTTATTTCACACCGCAGCACCGCAGCTGCAACACAGGCTTTGTTTTTATCAACCTGTGTTATTGGTCTTTAAACATTCATCGACAATTTCAGGTCACTTCTCCGGAGGTTATCTAAATGGCACTCTGGGAGGAAATCACTTAACAATAATAATAGAAAAAGACCAGGAAAGTTAGAGGAACGAACAAGTGGAAAGTGGAACACACTTAAAGGGATAGTTCGGGATTTTGGACATATAAAATACTTGCCAGTGGTGTAGTAGATGCTGGTACAGTGTACATATACTTTTGTGGAGTAAAACCTTGTAGTTTCTAGTACTATCTATTCTACCATTTCTGAACGAGACAGAACTTGGACACTTAAGCTCAGCAGGTAAACTAATAGCTTCGCATCCATTTCACTACTGGCAAATATTTCATGCAACTTAATGTCCAAAATCCCAAACTATCCCTTCAATACATTGGTTTTAGGATATAAAACAGTAATAATTGGTTGATTTTTTAAAAGCAAGTTAACCATTATCAAAAATGAATCACACTCAAGCCAATCATTTGACTTTTCCTTTTTTTGGTACAGTGTAAAATGTTATGACACCTTGTATAAATGTATGCATTCACTGAGTGAATATTTAGAAAATAAAACATATTTCTCGCTAGAAATGTAATCAAAATCCATTTTTATGCAGAAACTAAGTAAAAATATTGATTTTTTCACTAAAAATGAGAGATCTGTCTGCCATGTTTTTTGTTCTTGAATGTTTGTTCTTTGAACCTTGAAAGTCACGTGACTTGGAACAAACCAATAGCCACGGAATATGACTGTCATTAACTTGCATTGTAGAGAAATCCGTGTCAGTTTCACAGAAATTTTAGTGATTTTGTGTCTATTCCACGGATTTTGAGTTAAGCGAATCTGTGGCTATTTCACGGATTCCTGTGAGACCAGGTTCGTCAGAAGAGTCTATATCAGACAGATTATTATTATGTCATTTTTAGGCTTGTGCATAAAAAAGGGAGTGCTTGTTAAGGGGTTAAAATGCCCATCTTTGTAGGTGTCTTCGCCTCGCAGCACACCAGCACCGCTGAGCTTGAACTGATAACCTTTCTACCAGCAGCCAGCCTCCCTAACCAACGCTCCACCCTCCTGGGCCCACAGTACTTTCATCTGTTACTAATTTAGATGCTTTAGAGCAGAGACAAAATGTAATTTAATGGTAATTCATTACCCTTCACATCACTTGTCAGAAACATGTCTGTGCAGAGTGAAAAAGGAGCTCTTTGAGTTTTCAGCTGTCGAACACAAAGAGCAGCAGGAAGCAGCAGGTACACTCATGTTTGGGCTTTGGTGCCTTTGAGTGACGGGGAAATTGCTAGAGGGTCACATTTCAAAAACGTACCATCACAGCCCTCAACATTTGATCTTCTTTAGGTGTGTTTGTGTGTGTGTGTGTGTGTGTGTGTGTGTGTGTGTGTGTGTACATGTCCAGGCCTGAAGACAGGAAAGGAATTAAGAAGATTTTTTTAAATCTTTTTTAACAGTGCGGATTTGTTTGTTGAAGGATTTCTAAGCACACACATAAAACGGAGATTGAGGTTAAGTTTCATTGACATACTTGCGTAAAATGATGTAACACTAATACAATAGAAAGTGACAACAAACTTAAGAGCTTAAAAACATCTTGCCAAAGCCTGTAAAGCAGTAAAAAGATGAGCGTGGGAGCCAAAGTCAGACTATCTGTGCGAGTGAAGTGGTCAGAGCGCGGAGATTGATGGATTCTCAACGCAACACCACTGATGTGCGCTGCAAGTTTTTTCCATGAGCAAAGACAGATTTGCGGTGTGTGTGTGAAACAGAATGTGTCCCAGATTTTCTCTCTTCTTCTTCCTCCCCTCTTTGCTCTCCTCTCTTCTCTGCGGGCTGGATGGAGGGAGCTTTGATGTGGCACTCTCTCAGTGTTGTGACCGCAGGCCCAAGAGGAACCAGATGCTCTTTGGACTGGCTTGTGGTGGAAGAGGCATATGTATAAATAAAAAAAATAAAAAAAAGAGGGGAGAAGATGGGTGCAGGGCCACAGGGGGGTGGCTGCCTCCATGCCAGCTGAGTTTACTGTAAAGTCTCCTGCACCAAAGCAGACAATCCAGGGTGTCTTTGTCTGGTAACAGTTAAAAGAAAACAGCACGGAGGAACTAAGAATGTTCCCTCACTTACAAAACGATTTCAGGTTTTTATAGCCGGAGAACAACAAGTCATCAGCATACATGAGTGTCGTATCTAGCCCCCAAGAACAAGCCCCAGTCAGAGAGTACAGTTGTAATTGCATGTCACAGGAAGCACTTGGGCCCAGAAAGACTTTTTCCCCAGACTGAGCCATCACAATCCATCTTTAAAAAGCAGAAGGCTGAACCACAAAGCAGGTTTGACAGAGCCATGGTTTCTTTCGCCTTAACTGGCTCAACAAAAGCCTGAAGCCGCGAACAGAGATAACGGGTACCACAAAGGCGGTTATCAGCCTGCTCAGTTAACCGAGGCATTCTTTGTCAGGCTTTGTGTGAAGCAAAACATGTCGCCATTTTATCTTTCTACAAACCACAGATATGTTGATCTGCTACATATTTTGTGTGCGGTGACAGAGTGATGTAAAAACCTACATAGGTCTGCCATCGGTAAGAGAGGGGAGGTGGATGACACCATCAAACACGGAGGGAAAAAAACGGGAGACGGGTGCTCGTGTCCTGTTGTTCTGGAGGTAGTTTTTGTGGCTCGTTGTTAGAAGTTATGCCTGGAATTATTGTTTTCTTTTTTTTTCTTCTTTTTACCTAACCTAGGCTGATTTTGGGGCCTGAACTTTAACCAAAGTGTTTTTAAAGTGTTCAAAACAGCGACTGACACGTGTTCACAGCATCCACATGTGTTTGCAGCGTGTTTAAAGCAGCGGCTGTGACATGTGACAATGATTCATGTAAAAAGGGTTGCTTTGTGCATCATGGCCAGATCATGTGCCAACTACTTCTGTAGAAAAGAAACAGTGTTGCTGGCAGGAGAGGAATGCTGGCACAAAATCACAAAGGCAACTGTAAAAAAATAATCCAAAAGTGGTAACGTTATGGTTTGAATAAATTAGCTAGTGTGGGCAAATGTCCAGAGAACAAACATAAGTTGTGTCCCCATCAGTTCCATCTATGCATATTTTGATTATTTGCATGAGGAAGCTTGACGGAAACACCAAAATTCAGTAAAACGTTGCGGCTAAAAGTTGTTATACTTGCTTGAGGTGTTTTTTTTCTTTTTTCCCCCGAAAAAATAGTTATTGGGCTCAACGGAAGATAGATACGCTTTTCCAAATAAGTTGAAATAGCGATCATTAAACTCACATCAGCTGTTTCTGCTGTCGGCGTCTTCCAACAAACTTCCATTTTCTCTCATGGATGGAAGTTGTCTGTCTTTTTTTGTGGTTGTTTTTTCTCTCTTGCACAATCTCTTTTTCCTCTACCGTTTACGGACGGATTAGCCTGCAGTAATACATTACACTGCCATCTTCTGACAAAAGTACATTTATGAAGCTTTGTTTATTTGCTTTAAACCAGTTGATGAAAACTTCCCTAATTTATATTTTATTTAATGCAACATTTCAAAATTTTTTGCTTCAAATTCACTTCAACTTTAATGGAAACATGGCTAGTTAGTAGTTCAGTGCAAGCAACAACAACCTTGCTAATAAATAAAAAATGTATTCTTGCTCAGATTTCTGCATTACTTGTCGAGGTTCCTGCGGTATCGAGACCAAACCATAACACATACAACAACAGCTACTTATATGCATGTCATTAGGAGCAACAGGAAGGATCAGGAGAACCTGATTATCGGTCTCATGTACTCTAGTCAGGATATAGTGACAGTTTCAGCAAATATGGCACAAACTGACTTTTAAAAAAGATACCTAATAAATCTTTGTTTGTTGTAGTTAATTAGCTTTTTTCATATTGACCCGCCACATGTTCTTCTACTTTGGGGGCGGCTGTGGCTCAGTTGGTAGAGTTGGTTGACCCCTAACCGAAGGGTTGGTGGTTCGATCCCTGTCCTGTACATGTCAAAGTATCCTTGAGTAAGATACTGAATCCCAAACTGCTGCCGATGCTGTGTTCATCAGTGTGTGAATGAATTCCCAATGGTGGCAGGTGGGACCGTTTAGGGTAGCCGCTGCCACCAGTATGAATGTGTGTGTGAAAGGGTGAATGAGCGCAGTCTGTAGTGTAAAGTGCTTTGAGTGGTCGCAAAGCGACTAGAAAAGCGCTATATAAGTGCAGGTCCATTTAACTACATTTCCCAGAATCACTTGTGGCTACACCCAAAGAACATGCCTGAACTTGCTCCTCTCATCTGTGGGTTTTCTGTGTAGGTGGAGGGAGTGATGGCGGCAGTAAAAAACAAGAAGACAGCAAGAGTTATTCTGGTCCAAAAAAACTGAGGGGAAAAAGTGTTGCGGCTGTTAAACAAAAATGCTGCATGTTTTGATGTTTGTTGTTGCTATACTGCAACAACAGACTGTCGTAGTGTACTAAGACTACAGTCTGTGGGGAAACTAGTCTTTCTAAACCCAGTCTCCTAAAAAGTATGTCCCCATACAATGAAACTTTACTGTTCGCTGTGATCTTATTTACAGTCGGTCAGTTCGTAGGATGAGAAAAGCACCCCACAATAAAATAAAATAGGACCCTAAAAATCTATTGTACATCTCTGATCTCTCAGAAAGAAGTTTTTACAAGTTGACTTTTCCTCTGAGGACACTTGAATATTTGCTGACACAGCCGGTTTTCGTACCCTGGTCCCACGTTTGAAGGACATTCTGTCTGACCACCGGGCCACCAACAACCACACCAGCATCAGCACCATGACAGAACACAAACTGAATCAAATCTCGTCTCTTCCACGACTCTCTGTAACCGCTCGTACTGTACCATTACACAAACCTCATAATAGTTTTGATTTATGACCCTCATGTGACACTGTAGAGTTTGGCGGGAAGCCTACGCAGCTCCGTCTTCAGCCTGCACCGCAAAAAACATAAAGGCGTACATTAAGAAGTTCCCTTGTATTTGCTGTTCACTGGGGACGTTAATGTAGCCGAGAAGACATGAAAAGCACTGAAAGCTACAGACGGAGAGATTAATCTGACCTCGTTATAATGATGTTTCCCCCTTCAATGTCTGCCTGGAGAGGAAGGAAGGATTATGGCAGAAAGAAAGTCAGTCTTTCCAACATGTGCTTCCTGTCTCCATTTTCTTTCTCTCCTTCTCTCTGTGTGGCGAACATGACATGAAGTGTTTATCTTATTTGTCAAATAACTGTTTATGCAGTAAACCGAAGCAGGGCAATACAATGGATGCTGGATGCTGGGTACAATGGAACAATCCAAGTGTTTTGATTGGAGGGCAATTGAAACCCAGCAGGAAATAAACAGAAACAACTAAGAGCTGATTTTGTTTATTAAAGGCAAATACAGAGAGCTGCTTGATGAGTGATCGCGTTTGAGAATTTGCCGGGGAATTTCAGGAGGTTTTAAAGTGAGCGGCTGGATCAGAATCAATTTAATTGTAGTATAATTATGCTGAGCAGAATTTGTCTTGTTGACTTTGGTGCAGAGGCGTATTGACAACTTAGAAATTTACATTACAACTTGACTTACTGGTACAAAGACCACATAACTTCACATGAATCCAGCAGGAAAGTGTACGTTTTTTTGTTGTTGCAGCATTTCAGCCCTCATAGCAGCAGATAGTAGAGACAGAGAGGGAGAGAGAGAAATGACAACAATAGGTCCTTCACCAGAATCAAACTGTGGATGCTGTGATTATCTTAACCACAAGGTGACCAGGACGCCCTGAGAACCACAATAACACTACAGTTCACATCTCACTTAAATGAGGCACAAGTGAAGGCCATTCCCATGCTCTGTTATGTTTCATAAGTTGCTGCAGCAATTTTGAGCTTGATACCATTTGTTAGACAGATTTAGTGGCAAATTTGACCATTTTCGACCCCTCGAAAATTTATAAAAATGGCCTTAAATTATTCAGAATTTCACATAAAGCACCAAGATCTTGAGGAACACCACAGAAAAATCCATTCTGTGATTTGATTTCAAGAAATGTTTGACATTTTGGTGATTTCTGTATTCTGGCAATTGGATGGTAAGGCAAGGCAAGGCAAGGCAAGTTAATTTATATAGCACAATTCGGACACAGGGACATTCAAAGTGCTTTACAGGGGCAAGTTTAAAATACATAAAACACATTAGAAGACATTTAGAAGTGAATTTAAAAAAAAAAAAAAAAGTGAATGAATAAAACATTTAAGAGCGAATGAATAAAAATTACAGGTTAAAATGGAAACAGAAAAGTCTTCAGACTTGATTTAAAAGAGCTGAGTTGCAGCCGACCTCAAGTTCTCTGGGAGTTTGTTCCAGAGATTTGGTGCATAAAAACTAAACGCTGCTTCTCCTTGTTTAGTCCTAACTCTGGGGACTGTAAGTAGACCTGTCCCAGACGACCTAAGGGCTCTGGACGGCACATAACGTATCAGCAGATCGGTAATATATTTTGGCCCTAGACAGATGGTGAGCACTTCTGTTCTGTAAACTGCTGAGAAACACCCTTCAATATACATTAATATACCTAGGAAAGTTACACAGCCTGAATGCTCGAGGTCTCTAGTTTGTGGTTGTAGAGTTTGATGAGGCTTTGATTATCCTAGAAGTCACGTCAGTTTGTGAGGTCAAGTTTAAAAACATGCTCTCACTGCAATGAAATGGCTACCACTGGGTCTAACAACAGACTCAGCTCTTTAGTGATATCATATTTATGCAATTCAAGACTGTTTGGAGACGTCAGTATGCAGAAATGTACTGTACAGAAATACAAAAGGCGAAAATAACACATTCATACTGCATGCAATTTTTTTGCATGTGTTCAGTTAATTGCAAGTTTCTTGCCCCAAACTGCAGAAGGAGAATCATAAAGTTGGCATGTCTGTACAGAAGAGTCTCGTGTACCCATAGAATTAATTTTCATACTGATATCTTGAGGTCAGAAGTCAGGGGAACCCTTTGAAAATGGTCTTGCAGTTTTTCCCTCGCTAAAATTTTAATTTGAACTTAATGTGTCTCTGGGTGTGTTCACACATCTGTATTTGATGGATCACCAAGGATGCATGTTAATACCAAGTGTAAGAGAAAGGCAACTGGTCACACTCACATTCACACCTGCAGGCAAGTTAAAGACAATTAACTGAAGACCTGCATGTCTTTAGACTGTGGGAGGAAGCTGGAGATCACAGTTAGCTTTAGGCAACTAATGTACTTGGTTATGGTTAGCAAAAAGATCTTGTTAAGGCTTAAAATATATACTTTTGTCATGTAGTCTATGTAAATAACTCACAGACTTAACTTTAGGTGAAAGTCAGGTGTTTGTTTTTGACCTATTCAAAAACCCCTTCTCCTTCCTCTGCGGACTTTGCTTGGGTTTTATACTACATCACACTTACCAAATACTTGTTCTGAGCCTATGATATTTCTGCAGATCGGTTTACATTGCAGTTTATTGAAAGCCTGGAGATGCTAAAGAGTGATTTGTGTGGATACCAGTTGCGGAGGGCTGAGACAAAGTGTGGTTATTTGAAGACCTGGGAATGAGAACGGCCTGGATAGTTTGGTCTACCACCTTGCATGTTAATATGTCCATACAAAGAGTTGCTCTTTGGCTCCACTGGTGAATATTATCGTCGGCAATAAAATGTTTCCTGCCTCAGACAAATCGTTGTGTTACCAAACCAACAAGATGCTCGTTTAAGAGTTTTAAAATGCAGTTTGTTTTCCAGCCGGCATCGAGTCAGACGAAAGTCGTTGACAGAAAAACTCCAAACTATGCCAGTGGTTTGTTTCATGTGGAAAAGTGGTGCCCATTTTAAGGATCCTCTTTGGTTTCTCTCTTAAAGATCAAAGCATCGGAGCTAATCTATTTGACTGGGCCCTGCTGTCTCCACGACAACAAGATCACAGACAGGAAGCCTGTCCTTCCTTCACGGGACCTTGTCATCAACAATGCAACCACTCAGCAGTGTCTGACTCTCCCATAAGTCTCTGTGCATGTGTGCCGGTTTGCATTTTTGGGTGCATGTCTTGAACGAAAAGCGCTCTTGTTTTTCCTTCAGCTTGTGAGGGTGTTTAAAGAAATCTTTTCGTTTTGTAGTGATACAGAATCCTCTGTTTATCCTCTTTTTATCCTCAGGTGTGTGTGTGTGTGTGTGTGTGTGTGTGTGTGTGTGTGTTGTATTTGAGAGTGTTGAGTTCTGCTTCAGTGACCCAGAAAACATCTTTAAATGCCACGTTCTTAGGTCACCATGGGGCCCCCTGTGTTTGCCCAACACATGATTAGAAAGTCTTTTTTCTTTGACTCAGAGACGAGACAAAAGAACAAAGCATCACCACATTATATTCACAGAGTCCTTCTTTTAGAAGGAAAGTTATTTCTATGATGGGACTCTTGTATAAAACTTTCTACCAACAATGTTTTATTCATAATCTGTGTGCGTTTGAAGCCTTTATTTTTTTTTAGAGTGTTTATACCTGTTCTGAATGGTAAAACTTGAAGATAGGACTAAAAGTTTACTGTCATAGGGAGCCAAACTTTCAGGTTAAGAAAATCCTAATTTAAAATCACACTGATATTTGTAATTATGCAAATAAATGAAATAAAAAAAAAATCTTTAAAGTTATTTAAATGAAATAATTAAGGACAAGGTTCTTTAAAAGAAAAAGGGAAAAAAACAGATAACATCTTTGTTTATATGGCATTTAACTTTTGTGGTCTTTAAATAATGCTATTTCCTATAGGCCATAAACCATCACAGGTTAAACATCACAGCTCAACCAAAGAAGGTGAGCCTATGGACAAGTTAGTTTAATTGATCAATTTTCTGTTGGTATTTCTTCCTTTTATATAGTTTGTCCTATTTCATTGTATTCTAATTTCAAGGAGGCCTTAACTACACTTCATTGTGCAGTTAGTTTGCAAGCTGTTGTCTTGATGGTTTGTGTACAACCTTATTTTTTACAGTCTATATGTACGTGTGTCACAAACTGTGCTAAAAAATACAATTGAGATGCATATTCCAATTGCGCTACTACATACAAATGTCCAAAGAATGCTCAGAAACCTGAATAATATGGGATTATCTTAATTGGAAAATACTACATTTAGAAAAAGGCCTAATTTGGAGTAGCCAATGGGAAAATTTACATGACCTTATCAAATACGGAATAACAGTGGAATATTAGGGGTTTTTAAAGGTCATACCCGAATTAAAGATGTAAGATGAGACCGGTTGCCATTCATCTTCATGTACTGCTGGTGATGCAGTAAGAAAATGCAGATTGAAAATTTGCAAAGCTTCTTTTTAGCGGTTTGTTTTCTTCCCTCAGACTGCTAAATGGCATAGCTGTTTAAACATTTTGTAAATTAACCTACAGAGTGACAGGCCATGACAAAAATATTCTCTGTGGTTGATAGGACAGTAAATCATTTACATCCACAATCCAGGAGTTTTCTGAAGATCTAACCTTATTTTCTCACAAGCAATTTTCCTTCCCCAACTCTTCTATGCTCCTTAAGGTTCACAGTTAACAGCGAGAACTGTGAGCACAAAGTGAAGATTATCACCTCACTCTCCCTCCCGGCCCTTGCTTGATCAGTGTGTGTGTGTGTGTGTCACAGACTTTTTGTCATCTTCAGACTGTTTCAAGCTGAATGTGAACAATATGATTTGGATGCCTGTAGGCCTTAACAGACTCTGGGAATGTGGAGTCTGTGTCCCATTAAGAATCTGTTATAATCTTATGATTGAAAGATGGAATGAGGCTGTGAAAGCTGGGGGGATCAGCTGCAGCACATTAGGACTTAAATCCTGACAGATCTCGCTCTTCTGGGTTCAAGAAATGGGTTCCATGCTGTCCAACTAACCGGATTTTTCCCTCTCCACTCCATCTTGTTTGCATAACACCAAGGGCTGGGTAAATTGAAAAGATAATCCCCATTCTTTTATGTGTTACTGTGGGGTATGTGGTGCTTTGTGCATTAACCATTGAATGTGAAGCAAAGGCAGTGGGTGTGTGTGGAGGACCCATTTGTGAGTTGGATCAAACTGCATTCACAAATAGTTTTTATGGCGTTTTTTAAAGTACATGGTGGTTTTGATTGCCTATAAGTACATAAACAAAGTCATACTTTATAAATGGTTTACGAGTTGGTAGTGATGGCTTTAAAAATGGTTAATTATGCTTTATAGATCAACAAATGTCATTAATAAAAAACAACATTTGCGTTGCTAGACTATAATAAAATCCCTTTCGTTGGTGTAGCCGCCTTTGGCACAATAGGCCCTTTCTTCGTTAGCTAGCACTTCATTAATCTTGGTAGTATATTACAAAGTGAGCCATTTATTATTGAGTAACTACCATTCATAACAAACTTGGTTGCTTATTATAATGTCAGAAAGTCACGCCCCTTGATTAATGGCTTGTTTTTAATAACAAACCATGATGATTCATTAGCGATAGAACTAGCTTAAAAGACTAAAGTGTTAACTAAAGCAGCAAGTCATGTTAGTTGTGTTATGCAAGGGACACTCGCTATTCAAAAAAGAGCTGACTCTTGAGAGGGTGACATTTTTAAGAAAGGTTACGGTCAACTAAAAGACATTGTGACATTGAGGGCAAAAAACAAAACACACACACAGTGAACATTCAGTCATACAGTAAATAAAGCATACCCTGCTGTATCATAAATTTACTCTAAATGTGACCATAATTTCCAAAATGAACATTAAACTCATTAGGAAAATGTTCACTGCAGTAATGAATCATGTCAGGAGTAGCGCCGTCTTCCTATTGACATACATACAAAATGACTTCTTTTTACAAGCAGTGGAGTCACCCCCTGCTGGTCAGTAGAGCGAGTGCAGGACTAAGGCCTATTCTGCATTAGCTTCACTTTTCAGATCTAAGGCTGCCGCTTCGGTTGACAGTAGTTTTTATGGATGTACCTCGCTAGCCAGGCTAGCTAAAGCTAATGTTATCTTGTAACTAAGCTCTCCTCCTTAGCTGCAACCTGTTGTCCAAATATCTCATCTGGTCCAAAAAACGACAACCAAAATGCCGAACTCAAGGCTTCAAAACAGAAACAAATGGGTGATGTTCAAGAACAGACAAACATCAGGCTAACAGCATCAGCCTAACAGCATCAACTGGGAACGGGGTAAAGGTTTTTCAATTTGAAGTCAGTGGACGGCTGGGGAAAGATCAAGAAAGGACACTTTTATCCGAAGCCAGAAACTAACTTTAGACAGAGAGAATGGTTAGGTTTTCCTCCAGATGTATGCAGTTAAGTTCGTAAGTAGTTAGTGGACCTTTGAGCCTATGTTATTTCTTTTACGTAACTTGTTTGTTGTTGTTTACAAGTTTAAATTCTTTTTATAAATAAAGTAATATCATGTGTGTCCCATTTATTAAGTGATACCAGTTTAGCAAATCACAATTTTCGCAAATCGCAGTTTTATTACTGTCAGATTCAGCTTTTGGTAAACAATATGATTTGCTTTCTTTGGATAGGATTCAGGAATCATTTAATTTCTCCAGCAAAACATCTCAGGGTTTATTTCAGTGAGCTAACACTGTCCGCCCAACAGAGAGTCCAGATGTGATTCCCTCACCACCACCATCTTAAGTGAAGTAGTCAGTAAAGTCTGAATGTCACTTTAGAAGACACTGATTACGCAAAGTGTCTCAGAGCCTCGGACTTGAGTTTATTAATGACCGAGGCGGAGTGTTGTATGACTCTTGAAGCCATTAGAAACCTGCAGGGGATTTGTCACAGAGCCTGAAGTCATCTCATTCCTCCCCTTCCTCCACTCCAACCCGCACCGTTTCAAACACTTCATTACTGATGAGTTGCGAGGCAATGGATTTTCAAACATTTCACTGACTCCATCTCTTTGGCAGGGCCGTTTTTGTCTGGTTCTTCCAGCAGGTTGGAAACAGATGGGAGGAGTGACCGAGGAAAATGTCGGACAATATCTAAACTGTCTCGAACACTTGCCTCATAATCTGTCAGAGTGCCTTGATTTTGTAAAGGAACCAACAGTGCAGCTGCAGGATTTAGTAAACAGTTACACTTCGAAAAACTTCTGTTACCATTTAGGCTACGTCATAAAATATTAATAATACTTTCAACTTGTTATAAAACTCACTAAAAATTGATTAAATCTATTTTTAGTTTCAAAGTATTCTGGCTTAAAAAGCTCATTCCGGTTTATGCTTTTCCAGCTCTGTTAACCCACATAATTATTACTGTACAGCAAAAACAATCTTCTAACAATTTTTCTATTTGCCACTACTAATAGGGGCCCCTCAAAAGTAGTGGAAAAGTTGTAGAAAATTCCTTTTGGCTGCTTTAGATGAATGCAGTCACCAGGTTTTATGGACAACTGTTATTATTTTCATGCTGCGCTACATCATTATCTTTCGCCTTTTTTTCTTTGATTTATGGTTCTTATCCAGTATGATGTAGATCAAGATATAACTGCTTTGAATTGCTTTTTTTGTTGCATGCAGTTCTTTGCACAGTGCAGGAGGAGGAGTTATCAATTTCTGTCACACACATGCTAGGAATAGTAAGCCAAGTAATTCATCATCTATAAACATTTGGTTTCTATTTTATAAATGCATGTCAGATTTATGTAAAGGCAAAAGGATCCCCAACATTTGTGATTTTTTTCTCCAAGCCGAACTCCTTTTTGTAAATTAAGAGCACAATGCATTATCAGCTCCAAACAGTGAGTCTGTAGATCAGATGTTTCCCTTTATATTAATTTGCAGAGCTGTATTCATATAAGTGTATCCAATTTATGACACTTTCTACTTAAACGCTTACACATCTCGGACTGTATTATTGTATATCTTACTCTAAAGTTACTTTTCAGACTGCAATATTAATGCAAAATATAAATCAGATAATAAATTATGATTGTTATTATAGATTGGCCTACCCAGCAATGTATAGTGTAATTCAAATGAGCTGAGACTCTTGTGGATTCAATGAACCCAGTTTTATTGATCTGTGGTGATGTTAGTCCCCTACAGTAGCCAGTTCATTGCAGTGAGAGCATTTTTTGAAACTTGACCTCACTGTACAAAATGATCTGCTGTGACCTGTAGGATAATCAGCCTCATGAAACTTTACAACCACAAGCTAGAGACCCAGAGCACTTGGAGAAAGTAAATCAGTGTATCATTCGTTCTTTCCATTTTCAATTGGCAATCAAAAATCAAATAATGAAAAATTGACTAGTTATTTTGGTAATTGTTTTTTATCATAACACAAAAAACGTAACCTCATAAACCTCATATTTCAATATTAGGCTCAGATCAAAAATACCACATGGAAAAACAGGCACCAGGACTGAATTTGATTCTAATACTTAATTGGTCGGGTTAACATGACCCGGAAGTTTGACTGCGGTCCAGTGAGCCATCATTCTCTTCTCCGTAGTCAAACCAGCCGTCACACACACACACACACACACACACACACACACACACATATATATATATATAAAATGTAGTGACCCGTATTGTGATATTAATTCATTGAGACTGCTCAGAGCGAGCTGACATGAAGGATAAACACTTTACTGTCATTCTTTCTCACTCTTTTCAGTATAAAACTCTTGCCATCAGAGAGGAGATGAAGTATTAACTTTACATCAACACACCACGTGAAATAATTAAATTGCATCGCACTGAAAATGTATATGTTGTGTCGACTTTCAGTTTTCAGAATAAAGTGTTACACAACCAGGCCAAAAAACAGATAAATATGGAAAGAAGATTAATTGCTTGACCACAGCTGGTTTGACTACGGAGAAGAGAATGACGGATCACGGGACCTCAGTCAAACTTCCAGGTTGTGTAAACCCGACCAATTAAATATTAAAATCCAATTCAGTACTGGTGCCCGTTTTTCCAATTCCTATTTTTGTTCTGAACCTAATATTGAAGTATGAAAAAACAAGCATTTTTTTTCGTTTTTGTGTTATAATAAAAAACAAATAACAAAATAACCAGTCAATTTTTCAATATTTGATTTTTGATTGCCAATTGAAAATGGAAAGAACAAATGATACACGGATTAAAGTACACATTTCTCTAGGTATATTGACAATAAAGAGGTTTCTGAGCAGTTTAAAGAACATAAGTGCTCGCCATCCAACTGCAGAGAAACTCTTGTAGAATTCTCAAATGTCTTTGACATCAAATCACTGCTTGGACTTTTCTATGGTGTTCCTCGAGGTCTTGGTTTCTGAATGTGATATTTTGGAGAGATTTTTTTACCTTTATTTAATTAATTCTCAAATGTAGCCCCAAATCTGTGTAACAAATGATATTAGCCCATGAAATGCTGCAATAACTTATTGCCATTAAGCATGGAAAGATATTCAAACTCATATCATAATGATGTCACCCCTATAACTCTAAACTTGCAACATTTCAAGAGGACTTTTACACACTTTATGACAAAAAAAAACTTGACACGCAGTGCCAAGCTACATCTCAAATTAATCTTCAAGTCACCAGCTTTCAGATGAAGAGCTCTCCTGGCCTATCCTGACCCTGATCCTGCTATCTCCCCCCTAAAATAGACAAAAATAGGGACATGCGGTTTTTTCTGTTGTCATTTCACAGCATTACAAATTAATGGATCATAAAAACTGGATTGACATTAAGGCAGTCTATTTTTCATTAAAAAGATATCAAGAGCTCAAAGAGAGTTATATTTAGAAGCCTGATAAAAATCTCATCACACTCAGCCTCCTCTCAGCTAAACTGGATTTTATCCCAAAAAAATATTATTCAGAGTCGTCTTTGACCATTAACAGAGCCGTAGACATCCTATCTACTGTCCATTACATGCACAGCCTGCAGCCTCCCAGGCCTGAGACTGCACACTCAGGTTCACACACTGAACCAAAGCCAGACCAGTATTCAAGCTGTCATCACGTTGTATTTCAGGGGTGTTTGACTTCAACATATGTCGCGTTGTTTCAGAAAAGAAGAGGCAAGTTAAACAATCATTCTGGGGCAAAAGCCACATAAAGGCCTGGGTCCACCAAGGCACACAAAGCACACTTTAAAGTGCATGTTAAAACTGACTTCAATCTGCAGTTCCTGAATTTGTATTTTCAAAATAAAACTTTCTTTCTGCAATCGTGTTGACATAAAGTGAGCAAAAATCCAAACCAAAGACCAAAAAAACCCCAAACCAAACCAAAATGTAAAAGAACTTTACTTTAATCTGCTGTTGTAACATCTTTAACACTTATATCATCACATAAACAAACTAAACACAGACAACAGTTACTTTACCAGCATATATATACTTAATGTTGCAGATTTCAAGCTGTTTAACATGTTTTTATTAATTTTCTGTTGCTGATCATTTTCTAGGACCTGAAACCAATTTTTCCAATCATACTGACTTAATAAAATAAAAAATATTGTGCTTTTGTGTGACTGCATGTCCATTACGATCCGTTTTACAAAAATAAACAAAAGTCAACTAAATCTTTTTATGTTTTTAAGAACGTGCATTCAATAAACCCTACTTTTAAAAGTTTTTTTTTTCCTGTGCGTGCCCAGAATCTCCTCTTGACCTTCTTTTCACAAACAATGCTGAAAATATTGAGATGATTATAAAGTTAGGACAAGCTCTGGTATCTATTTTTAATATTAAATCATGTATTGACTGGTTAATGTGCAGATGCATCATGGTCCAGCCTGAATGTGAGGCGTGCATGTTAATAGGTGGTGAGGTTTTTTGGTTCAGAAGGCCAAATCAGATACTGAGCGACAGAGCAATCTGTGTGAGCTCAAAGGCAAACTTTCAGCATTCCTCAATCTGGGGCGGACCACCCAAAAAGACCCCCACGCCTCCTCCCCCCACCCTCACTCCCAGCTCACCCAACCCTCCCCTTCTGTCTCGGGTTACAAGGCATCGCTGGTCTCCAAAAGAAAATGTCACAAAAAAGGAACTTGAACTTCAAAAGGCGACTAATCTGAAGTAGCCTGAGTTAATCGTGTGCATCTGTTGCACAGCTCTGTGGCTTCTGACCCGCCGGAGTCTCGCTCTGCCGGCTGCTTCACCAAGCAGTAAGCACCGAACACTAACCCAAAGATTGTTAAAATTATCACTACTCGGTGTTTGGACGAAGAATTTCTCTGGTAAATGTTGTCGACACAGCCACATGGAGAGATGGACTGTTATTTGGAGGTTGTGGAGGCTGAGGTTCCTTCCAAAAAGTCTGATTTTATGAGACACATCAATTTAATGTCATGACCTCAGTAGATATTTTTATTTAAACCCAGATGAATAATGCATTTTCCAAATACTTAGGTTAGTCGTCAGGGAGGAAAATCAAGCCTGAAGTTGGCTAACATCTTTGAAATACGCCAACAATTACTGACTTTTTTTGTTGCAATATTGCAATTTTTTAAGCTGGATGCGTTTGCTCTCTCTGTTGAACAGAAACCAAAATTATGTTCCCATTCCAACTTAAAGTTACTACAAGGAGTTTTTAAGTCGTTATGAAACAGTTTCGATTAAATATTGATGCCTCTATGTGACCTACATAAGCAAATGAGACCATCCGCAAGAATATTGACTCTGTATAGTTTTTTTCTTAAACTCCTGCAGCTCAGACTTCAGTGGGGCATGTGGCACATACCATCCGCCTTCACCCTGCAGTAAGAGATCTGGTGGGACGAAGAGAGCTCTGCACCCGGTCCCTGCTGATCCAGATAGGACTAGGCAACAATATGGTTATGGTCCTGCTGCTGCAGGACCTGAAGCTCATTGCCTGCTCTTGGTAGCAAACACAAACACGATGCTGCTGGACGCCCACGCCGTATTGCTGCGTCCACTGAATGGAAGAGAGGCCTGGGAGGACCAGAACCAGGATCGGGCAGGGGGGACTGTCAGACCCTGCTGCAGTAAAATGAGAGGTTTTCTGAAGGGAGTCTGGCATGTACAGATTTTTACGACTTGAGGTGGTGGAGCTAATTGAAACACCACCGCTTTTGTCCAGAGGTGCCGCTAAAAGCAACACAAAATTAAAGTTATTTGTAGTAACTTTAAAGCTCAACTATTTATTATTGATATAGTACCAATAAATCAAATCAAGTGCTAATGTGAAAGGTGTCTTGTATTGCTGAACCTACACAGAACTATTGTCTCTTCAGCCTATGAGTATTTCTCATATCACTGTGTTGGTTTTACTCATCACAAACTGTTTTGGTTCACACATTTCTCATGAGCAGCATTTCCAGATGCAGCAGGCAGCTAATTTAATTTTTAAAAATGCTCTACAAAGCCTCTGTACTTTACCTGCCGTTCATCAAAGAGCACACAGACAATGTTAGAGACGAGCTGGTGAACACAGAAGAGCATTCAGCAGCTACAGGGGCAGGTATTTCCCCCAGGAGTTGAGGAGACAGTAAGTATTAGACTCTCTCGGTGGCCAGAAATAAATTCTAAATAACATTGCGGCCCGAAAAGTTCAGTTGATACTCCTTTAAGTTGTCATGAATCTGCAGAGTTCATACCACAAAGTCAGAAATACAGGCGATCATTTCAGTGCATTCGTTCAAACAAACCACACACAAACTTCAAGTTCAGTCCTGAAATGGTTCATCTCCTAATACCTTAATCTGGGTAACCAAATCAGAGACACATGAAGCCAGGCCACAGACGATCTTTGTGCTGCCAAATACTCCAGATCTGAGTTAATGTCTGCAGAGATGAGCTCTGTCCTGATACTTCTTTCTCCTCAGGCAGATGCTAAACCAGCGAGCCAAGATGTGCCTTTCTGCACACTGCACTGGGCTAAACTGCTTTTACAAAAATGCTGCCACAGCTGAAGACACTCAGAACTTACTTACTTAAAAGAACCGTCTTTATCTGACCTCTGAAATGAATGGCAAACAATCCCAATTTATGGTTGCATTGTCGTTATGGAGATGGTTCTGTTATCATCTTATCCACAACATTTTTAGGACATTTTTCCATTTGCTAATGAGGACTGCATGAAAAGGACTGAAGCTTTTAAAAAAAGCCAATGCATGCAAAAAAGTTCCAAATAATCTATCTGGTATATGTGATCCAGAACACACACACACACACACACACACACACACACACACACACACACACACACACACATATATATATATATATATATATATATATACATATATAAATTGTATAATCTTACAAAAAAAACTAATAATGCACTTCAACATAAGAAAATAAAAGTCCCAAGGGTCATTATTTAGTAGCAGAGGAGAAAAAAGTCAGATAAAGGCCCATTTTATATGATGCTGCACTTCTAGAGCCATTAATGTCACATATTTTATAATATGATCAGAAAAAATCTGAAAAAAATCCAAATTTGAACATCCAAACTTTCATATCATTAACAGGTTGAGGTGAGATTATTTTGTCAAACAGGCTGTATCCCAAAGTCAAGGATCCTTCCTTGGTAGGATCCTTCCTTCAGAGTCGGGTCCTCCAGAGACGAGGCCAGAGTCCTTCCTTTCATTGGTGTAACACACAAATGGAGCAGCCTTCCGAGTGTGCAGGTGTGTGTCATTGCGTAATTGGACGTCCTGCTAAAATTCAGCGCCGCAATTTAAAAACCAGTTCACAACATGGATGTGGCTTTGGCATCAGCTCTCTGCCACATATTTGTGGAATTGGAAGAAGATGCTTTAAGGTTGAATCTCCATGCTTTAGCAAGTAAAAGCCACAAAGTAGATTAAGCCTGAATATTTCTCTGATCCTGGCTGAATTTGGCCGCTACTTTGTTTCATAAAAGCAGCGCCGCATAACTCACCATGGAAATGTGTTCTGGGATTTTTCATTTTTTATTTTACAGTACAGTACAATATCAGTTATTTATAAATAACAATAACGGATAATAGCGGACTTTCGGTCCCTGTTAACACTATAAAGAAATGTATAACTTTCTGAATGGCATAGCTACATATACTTTGCGCATAGTACATCATCAGACGCATATGAATTAGCAATTAATAACTTTAGCGACTGAGACAGCATCAATTAACTTAACTGCCAATGTATCAAGATGATGTTTATTATCTTTTAGCTTAATATTCTGGCATTTGTTTATGCATATGTTTTTGTTTGACCTTGAGCACAAGTCTTGTAAGTTATGTGATAACAAATATTCAGTGTAAACTGAAAATACTTAAATATTCAAATTCATTTCGCGCCACCGGCGTCGCTGTTTCATCGCTCACCATTTGTAAATCTCCTGGTAGACCGGTGTGCGCAATGCTTTATGGGTACTCGGGGCGCACGGAGGATACACACATGCATCCTTGGAATTTGGACAAAAGAAGGACTCTGTCCTCCGGAGGATCCTGGACACTGGGACAGTCCTTCGGATGTCGATTACGTAGTATCCTTCAAATTCAGCCGTTTGAGGATCCTTCCTTGACTTTGGGATACAGCAACAGTGTTAGAAAAAACTGCTGATGCTTCATTCTAATCTCAAGTTTTTTTCTGTGATGCTTTTATCTAACTATTTTTTAAACAATATTTTTTATTAGTTTTCAAGTTTTACAATAAAATTAGAACAAACAAAAGTAAATAATAATGACATACATAATGAATGCAGAGCAGAACCCAAACCTTCATACACACACCCATTCACACCAGGTAGATTTGCACAAAATTATATATGTATACATACACGCACACAAATCATACACATGCATGTACACGTATGCATACCTAAACAACATGTACATACATATATTCCTATAAACACACCCATATACAAACATAAACACATAATAATAAAGATAATTTGAATTTCATGACCCTATTTTCCAGATGCTATAATGTTCACATATGGTTCCCACAATTGTACAAATTCCTTCAGCTTTCCTTTGGTGATGTAAGTCAGTCTTTCCAATCCAATGCACTCTGATAGTTCTTTTTTCCACTGTTTTATAGAAGGAGCCTCAATGCTCTTCCAATTCAAGGCAATAACTCTCCTGGCATGCAAAAGTTCGAAGTCCAACACTTTTGTCTGTTTCTTTGAATGTTTAAAATCCCTGGGATAAATTCCCAGTATACAAAGTTTTGCACAGAAGGGAACCCTGACTCTAAACACCTCAGACGTACAATTGATAATCTCATTCCAGAATCTTTGTATCTTTGAACATTCCCACAGTGAATAAGAGTACCTTCATTATATTGGCATTTAGCACATATATCAGGAATATGACTTGACATACGATTACGTTTTTCAGGGGTTATATAAACCCTTGTTAACCATTTAAATTGTAGTGACTTAAGCCGCATATTTATGGTTTGTCTTTGGGCTTTTAGACAGGCCTCGCTCCAGTCTGCTTCATCTATGTCTTCTTGCATGGCCTTTCTCCAAGCGTTTAATGTATCTATTGCAGAATCCTTGGAGTTTGACATAATCAGATTATAATATTTGGACAATAAGCCCTTTTTTATCTAACATTTAAGCAAAATAGCCAAATGTAGACAATGAGGAAATATTTTATTTCCAACTACAATCACTGTTAAAACCTTCTGAGGGCAGATTTTAGTGTCAGTCCCTTACAATAACACCCCTGAGTTCATTTTTAAAGGTTCAACATTTGGTGATGAACGTTCAGCAGATGTACAGGTAGTCTGTACAGCTGGGTGGATGACTTCAAATTCAATAAATTATGTTATTTATTCATATAAAACATGTACTGAACAGTTATATTCAATAAGCTGTTGTTGCTTCAAAGAAAGTGATACAAATTGCATGCTAATATCATGAAGCTTTCTGTGTTGATAAGATATTTGCTTCACATATACATAGACTTTGAAAGTGCATTATTAGACATATGTGTTTTCTATTTATTTAGGGTACATTTTGTAGTTTGACTCTTTAAACTTTCTTGAACCCTTTAATTGCTAAAAACTAAAAGCTGTGCTGTGTAGACTTTAAACCCCTCAGAATCTCACCCTCTATTCAAGCGAAGATCACTACATTTCCCTTAAGATATCAAAAAAAAAATATCAGGATAAATTACAGGATATGTGCATAAAATTAAGCCAAAGACATCTGGTGCAGCCTTTAAACACTTTAAATGTTGGAACAAGCAGGCATAACAGTGTGTTTTTTGTTACTTTAAACTACTTGAGGGAAAATATAAAGGGAGGAAATAAGAGATCAAGAGGTTAAATCACATAAAACATGATTCCGATGTGTTTGGAATTAAGGAAACATCCTTCCAGGACAAATTCTTTTATATTTGTTTTACCTGTTGCTCTTATTCTAAGCCTTGTTTCCTTTTAAAGTCTAAAGGCCTCGAAAAGGTGCGTAAGTCATTTTAATGTCACCAGATGTTCTCCATAGACCCGACTACAGGATCATACGATATGACACACAGGAGCCAGACGTCACTGACATCACTAATTAGATTTCTCTCTATTTGGGAGTAATGACAGACCCCCAACCAAACTGTCTGCATTCCTCTCTGTGGGACAGAAGCAGAAGAAAAAACATCGCCTATCACATTTCATCCCCAGCACCACCTTTGCCAAGCAGATAGCAACTCCAGCAACATGTGGCCTGCCCTTGAAGACTACCCGAAACCACATGTGTGAATCCCCCTTCCCCTTAAACACACACACGCACACACACGCACACACACACACACACACACACACACACACACACACACACACACACACACACACACACACACAGGCAACCTGGTGTTGCGTTGGAGTGGGGTGATTAGGGGGAAGCCAAAATCAAAGGTACAAATCTTGAAAATTAAAGGACTTGCAGACCGGCCATCTTTTCCTCTCTCACGCAGGAATGCTTCTCATTAGACGGCTGCCTCGATGTGAACCAGCAACCCGCAGATGCAGATTGGAGTGGGCGTTCTCTTTTCTGAGACTCTTCAGAAAAATGAAAAAAGGGCTCAAACCTTTAATGTTTTCAGTGTGTCAGCTGGGGTTTAGATGTGAATGTAACAGGATGTGTTACAGGATTTAAATCGCATTGCACAGTGAGGGACAGTTGTAGATAAATGACACTTTTAATCAATCAAATAAAGGGTTAGTTCGCCAAAATTAAAGATAAACATTTTTGTAAGTGCCATTTTTTAGATAATAAAAACGTGTCAGGGCTAAAACTGCTTTTTCCAAAACAAGACGTGCTGCAGATAGATGACATGTCTCTACTTGCTTTTTTTTTTTTTTTTTTATCATAGTGCTACGATTCCCAACACATTCATCACGCAATCTGACATACCTCCAAATTGATCTCATACAGGCTGACACAGATTGTGACCAGAGATTTTATTAGAGCCATCTTGCACCGTGTGACATGCAATGAGCCTGCAACATTGCTGTCACAGTTTTTATCGGGATGATTTCTTTGGCAGAAAGTAGTTTCTTCCCACATATAAACAAGATGGATATCTGAACAAAAAAACAACAACAACCCTCAGCAGATAAAATCAAAAGCATCTGCAGGGCTAAGCGTTAAAGCGTTTTACTTTTTGAAACTTGCATGAACCAATGCCTTAAAAGAGCAGTGAGAAGATATGGATATAAAAAAAAACTTCAGTTTATCATTGTTGTTATATAATTCAATAAACATTAAAGATAGCAGTTGGTCTTTTAAGTTGTTACTAGTAGCAACTGTGATAACAGTGTTGGACAACAGTTGAGATTCCTTCAGTTCATTTTGGTCTAACAGTAGTTAGACCAAAATGAACTAAATATGAGTTACAGCCCAACGGTAATAAAGAGTACATTCTAGATAATTATCATGAGATTATTTGTATTGATTCGTGTATGTAAGCAGTGTCTGTGAAGATAGGACTCATGTTACTTAATATACTGTTAAAAAATGTCTAATCACTTTAAATGTGTTATGCTTTAATGTTAAATCTCGACCCGGGAGTAACTAAAGCTGTCAGCTTTATGTTGTGGAGTAAAAAGTAAAATATCTGCCTCAAAATGTAGTGGAGTAGAAGTATAAAGTTACATAAAATGGAAACACTCAAGTAAATCCAAGTAACTCAAAATTGTACTTAACTACAGTACTTGAGTAAATGTACTTAGTTACATCCCACCCGTGCTGATAACGATAGCCGATAAAAGTCCTACATTCAGAACTTTACGTAACTAAAACTATGTAACTATTATCAGCAATTTACATAAAGTCTTAAAAGTTAAAGTATTCATTATTGTTTGCTGTCATTGTTTTACTGTTATGATGTATTTGGATTAATAATACTGTTCCATTACTTTGTGTGCTATATTTTTCCTGCTGTAGATGTTTAAAATGTCAAAGTCACACAATAACACAAAGACATTCAATGATGGAGGCAGCGGGAGACCAGCAACTCCTGTGTAATGGCGGGTAAAATTACTGTTTGTGTCAAAGTCTGGTGGAGGAACATAGACAACAGCTTCAGTCAGAAATGGGTGAAAATTTTCTAAATATGGTATATACTTAAACTAAAATTAATTTAACAGGTGGACCTTTTCAGTGTCTATATAAAATAAGTCTAGCTGCTCTCCTCGTCCTCAGCACTACATTACCTTATACTGCCTTTATTTCCAGTGAATAACACACTGACTATGGAAAAACACCTCATGCAACCCCACTTTAAAACTCTGAACTATCCCTTTAAATATCTGTTCAAACAGATTATGGGTTAACAGAATTCCTTCTACAGCAGCGCCCGGAGATTAATGTTCCCAAGTTTAGGTTTGAGCCCAATATGACCTTTGTATCTTGGAAATTTTTTTTTGAAATAACCAAAAACAATTTTTTATGAAAAATTGTGTTCTGAAAAGTAACTAAAGGTGTTGGGTAAGGGTTAGCAAGTAGTAAGTGTAGCAGAATAAAAAGTACAATATTTGCCTCTGAGATGTCTTGGAGTAGAAGAATAAAGCTGCATAAAATGGAAATAATCAAGTAGCTTAAAATTGTAGCCTTTAAGTACAGTATGTACAGCTAACAGACAGTGATGGATGAGAGCAGGTTGATAAAACAGTTAATAAAATAATAATTAATGACTTAATCAATCATTAACTAGTTCATTCTTGTTGTAATGGCCAGCCTTTCCTTGTGACGGGAACTCATTTGTCACAGTGTCGGCGGTGAAAAGATAACGCTCATTCATCTACGGAGTGGCGTTTTCCTTTACCTTACCTTGGAAAAATATATACGTATAGTCTCACATGTGAAGAAGTGGAGGTGTGGAGTCATAAAGGGATTGTCAATAAATCACAAACTTTTCCCTCCATCCTCCTCATTCCTCCGAGTCCCTGACATGATGGATAGGAAACACTCGAGATCACATGTGTGTTTAAAGTGCCTCAGATATTAGCTCCGTTGCTCAACACCTATGCACATGTTTAACTTATGTGTGTGTGTGTGTGTGTGTGTGTGTGTGTGTGTGTGTGTGTGTGTGTGTGTGACAGCAGTGATGGGTGAGCAGGAAGTCCCCACACAAAGTACATCCACTTCCTTTCAAGTTGTTTGCCCTTAACTCGCATCAACTTTATCGTGCTGGTGAATTATTCACCGCAGGGAGCCGCTTAATCATCCAAGTTTATTTAACCTTTCAGAAAAGCCCGCCATAGGTGTGTGTACACTACAGGGAAAGGCACGCGCTAAGTGAGTGTGTGTATAGAATTAGAGTTAGCGGCGTATCCTGTTTACATTCACACGCTTCACTCTCATTAAATCTAGCTATAACGTCCCCTCGCTTCGCTTCTTTTGTTGCTTTTAAGCAGCATTATCTTTAGCTTTAGTGACTCGCAGATGTGTTGGGAAATAGGTCACCACTCTTGAGCACCTGTTCCCTGCACAGTGCATCCATTTTGTGCCGAAACACCAACTGTTGGGCCGAAGGGGGGTTGAAATCCCTCTGAAAGCGGCCGCCGACCTTCTCCCTACGAGGTGTTTATGGCAGCAGGTTGGATTTTAGGCACTTGAGCTATGTGACCCCTCCTGATCCCACACTTGTATGTAAAAACAGTCCTCTCATTCCCTACCATCGCTAAGCCGCGGTTTGAAATCTTAGATTGTGGGAATTCGGCAGAGAAATGTCCACCTTTCATCCCCGTTTGAGTCTTTTAAGTGTAAAAGACTCAAAGGCCCTTCTGGTTTGATAGTGATAAATGTGGCTTCAGATGATTTCCCATGAAGTATGTGCACGTAACAACTGGTCCTATATCTTTCTGTCGCTTTCTTTGTTCTATTTCAATCCTTCAGCGGCGCTGGCAGGCACTACCTGCTGAATTAAGAGATTTCCTTTGAAAACGTCAGCCACAACAACCAGTCTGATTGATTAACCACTTCCACTGAACCACCGTGTTACATGATGTTCAGGCGGTTGTTGCCAGATAGTGAGTTCAAAACCTTTGGCTGCGGTGCTTGTTGACCACTTGTGATGGTTTTGGAGACAAGGCCCTCACTGTTCACGGTGTGTGAGAGCAGACTGACGAGGCTACAGCTGCTGATAACGCCGGCTCCGGACTGATTTGAGTCATGTGTTACTGGATGAAAGCAGATGCACTGAGGGTGAAGTTTAAAGTGGTAATCTCCGGATTCGTGTTGCTTTGATTTTAGTGACATCTGTGGCGTGAATCGGTCATTGCTGCGGTGGAGGGTTTTTCCACCAGCAATCAGTTGTCAAACAGAGATTTTACTATGTGTGAAGATAAAATGCATTTAATGTTGACAGTAAAAGAACAGCAATATTTTATAAGATCCTTGATCTCTTGGTTTGCAGTGGAGGAGAAATCATGTAGGCTACTGTACTTCAGTAGCATTTTGAGGCACTTGTACTTTAATTGAGTTTTTCCAGATATGTCACTTTAAACTTCTACTTAACTACATTTCAGAGGCAAATATTTTACTTTTTACTCCACTAATTTTAGCTGCCAGCTTTATATACTTTTCAGGTTAAAATTTAACATGAAAAAATAAAATTAATTAAAAACGATATGCATGTTTGCATTTGTTTATAGGCCTACATTAAATCACATAGAGTAGTTAACATTAACCCTACATTGACAACAGTAAAATGATGCTTACATAAATGCATCAGTAATAATAATCTAATGATTTATTTGGAATATATATAATGAAAACTGTTTGAGTAGGTCCATTCTGCATTATGAGGATTTTTGACACTGTAGATGCTGATACTTTTCTTCTTTTACTTCAGTAAGTTTTTAATACATGACTTTTACTTGTAGTGGAGTAATTCCGCAGTGTGGTGTTATTACTTTTACTTTTTCTACTTACTTTTACACGGTTGGTTTGTATCCACAGAATAGGCTCTAAAAAGCTTTTTTAGCCTCTTTTAGCTGCTACCTGTCCAGAGCACACAGTTAGCGACTAGCTAGTGAACATAATGGAGCATTTAGTAGCTAAAAAGCGAGACATTTCCTCAGGGGATGTGAGCAAAACAGAGCTGAAAGAAGAGGAGGATCAGATGGGCAGAAAAACATCTCGAAGCAAATGCTAATTGTTGCTGCATGTCTGCTGGATGTGGGCAACAGATAAAATGCTAACATGTTAGCTGCTGTGATTTAAGCTTATTATGCTGCCCCTAAGTGGCCAAAAACATCCATTCAAGAGTTTAAAGCTCAGGTTGAATCAGTTTTTACCTTTGAGACAGAGACTTTATGGTTAAGCTGCTGAAAATGAAAAGCAACGGATACAAAAATGCCTAAAATTGAGTTAAAATTAGCATTGTTTAAATTGTCTCTGTTGGATTTTTAACAAATCAAAAGCAGTCCAGCTTTGTCTTCTTTCTTTAATTTACAAAAAAAAAGGCTTGTATTTCTTAAGGAGGCACTTTCTTCTTTGACTACATATTTTCTTTGATTCTTTCCAAACACAAATCAGATTCACTATTTTTTTTATGCTAATCAGTATCAGAATGAAAATGTATTCAAATTAAATCAACATGGAGTTTTCTTTGTACTTACTGACTTTCATGCTTAATACTGCATTCACATGGAAACAGGCAGACAACATACGGCAAACCTGGAGATCATTTCAGTGGATGAGAGCAGGACGGTATGAAGAAGAATGTATTAAATCTTTACAGACCGTCCTCTCAAAATGAGTTTTCTCGTGCTCTGAGCCATAAATCTCAACTTCAGCTCCACTTACAGACGCCAAACTTACCATTTTTATTCCTAACTATATTATAAAGGTTTTAACTGAGGGGATTGCCTATATATCATTCATACCCTGATTTATAGAATATTTTGTACATGACGAAATTACTTTTGTCACTATACGACAATATTTTCTGATTTATCAAATGATAAAAGGAGATATCTCAATTTCCTTCTGCAAAAAAATCAACATCAACAAAATAAGATAACATTGAAATTTGCTTTAACCAAATGTTCAGATTTATGTCCTGGAAATTTGCAAATTAGCGCATATTTAATGAGTTCACACCTAATTTGCATATCTAAATGTAAAATTACAGAAAATTTGTAATGCAAAAAAACATTGTCTTGATGTAAAAAAACAAACTGGGGAAGTTTCATGGTAATATCTATAAAGTAAAAAAACAATACCCTATTCACCTGTAGGGTTCACAGAAAGAATTTTTGATTTCTAAAAAAAAATGACATGACTTTTTATGCATCAAATCCCACTGAAACGTGCCTCTAGTGATAGACAAATATTTCCAGTGACTCCATCTGACCTTGCGTGTTGCCCAGCGAGGGTCCTGCTGTCTGAGCGTCTGGCAGACGAAAACAGAGGCCCCTCTCATGAACCAGACCCCAACACGGCTGGCTGACATCAAAGTTCCCCTCCACGCTCAGACACAGACAGGACAGAGAGAGGCCAAGCGGACAGAAATCGAAACGATACCCTTTTATCATTTATTTTCTCTCAGCAGGGACATCCTCAGATTAAACACCAAAATAAAAAGCCCTCCTGGAGACGCAGACTGAAGAAACAACCACTAATAATTGATATTTGAACACCTGCTGAGGAAAAAAGGGACAGCGAGGCTCTGGAGTTCGAGCCAACTCACGTAGTTTAAACACAGCTATTGTTCAGCCTTCCTCACTTAACATTCAGCTGAATGTGTTGTTTGCTTCACCTCCGTCTCTGCTTTGACAGGCCTTTATGATAATACTGTCGAGGTTGACGTTCACTGCCAGGACACACATCTGAATCACAAGCAGAGGCTGACTTCTGCCCTCTAGAAACCACAGAGTAACTTGTGATGGTGGAGTCATCATCTGGGAGGTGGGAGAAGACAAGAAAGAGGGCTGTCTTTACCCCGAGTTACGTCTGGAGATGATTAGGTTTTGACTCTTCCAAGAAGTTCTTCAGTGAAATGCTATTTGTATCATTTCTTATGGCGTGCAAGTAAATCAAGGCTGTCTACGCAATGCACAAGAATCTTCTGCAACCGACTGCAGTGTGAGGTTAAAGGTTCAATCACTCAGTTCCTATCAGTGGTTCAACTCACTGTGTTTATGTGCCGGGTTAAATGCTCCACTGCAGCTTCATCACTGATTCTTTCTTAGTTTTAATTGAAATAACTTCGACAGATTTAGAGGAAACACTACAGGTGAATTGGGTCAAAAGAAACCACTTAATAAATACACATCAAAACAAAACTTCCCCAGCTGATTATTAAATTTAAGACTGTTATTTTTATGAATAACAAGTTGTCTGAAATTGTATGTTTAACATGCAAAATAGGCACCATCTTATTAAATATGTGATAATTTGCATTTACAGAACAGGCATAATTAGATGCACATTAGATATAGCCAGAATTTAAATTCTCTGTGAAATCTAAGGTTTTTACAGAGAGAATTCCTCTTTTTATCACTTCATAAATCAGAAAATACTGCTGTTGTAAGATTTTAGAAATAAAAGGTCATAAATGGAAGGTCCTTTACTATATTTCCTAGAAGTAAAAGTTACCATCACAAATATATCACCTTCTGGACACTAGCAGGATTAAAATCTGATGAAGAAATAAGGAATCATTCATGTATTTTTCGTGTGATTTTACCTGTTGATCACCAGCTAAAGCTCAACTGTCCTCCTCAGGATTTATCGCTATATTTCTCATATCTATGAGGCTAAAAGGTCCTTGTAATCTCCCAAATGTGTTTGTCTGAGTAACAGAGTCCAGGTTGGTGCAGATTACAGATAACATTTTATATAATCAGATTACAGCTGCTGTTCCTTTTCATGCCCTCAGCTTCTCCCCAGATGTGGACTCCAAACAAACGCTGCCTTTAGATCCGTCAGTGCGATCACCGAGGGAATTTCATTAGAGTGAGACCTCCATGGCGGAGACTGATAACAGCAGAGGAGGAGGAGGAGGAGGAGGAGGAGGAGGAGGAGAAAGAGGAGAACAGCGTGGACTGTGTTTGACCAAAGACAGCACTCAGTTGTTATCTGTGCCTGGTGGTGAGGAGGAGAGAGGAGGGGAGGAGATAACACATGAAGAAGAGGAGAGAGGAGGAGAGATGGAAGGAGGCTGATGAGGAGGTGAGGGGGAAAGAGAAAAAAGGGATGAAGGAGGAGGGAAGGAATGGGTATGAGAGGGAAGGTAGGTGAAGAGGGGATAGGAAATGAGGAGAGAAAATGAAGGCAAGAGATGGAAAGAAAGGAGCAAAGGAGAGGAGAAGAAGAGGATGGAGAAAACCAGGAGAGATGAGAAAGAAGAAAGGAAAGAAGAAAGAAAGGAGAAGACAGGGGACAAGGAGGAGAGAGGAAGATAGGAAAGAGAGGGAGAGAGTAGAAGAGAGGATATGATAAAGGAGGATGGTAGGGGAGTTAAATGAGAGGAGAGGAAATGAAAAGAAAAGAAAGGATAGGAGGATGGGAAGAAGAGACAGAGTGGATAAGGGAGGGCAGGAGAAAATGAGTGAAAGAAAGAAAGAAAGAAAGAAGAGTAGAGAGGAAAAGAGAAAAGAGGAGAGGGAGGAGAGGAAGGGGTAAGGAAATTATGAAAAAAGGAGAAGGAAAGGAAAGAAAAGGGAGAGGAGAGGGGTAGATAAAGGAGGGGAGTTGAACTAAAAATAAAGAGGTGGATGAAAAGAAAAAGAAAGTGGAGGAGAGGAGAGGGGCTAAGACATGAGAGAGAGAGAGAGAGAGAGAGAGAGAGAGAGAGAGAGGTAAGAGAGAGAGAGAGAGAGTAAGGGAGGATGAGGAAATAGTAGAGGAGGAAAAATACAGAGGCAGGGGAGGGGAAGATAAAAGAGAGAAAAAAAGAAATGAGAAAAGTAAAGGAGGGATGGAAAGGAGGAGAGAGTGGAAGGAGTGGGGGAGCCAGCAGAGGAGAGGAAAGAATAAGGGAGGATGGTAAGTGAAGTGGAGCAGAGAAGGAGACAAAGAAACAGAGGAGAGTGGGGAGGACAATGAGGAAAAAAGGAGGTGAGGTAAGGAGATCAGTGAGGCAGAAAACAGGAGAGGAGAAGAGAAAATGAGGAAAACTAGAGGGGGAAGAGAGGAAAGAGTCACAGTGAGTAGAGGGGAAAGGGGGAGGGGGAGACGGCAGGTGAGAAGAAAATATAGGAAAGGTTAGCAAGGGGAAGATAAAGGAAAGGAGAAGAGGAAAGGAAGCTTGAGGAGAGGTGAAGAAAAGGAGGAGAAATTAGGAAAGAGGAGGAGAGATGAGTGGGAATTAGATGAAGGAGAATATGAAGAGAATCAAGGTAAGTGGAGGGAGAAGAGGAGGTGAGGGGAGAAGGCCGGAGAGGAGAAAATATAGGAGAAGTTAGTGAGGGAGGGGAGATAAAGGAGAAGAGAAAATGAGGAGAGGAGAGGAGAGGAGAGGAGAGAAAGGAATGAGGAAATGAGGAAATGAGGAAAGGATAAGGGAGAGGAGAGATGAGGAAAAAAGAAAGGATGTAGAGAACACAGAGCAGGTGGTAAAAGTGGAGAGATAAGAGGAGTACCAGAGAGATAAAAAGACAGAGGAGGAGAGAGGGAGGAGACAGTGACGTAGGAGAGGCTGAGGAGGCCTGGACTCCCCACCGAGGAGTGATGCGATGCTAATCTCTCAGCTGGAACATCTGGTCCGGCCTTCAACAATGAGTCCTGCAGGCAGATCTCAGCGATCCGGCCCGGCCTCTCTCTCTCTCTGTGATGGCCGTGATAACCGCCTCCGCCGCTCTCTGACTCTGCAGGTCAACGACACGGCGGATCAACAAAGATGCACCTTGTCTGCAGGTCACAGTTAATAAAGCTGCTCCTCTGTGGCTCTGAGGCTGGTCAGATAGGAGCTCCTGTGTTCAAGGTGATGAGTGAAATTCCTCCGGGAAACATTCCTCAACAGATCCTCGGTGCATTAATGTGACGTTCATGTGAAGATGAGCCGTTAATCGACTGTTATTTCACAGTCGTGTCACTCTAAGTGCTGCCCTATAAATCAGTTTAATAGCCCTGAGTGTGTGTTTGTACAGTAACTGGAGATACACAGTTCTAAGATGATTAATGCTTTCTTTTAATTTTTTTTTAGGTTTTTAAGATGCCTCTGAGATCAGATCAAGGATATAAAATGTCCCCTGAAAAGACACTGGAGGACAGAAACACACTGTGATCATGAAGTCCTTCTAACTGAAGAAATTCCAGATGGTACTCAAGTGGAGGACGACATCACAGGAGACTATATGGCTCATGAATGTCAGCAACTCTGATTAAAAGCCATTCCACTTGGGGGGAAAACTGCTGGCTTTGCCTTTCATGCCCATTTATCACATGGAATTGTTTGTATACAGTTGTTTTATTCTCCCCGAGTGTGTATGTGTGTGTGTGTGTGTGTGTGTGTGTGTGTGTGTGTGAGAGAGAGATGAGATGAATGTAATTAAAGTTTTTTAATTAGACGCTGTTCTTTTCTGGGAAGCCTGTGGCAGCGCTGGGTGGAGCCAGAGTGGAGACAGGAGGTTTGTGGTCTGGCGGAGGGAACCACGCCGGCCGGGGTAATGGAAACCGGGTGTTCACTGTACACATATACACATATATTGCAAACACACACATGCACTCGCGCCCACACACACACACACACACACACACACACCAGAGCTGAGGAGAATATACACATACACACGGAAAAGCCACATAAAGTTATGCAGACGTGAATCTGAATGCACAGCCCCCACAACACTAATATATACCACACACACACACACACACACACACACACACAGACACACACAGACACACACACACTTAAATACAGAAATTCATTCATGTGACTACCTGCATTATAGAAATTCAGCCTGCTGACACGTAAATTCCCTAAATAGTGATGATGTGTGCATTTGCATGCACAAACATGCATGCAAGCTCATGCATACATAAAAACAAATACACTCTCTCACACACACATACACACACTGCTCCATACTGATGCACAATCCTCACGCACAGGCACGGATGAGTACACGCAGAGAGACACATGCATGAATGCACACCTACTCGCTGCCTGTCACTCACTCATGGATGTGCGTGCGCACACACAGAGCTCATTATAGATGCATATATAGTGCACACAAACACATAAACACTCTTGCACACACACACATGCACACTCTTCCACTAACACCCCCCTTCCTCTAGTCATTACACATGCATACACACGCACACATGCGTGCACACACATATAAATGCGCTTAGGCACATGCTTCAGCACACACATACAAACACAATAAGCCTTCATCACTCAAATCCCTTGGCACGCACACACACACCAATATAATGCATGTACACATTACATGTCTCTGCACATACACACACAGTCACGACACACACGCCCAGCCCCAATCAGTCCAACAATGAGATACAAAACCGTAGCCTGCATCATTCATTGGCTCTAATGCACTCACACACACACACATATATATAGAGCAGGGCCAGGAAATGCAGAAAACAGATCCCGGGCATCTACTGACATCAGCGAGGCAAGGCCCGCCTTTTCCATTAGACACTGACGTCAGTTTTCCACAAAACTGTTTCACCCCAAATTACAGGCGATCAAACCCTTCCTCTGTTGACAGTTAAAGATAGATCAATCTGAGATACAAGCAGCACACAGGGCCACTGCTGCAGACACTTCCTTCAAACTGTGTGGTCAAACTGTCATAAATAGGTAGAGAGAATCTCTGCAAAGACAAGCGGAGACTGTGAAACCCCTGATTCTGCACTGGCCCCACTCCAGCCTCTGGAGTCAGATGTATGTAAATATATGGAAAACACTGAGGTGTGAGAGCGCATACATTTCACAAAGCCACCATATGTGCTTTTCAGTGAGGTTCCTTTATTAAACCCCAGTAACTTTTATTCCACTCTGTATGTTCGGTGTTCTTTCAGTCCTGGTCGGTCAACAGCAGCAGGTCAAATCGGGCAGCAACAGGTCAATCACTATGAACAGGGCACCATCTAGTGTTGCATGCAGAGTATGGGAGAGAAGTTTTCTCTTCACGGAGAAACTCAGCAATGTTGAGTGTGTGTGTGTGTGTGTGTTTGCTGGCTTTATGTCGTGTGCAAAGTGTTTTCACCCTCATGAAACACTCGGGGTCAGCGAGAGGTTAGTTTCAAGTCGGAGTCAAAGTAAAGAGCTTAAACAGAGCTGAACAAACCCAAAGGTGCAGCGGACTTCCGGGTTTGGCGAGAGAGGGAGCTGGGCAGCAGATGTGACTGTTTGCATAGGCCGTGCTGATAAACAAACTCAAGCCTGAGGCACTGCTAGACCTCTGGATGCAGTAAAGTTTTAGCTACAACTGCTAAGGAGTCATTTTTTATTCATCTGATCCTTATTTAGTGTTGAAAAATGCTGATAAATGACCATCAATCACAAATTCTGAGATGTCTTTGCCCAAATCTTTAAAGATATTCAGTGTAACAACACATAACACAAAGGAGAGCAACAAATATGAACAATAAGGGAGTTGGAGTGTGAGATTTTGAGTCCCCCCCCCCAATTTTAATCAGTTTTTTGGTTAATTCTCAGTGAATCTGAGAGCTTTAATTCTAAGCATCCTTCTAATTACAGGTGCGACAATTGTTGATCGTAAAAGAAAATCTATCTTTAATGTATTTTGATAATTTTATGAGTCATTTTTTTTAGGAAAATGTACAGTTTCAGTTTCTCAAATGTTAGGATTTGCCGTTTTTCCTGTTTGTTTTTATAATCACTGTACCCTGAACATTTTGGGGTTTTTAAACATTTGGTTGGACCAAAAACATTTTTTAGATGTCACCCTAGGATCTGAGAAACTGGGATGACCTTTTTTCACTACTTTGTGACATTTCATACACCAAAGGATGATCTGAGGAAATAATCAGTAGAGCCGTCCTCGACTTAATTCTTAGTTGCCCTCCTAATCAACTAATTAATAAGTTGATTTAATTGACAGATGTGTAAAACTGAGTTTCTCTACACAGAATAATGCAAAAACACCACTTTAAATAGTGTGTTTACAAAAACACTTCAAGGTCATTCAGCATGAAAAAGCATTAAAAAATGACTAGAAAATCTTCTGACTAAGAGCAATATGACCAGTTAGTCGTCAGCCCAATCAGGTTAATCAACATTAGTCAATGGTTAAACAATTAGCTGCAGATCTGCTTATTATAGAGTTGTCTGAGATGCATAATGCAGCTTTACAAGCAGCTCGTCTCTAAAATCTTCACAATTTCACTTTTCAAACAGATTCATTCAAATCACTTTTACCCACACTGTTTCTGCACACCTGTAGCTCCCTCTGGCATAGTGTTTTGTAAACAGATCCTAAGAGTCCCTGGAGGAGAGATCAATTAAATTTGAATATATTTAAAATACAGAAATGTTGAGTTTTGCATTGAAAGTGATTGAAAGTCTTCCAAACTATGATTCGATTTGCATTTGAAGGCGACGATTCATTTCAGTTTTCAGCTTTAACTTTTTTTCTTGATTTGAAACAATCAAAATCATTGGTTTATTTGCATTGGTTTATTATATGACAACGATCATTCACATTTTTAAATTTTTCTTTAAAAAGACATAGTAAAAACTGTGATACTGGTATATTTTTTTTAATTAACCACACTGAAACCATAGTAACCACAGTCAAATTCCAATTTCGCCAATCCTGCTTTGAGGTTGATAACTGAATTTGAAAACTTGTTTGGATGAGACACCCCGAACTTTTATCTGACTGATCATGTCACAGGTAGATCATTTTGTACCTCAAGGTGGGAAATTAAGGTCCACAAACCTTTTTTCTACAACCATTAACACCACAAATACCTCATTCTAACTGCAGAAAACTTTGACGTCTTTGATCACCTGTTATCTCCTCAAACTCTGGCTGTTGCTTCCCACGACAAAAGAGTTTTCAGGTTGTTTTGGGTGTGGCTCAGATACTTCCACTGATAAAAATAAATTAAACTGAGTCCGTAGGACACGAAACCTGCTCACTGCGCTCTCTGCAACAAAAAACAAACTTTGCAAAAAAAACAATTAAACACAGCAAATGGTGTTTATTGTCAAAGTGTTGGAGTAGGACAATGTTATATGTGCATAATTCATTATTGTGTACTCTAATTGTGCAACAAACTAAGCTACAGTATATACAGACATCTATCATTAACTGTGATAGCTGGATGACAGTTATACTGTATAACAGTAAATCTAGTTGGCCGGTTGCTTGGACAGGACAGCCTTTAAAGACAATCCGTCAAAAGCCCAAGACTTTGGTATCATCTGCATCAAATGCAAAATGGTGACTCTTACTCTTACAGTGTAATATCAATCAATACAACTAAACACATCCATTAAAAACATCCACATGAATATACTCAATGCAACAAATGTTATGCAGAAAAATCTTCCCCGATCCCCCCCAACGAGCTCTGTTTCTCTCTTTTATCTCCATAAAATCCATTAAAGGTTAAACAAACATTTAAATGTTACATATCCCATAAAAGTAAAAGAGAATAATGTTATGAGAACCCCCAGTCTAGATAGCAACGATGCTTTGTGAAAAATATATGTATAGTAGAGTGAACTAAACATTTACATGATTTTACAGGTGGAAAGAAAACATCGTTTCGACATAACTCTTTAGAATAATAATAATAATAATACAGCCCCACAGTCTTATGAACATGCTATGATCTCGTTACTCACTCTGATCATTGTCCATGTGATGTCAGGCCCGCGGCCTGTCACAGGGTCGTGGTTGTGTCAGTGTGTTTACATGTTTTTTTTAAGTGACTGTTGTGGATGTATGTGCATCTGTGTGTCAGTATGAGTGTGTTTTGGTGTGTCTGTAGACTCAACAGTCCCCCGAGTTATGCGAGTGTGGCCCGGTCTCCATTTTCCAGTCTCTCTGGTCAGTGGCCTCTGCCTGGCCGTGCTGGGACGCGGCGGGGGACAGGGACATCTGTCTGCGGGGGTTGCCGCTGTGCATGGTGTTCCAGTGGCGCTTCAGATCCGACGCTTTGATGAAAGCTTTGTCACAGGAGCCACAGTTGAATGGTCGCTCGCCCCGGTGCTGCCTTTCGTGGTCTTTCAGGTGGGACTTGTGCTTGAAGGCCTTTTCGCACATTTGGCAAGCGAAGGGCCTCTCGTTGCTGTGGACCCTCTCGTGCCTCTTGAGGTCGGGGCCCCTGATGAAGGCCTTGCCGCACACAACGCAGCGGTGAGGCTTGAAGCCCGAGTGGATCTTCAGGTGCTCCTTGAGGTGGGCGGCGGTGGTGAAGGCTTTGGGGCAGTGCTCGCAGGCGTAGGGGCGGTTGGCGGTGAGCAGCCGCTCCTTTTTGGCGTTGTGGTCCATGGGCTTGGCACCTGTGCTCTGGCAGGAGCCGTGGTCACGGTGGCCGTACAGGAGGTACTCCAGCTTCATGTCGCTGGAGGAAGAGGAGCCCCAGCCGTGGCTGTGAGGATCTTTGCTCATGTTGGTGTTATAGTTGTGCGGCTGAGACACGTGAGAGCCCCCGGGCCCCATGCCATCCATCCCCTGATCGTAGAAGCTGTTCTTCCTCACCTCCTCCATCGCCAGCTCCTTCAGGATGGCGTCCTGAGCTCGCATCCCGTGGTCACCCGGCGCCTGGTTCTCCCGGGTCTTCATGTTGGTCAGCTCACGTTTTTGGGTACACAGGTTGTCCAGGAAGTTGATACCCAGGATCTGGCCGGATGACATCATCATATTGATGTCCTTCTTCCTCACGGCGAGCCGGGCTGTGTACATGTAATTGAGCACCTCTTCAAAGATATCAGAGCGGATGAAGTCCAACTCAACGATGGAGTTGTCCTCGTCGCTCTGCTTCTTAAAGAGCTTTTTGAAGTAGTTGCTGCAGGCTGCCAAGACACAGCGGTGAGCCCTGAACTCTATGTTTTCCACCACCACCACCACATCACAGTGCTCCCCTTCCATCCTCTGCTGATTGAGCATCTTCAGAAAGGTGGCTTTGTGGTCATAGTCGATATATCTCAGTAAATCAGACATGTTGCACGTCAAATTGGAGCAACCTGCGGAGGAAAAAGCAGGAAAAAGTAAAATATCTTGCTTTGCACAAAAGATCGGGCATGCATATAACCTGCACAGCTAAGGGGTGGAGCGCTACTTGCACGCTTCTTATGATAATACACACAGGTTGCCTATTGAAACAAACATTCACACACAATTATGGCAGTAACTTGCAAACTGCATCGCATTTGTTTACACAAGAGATGCAGAGAGTAAACAAAAGTAGCTAAATCAATCAAGCAGAAATTCTTTGGAGAGGGAAAAAACACGATAGGCCCGACAGCAGTAAAAAGCCGCAGTAAATGCTAATAAAATATCTAAACGCTAACAGAAACAAACACACGCACTTTTCTTAACTTGAGTAATGCGTTTTAGCCGCTGGGTTCGCGTGACAGTCGCGTCGCGTGCAGAAAGGATAACCTTAGCAGGAATATTTCACATTTCACTGCGCCCAGCCATTTTGGTCAGCAAGCCTCCATTGGCATGTTTCTGGTGTCTTTAAAGCAGTTCACAAACAAGCGGAGAGCGCGGCGGCGAGCAGGCGAACAAACGGCCACAGAGGAAACAAACTAAACGCGGCTCGGTTTTCCTGCTTCGGCCGAAGCGACAGAGAGAAAATAAGAAATGTTAATACCCGAAGCCCTGAACGCGATCCCTGTGTTGTCACGCAAGGCAGTCGACGACGATCCAGAGCTGTCGTTTTTCCTCTTCCTCCTCTTGTTGTGACTATGGGGCTTCACAGGAAACGCCGCGTCGCTCTGCCGCCACCTACCGCACCGGAGCGGGTACTCCACCAAGATCGTCTATGACCGAGAAGATGTCTCACTCCACTAAATGTTCACCACAATAAAAAAAAACAAAAAACAAAACAAAAGATGGAGCATTAGTTAGTGCATCTGCATAAAAATACACGTATTTTAAAGCCAGTTACTGAAATTTACTCTGACGTACGGGGACATATCGGCACTAGTGTAAAGTACTAGAAATGTAGAAATACTGTGTTACAAGTCCTGAAAAATTTCACTTTTTCAAATTTCAAAATTTCACTTTAGTAAAACTACAAAATTATATCAAGCATTTGATTATATACATATATATATATATATATATATATATATATATATATATACTTTATTGTCTACCTTAGTAGAAATGTATCTCTAGGTTCTGGGTTCTACCACAACATAACACAGCAATACACATACAAACTCAGCAGTGTACATTAGTGCAATTGATCAATTAGCAGGTTAGAATTTTTTTTTTAATTTAAATTTTCAATGCATTTTTTTATTAATTTAAATTACACATAAAGTACCAATAGTAGTCATTATGCAGAAGGGCCCAAGTCAGAATAAAATATACTTAATTGTTAAATTATGGAATAGTAGTGCTCTATCAGAAAATTTTCATAGGGTTGGCTAGATGCGGCTACTGACTATCTTGAATTGGCACACCAAAAAACAAATGCAAAACTATACATTTTTCTATTGTCTATTTTTATAACAAGTCTATTAATATCTGTTTGCAGTACTTATCTTTTATTTTCCCTTATGTTTACTGCTATGCACCAAACACCAAGGCCGAAAAAATATAAACTGAATCCTTTACTCAGCCTACAGATATTACAAATATTTATGTTACCATTGTTAAGACAGTTCATGTTGACAAACCTGACAGAGAAATATCCCAGTATTTCTTTTAATTGCACTCAAAACTACGGCAGAAATTTAAACTTTGTTTGGGATCTATTGGAAGTGTAATTGCTTAACATTAATTAAATGTGCTTATATTATAAGCATATACAGCTGGACAAAATCCATATGCTTTTGTCCTTCTGACTCTTATCCTGATCTCATCTGAACTTATGACTTACAATAACACACATCTTTATTAACTCCTCAACATGCACATTTTCTTTATAGCATCCTTCTACTTTGTACTGTGAACATTTGTACTGTTTTGCATACTCCTGCACAAAGCTGCAGACTACATCTTCCACTTCAATTTACTGTAATTCTTTCCATTTCTATATGGCAATGTCTCTTTCTTTTGTACCGTTTGTTGTTAAGCACCATATCACCAAGACAAAATCATCAGGGCAAACAAACTCGGCATTAACTGTTCCTGCATCGACCCATCGCACCCAGCAACAGAAACAGAGTGAGAGCTCTTACCTTTATTCCTCTTCGGCACACACGCACGTACACAGCGGGGCGGAGCTTTAAAAGCCTGCGTGCGTTCAACATAATTACCTATAGCTGTAAAAATCCTGTCTTAATTACCCCGAGGGCCTTCTTTAACCAGAATTAAGTGTTTCCAGCATTTGGTTTGATGAATAATAGATGGAATACAATTCACAAATTCAACCCCCTCTTATTAATATATTTATTTAGGCCTATGTTTTAAAACCAATGTTTAAGGTTAAAGATTTTTAAATAATTATGTTATTATCTGTGCCTGAGGACATGAAAAATGTTTGGCTTTTATAGCTCAGGTTGTTGCTTAAGCAAACATATATTTTAGGTGGATTTTTTTTCATAAACTAAATGTTGGACAAATTAACAGAAACATCCGAAATTTAGAAAAACAAGACACAGTATGCTCACTTATAAATACACCTACTTATTGGCAATTTTAAGATTCAAATTCAGTCTAATAAAAAGCTCAGTTGTTTATACAATAGCTGGATAATTATTATTTGCAGGTTATTGTGACGCAAACAAATGGGATAACTAGCGCCTTAATAAACGGTTACAACCTATAATTAAAGCTATTATCTGAAGCATCACTCAGAACTTGACATTTCCTTAGAACAGACTCCATAATAGCTCAGTGTTAAAAGATATCAAGGCTCAATCAACGGGTCCAAAGTTTTAGTTCGGTGGTCAACATTTTATTATTTGAGAAGAAAACAGCAAATTAAAAACAAATGCATTTGCCACTTTTATTTCACCATTTTGAGGAAAACATGGCTGTACACGAACAATACTCGGTTATTGAGATACAGTTGGACACATGAGGGACGCATACAGTTGACATGTTCAGGATGGAAGGGGAGGGGACGGGATGGGACGGGGGGTTTGACAGATCTCTCTTGGCTTTGCATCTAATTCGGGCAGAGCTCGGCAGTCTGAGCCCTTTGCCTCACAGTCACACGAACCTGGGACTTGTGCTGCAGCCGATCATCTACCCTGGAGAACATTCAAAGCCTGCACAGGCACATAAAAATCTATTTGTTGTTGATTCCAAAAAAAAAAGAAAAAAAACTTCTTGGTGGAATCAATTGATGAGAAATGATAAAATACTGAAATCATTAAAAAGGAAAAATGCAATTCAAGTAGACGTGACAAAAATCAACCGTGAAAGATAATTTGCTATTCTCCTAGGAAAGCGTCGATATGTACAGGACTGGGCTGTAGTGATTTCTGTAGTGGCATACCTGACGGAAAAATCATGAGGTTGTCGGAGTGAGAGAGGCGATGCTTGCTGGCAAATGAGGTTGGCACTTCTACAGCAAGGTTAAATAGTCTATGCACCCTAACATATACAGCCTACAGCGATTTAAGTTTCTGGAGTGATGGCTTTATTTCATAAATAAAATGTTGCTACAATAATTATTCTCAATAATCATAAAAATGCATTAAAGTCATAAGGCAGTGAAAGCAAACGGTTTGCTTGCCGCACACAGGGATTCGGCGTGCAGGTGGATCGAGAACCATTATTTAAAATCGTTTTTTTAGTAATCTTGCCATTTGTTTGATAATGCAACATTGCGTCCTTCTCATGCAAGATGCATTTATGTAGTTTGCAGGTGATGGTTGCGACTAGCGGCGAGCTGCAGCATTTGGAGAGTAGGAGCCTTTCTAGTCTTCTGAGAGTCCTGGAGTAATATGTGGAGTTCTGGATGTTGGATTCTGGGAGGTTGAACAGAAAACAGCCCTCAGTGTTACTCCTGGAAGAACAGAGGAAGACGCAGTTAGTAAATCCTGCATATTAAAATCACATATATATGAACCTTTAGCACCACAGTGCACCCTGCCAGAGACAGAAAATGAGCCTGATAAAAGGTTATGGCAGTTTTATCACCATAAACAGATGCAGCGAGGGACTACAGAGCTACAGAAATGCACACACAACTAGATACACACAGGCCTCATGGGGACTTTGTGGCTTTAACTGAATCATAAACAATGCTCCCAGTGGCTCAACTATTTCACCACGCATTTTGAGAGTGACCGCAAGCAGTGAGTCACAAAGGCCAGTGTCATAACAAACACAGAAAACCCATCATTCTCTTATCTGTAACAATGTGGTTTGAATTTTAGTTTCAGTCCATTAAAATTAAACACATCACACAACACTCTGGCAGCACGCCATGCTTTTTAAAACAGTGAATCTGGCCTTTATCGTAGTGAACAGAAAATTTAAGCAAAATAAAAATATATGTGTTAGGTTCAAAGTCAGATGACCTATTAGATGAGATAGGGTTAATCATAACTGTAAAATGATAAAACAAATTAGAATTTATTTAAGGTTAATTAAAGGATACATGTATGCCTGATATTCAAAACATTAATCATTAAACCTATTAACCCTCTGAACCCAGAGCAGTTTCAGGTTGTTCTTTTTCACTAATATTAACAATTCTGCAGCTCTATGGGAACAGCACAGTCATAGCTAGAAGTAGGGAGAACTACAAAAAATATTTTGTGAATCATACAATTCATTAAAAAACATAATAGCTACATAATATCTGTGATAATATTCAACGAAAACTGTGGAAAAAATTGAACTTTTTTACAACCTCTAACAATTTCTCTTGTCCTTTCCTCTCTGCTCTGTGTAAACAGGCTGCAGTTCAGTTGGAGTTTCACCAAATTTTCGTCAGGTGACTGGTCTCAACAGAATCATTCATGGCTTCACAGTTTTTCTGCTGAGTGCAGAATTTAAAGTTGTTTTTTTTTATAGAATCTGCTTAGTGCAAATTAACTTAACTTTTAGACTTTTTATTTTTTATGAGACATGCAGAATAAAGTGATTTTGATAGAATATTACAATTTTAAGCTTAGATTTGGTCAAAAATTTTGAATTACATGATCATTTCTGTTTTAACCATCCTTGGCTATGATGATTATATATATATATATATATATATATATATATATATATATATATATATATATAAAAACATACCTTTCAACTTTCAGCAGGTTGTGGGTCTCAAAGGGTTTCTGTTTTCTGAAAAGATTACTGAAATACTGCGTGTTCTGTATTCATGGTTGTTTATACTTTAAACCATGAGTAATATTTTTTTTAAAAAGGGATGTTGTAAATGTTATTTTGAATACATGATATTTATTCTGATTTTATTTTTGATCCAATTCACTGTATGAAGGAAAGATGGTTGGAAACTTTTGGTTAATAAAGCATGGTGTTCTGGAGAAGAGTTTTAATTTTTAAGGACTTAAAGTGGAGCTCACACTGGTCTGCAACCAAAAAAAAGACATTTTGACACTGCTACTTTACACTTTTCTGATACAGTTTAGCCCCGAAACTCTGTGTGTATCTAAGGTGGAAAGAGACAAGCATTCAGAAAACCAGAGAAAAAACATTTAGTATCATGTTAATATGCTACTCAGAAACTAAGGAGTTCTGACACACAGATATTAGACAGCACACACACTCACACACGCACACACACACGGCTGAGGGCAAGGCCGCAGAAACAAAGCCAAGCATTCCCATCTGGTGAGTCACGCAAGTACACACATGCACGCTCGTCATCCCAAACCCTGCGCCTTGGGATCGTCTCAGTTAGAAGCCAGTGAAATAACAAGCTCCGGAGCCACAAGGTGAATCAGAATAAACTGGACAATTCCAGTTTCCAGATTCAAAAAAACGACCTTAGAGGAAAGGTGGCGAGGTTATTACGACATGCTGCTGCTGCGATGGAATGAGAGGTTCCCCTCACGCGGCTCCACACCTGAAATAATCCTCACAACACTGCCAGCGGACAAGTTGGAACACAAATGGCTGCATTTGTGAAGTTTGCAGAAACACTGGCAAGAGGACTGCTGACCTGTTTATTCCCCCCACACAGAAAGGAAGAGTGCAACTGAAAGGAGCAGTATGTCACACATCGTTTCAAACACAAGTGTCCCAGAGACACAGTTTTAAATGTCAGGGATTCACCTTGTACATCAACATTTGTCCCTGCAAAGACTGAACGCTTAGACTGCTGTGTGCTATAAAACTATTCTTTTCATTTGCTTTTTTAATACATTAATGAGTAAACAAAGATACTCACACTAACGCTGTTGGATAACAGCTAATGTTAATTTATTGAATGTTTATTTGCAGAATATTGTTGCTATAAATGTATTTTGCATAGTTTTCACTGTGCAAAACCAGCATAAATTAATGTTTTTCTGCAAAAATAATTAATTTCGGCTCATATTCATTTGTATAATTAGTCTTATAAGGAGCTGACTGGTTCAAGTATATGATTTTTCCTGCAAGAACAGAGTTAAAAAATGGCCTAAAGCATGTCTGTGTTCACTCAAGATCAGATTTCAGTCGATACGGGTTTGTTTGCAGACACAGACTGAGCGATCTGAGAAGCAGAAGCCGGTTCAGCCGGTATTTAATCGTTCATCACTGTCGCTGCTTCTTGTGAGGCTGCACAATGTAGACAAAACAATGTATACTTGATGTTTAAACAGAATATTGCACGACATGCACGTAACAAGTTGTTTTTCTGTACTTGGATATGTACATCTCATGTACGTGGATAAAAAACAAATGAAATTGTCTCCAATTTGGTCTGATTTAGATTTTTTCTGTCTAAGCAAAGGAGAAAGAGGTGTGTTGCATGGTCAGTGCAGACAGCAGCTCTCTAACAATAAAAAAGGACTGCTTCTTTCCAGCAGGGGGGAGTGTTGCAGTCTGATTACAAGACATTGCATGAGACTGCCAGGAGCATTACTGTAAAGGTTTTTAAGCCTTGTCATTACGAGCTGAGACTATAATATCCGGTCTGTGTGCACACACGCATCAGCCGACCTTTTCCCTGCAGGGGGAGTGGAGCTGGAATGACAACAGCATGATGCATTTGCTGTAAGTGCTACAGAAGCAGGGCTGTCTGTACCAGTGAGAAGAAGTGCTGATGGGAAAAGCAGCATGCCCAAGAAATGGAGACCAGCTTGAGAAAGCCCAGTCTGACCAAATCAAAACCAGACCAGACTACAACGGACAGGGCTGGGACCAGGACTGGGGACCTTGGTTGTCTTACCTGGGTCAGTCCTCCCCCTCCTCTGGCGTGATCTCTGTCTCTTTATGTACCACTACTTTGGTCACTGACATGTCAGGATGCTGTTCTTTAGCCTCCTTTATGGCCTGAGCCAGAGCCTACATACGGGAGTGCAGTGCCAGGAGGGATCACCAGGGGGAGACAGAAAATGGGGAAGGCGGGGAGGGAGCGGGGATGTTGGATTGTGAGTCAATATGCCAACATGGATTTTAGTTACATTTGTCATACTTCCAGTATCTGTTAATGTCACATCACGAGTTAATCATGTTTTTTTTATTTATTTAAAATGTCACATGCTGAGCCAGTCTACATCATGTGGATGATCTATGTCCTGACGGGTCACTAGCATTTCATGTTCTCATAGCCACCGCTCAGATCCATTTATTGACTTTACAGGCAAAGATCAATTGAAAAATAATGGTAGTGGAGAATAAAACTCTAAAGAGACCTGATCATGGTCGATGTCTGTATCTCCTGTGATGACGATCCTTTTCTCAATTCTCGTCTCTGATATTCCTCCTTTAACCGTCTTAACAGAAAACAGAAAGAGGACTTAAACATTTAACAAAAAACAGTGTTAAAGCTCAATAAAACAGTTTTATCATGTACATCTCAGTACAAATCCTCAATTGTGATGGTTCCAGTTTTTTTTTTCCGTTCAATTGTGTAATTTCTTCTGTTATAATGCTTGTTTTTTTATTCGTTTCTGTTCTCTTACCACTTTGCTTTTGTGTAAAACACTTCATAACCTCGGTTTTTAAAGGTGATATATAAAAAGGTGCCACAGATGACAGAAATGTTGTGCAAAATAATTTAATCCTGATTTGGCTAAAGAAATGAAAAAAAGGAAGGAGAATTTTCCTTTTCTTAATTTTATTTATTTTACAAATATGTTTTTATTTATTTTGATTTGTACATTATATTTAGTTAGCTATTTTCCCACCGCTTTGTTATATCAATTATGGTTAATAATGACTTGATTTCGGTCTATTTATCTTACTATTGTTGAAAAAATAAAATAAAAAATCAATCGCTTTAAAAGACAAATTAAAAGTACTGTGCAAGCAGTTCTCCAACCTCAACGATTAATCAATAAGCTCATAAACAGAAAATAATTGGCAAATTATGAAGCAATTTAAAATATTCAAAAAAATGAACTTCACATTTTTTTAGATGGAACCAGTTAATAATTTCTTTGAGATCAGTTTTTTATGATAATAAACTGAACATCTTGGTGTTTTGCAGTTAAAAACGACATTTTAAGATAAAAGTTGATTAAAGATAATAGTTAGTTGCAGCCCTGATCAAATCCAATTCACTGAGAGAAATTCTACACATCAGAAAAACACTCAAGAAAAATCTACACTCAGATCTTTTCCCTCTCTTATCTATAATCAAACTAAAGCTGCTATATGAGCTTCAACACACACATTTATACACACACTTCCTCTCTCAACCTACTTTCTGCTTTAAATCCTGCAGTAATAAAAGGCTGCAGCAGACTTTACAGACTGGCAGTTGTGTCTGAGTCTTTAAGTGTGAAAAGGCACATCGGATGAACTCTGACCTTTGTGATGTGTGTGGTTGTTGTGGTACTGGTGGTTTCCGAGGTGATAGTCTGAGCACTCAGCAACACCCCAGGGTCGACGTCACCATTAGTGTCAACCTGCCGGGAAGAAAAACACTATTTTTAATCCAGATAAAGTAAATCTCCCCTCTTTAGCAGATTTATTGACTTCCTATCAGATATAATTCAACACTTTTTGGTGGAAAAGCTGCATGAATTGATTTTTTTGGCCATTTGTGAGCAGAGGAAATCCCCAGGGAGCTGAAAATACAAAATCTGACATAATATCACCTTAGAAAGCTGGTGTTAGATATTTATATTTAGACATAAATACTAATTTAGAGGTGTTTCACTCTTTTGTTTTGATCTCCGCCAACTCCTGAGAAAATATCTGTTTCTTTAGCTGCGAAAAACCAGCTAGTTGCTACATGTATCTGCCATTTGCTGCAGTGTACAGAAGGTTCTTCAGGGACATTTCATGATAAGACTGCGACTGAAAACAGGGTTGATATCGGGATTTGAAGGATGCAAAACAATGAACAAAAAGAGGTAAAATGCTGAGCAGAGCTGAGGGACACTGCAGAGTTGGGTGATAATTATCTGTGTAACCAGTGAAAACATTTAAGAAATATTGATTACAGCAGCTTCTAAGAGGCTGAACCTATTTGTTATTTTGACTGCTCGCAATGAAGACTAGTGCAATATCAAATCACAGCAATATTAGCTAAAGGCAAAATATGTGCCAAAATACAACATAATGAAGTGGTGCTACAAATTGTATTTTACAGACTTAAGAAAAAACTTGTGTCTGTACCCTTGCAAAAAAAACAAAACCCAACCATGATCATTTTGCATTGAAAAAGCAAATAATTATGCAAAGTCAATAAAATATTGTGAATCATACAGTTATTGCAATATCCGTAAAAATAAATGCAATTAAATATTTTTAGTAAGCTGTTTTTCCTGCAAAAAGCTCTAAAATTCCACAGCACACTAGCTGCTCATGTGCCAAACCAAAGACAAAGTTATTTACTAACTGGTGAACACAGTGAAGCATTTATCCAGATATTGCCCTCAGGAGGTAGTGGAGAACAAAACAGAGCAAAAAGGTGGACACAAACAACTGATAGTTCAAGGAAATTCATGTAGTTAATTTCTAATCATTGTTTTTAAAGGGCAGATTGATTTTTTAAAGCAAATTACATACACTACCCTTTCATCATGAAACTTTTATTTTACCTCTGCAGACTCATAGGTGATAGTTTTTGTCTCTGTGTGGACTACAGGCATCTCTTTGGTTCCCACCTCGACAGCATTGAGACTCTGATAGAAGAAAAAAAAGGAACAGTGGGCACAAATAAACACATGCAGAAAGAGTACAGCCGAAGAACCATCTGTGCCTCTAATTCAATTAGCGGTCATGTCTGAACAGTGCTGCAGGTGTTCACTGTTAACTGTACTTCTTTTGTTCATAGAATAGCTCCGCACTGTTGTACATTTCAATCAAATTGACACAAATAAATGCTGCATGCTAAGAAACTAGAAACACTGAAGGGCTTAAATCTCTAAACGAGCATGCAGTCATGCATTAAGAGTCCCTCATCCAGAGAAGGAGTGCTTATCGGAGAATGCAAATCACAAGGTTTCGATCAAGTGTGTGCACCACATCATATTAAAAAGGTCCCCTGATCTGCACAAACGAAGTGAAGTTAGACGCATATCCATGCTTTCGGCCGAGTTTTGCCCTTGATTATTAGTGGCAGACGTGTCGGCAGCAGCGGAGGGTGGAGGTGAGGTTACAGGGCCGAGGCTGAGGCCGCCGGAGCTGCTGCAGGGTTACCTCCGATTGGGACGCGGCTGGAGGTGGATCGGTGAGGTAAGGGGGTTCAGTCAGAGTCACCTCAGGGCTGCACTCCTGGTCTTTCTCCTCTAACTCTCCGTTTTCTTCAGCTCGGATTAATTCTTCTTCCTTCACTTCTTCTGCTGTAATCTCATTGACGTAGTCTTCTGCCAGCTTCAAATTCAACTCTTCCTCATCATTCTCCTCCTCCTGTTCTTCCTCCTCTCCATCTCCTGTCTCCAATTCATCTTCTGAGCTTTCCACCACTACACGGTAGTATTTCTCTTTTTCGGAGGGCAAAGGTTTCAAGGTTTCTGGAAAGCTCTTTCGTCTCTCATCCTCCGCATCTATCTCTTCATCCACCTCCTCAATGCTACTTTCTAACTCTGTGGGAATCTCCCGTTCTTGGAAATAATGCACTTCATTGGCGAACTGGACTTTCTTGCCATCTACTTCTGCGTACTTTCCCTCCCCTGCGTTTTCTAAATCTGCTAAATCCTCTTCCAAAGCCTCCAAACTACTCTCTGCTGCCTTCCCGTCATCGTATTCCTCCTCTGTAGAAGGCTTCTCTTCCTTTTCACAACCTCCGATGTACACAGGAGCAACAATGAATCTGAAACCATCATTTTCGTGATTTGACATCGATGACTCCTCCTCCACACCTGCATCCTCTCCCTCCTCAGCTATTACTTCCTCATTTCCCTTCTCCTCTGCTAAGGTCAGCACTTCAGACTCCGGCGAGATGCTACCGCCTGCCATGCTCTCATCTAACTCTAAATGTGTTTCCTCAAGCTGTTTTTCTGCAGCCAGCTCCACACATACACACTGTTGAAGCTGCTCTGAAGATGCTGCAGATTCGGCTGGTGGATTTACTAAACTGCTGTCACTAATATCCTCTTCTAACACCACTTCATGCTCTATCTCCCTCTCTGCAGGCTGTGCTAACTCTGTTCTGACTGTGAGCTCCGCTGCAGCGTGTACTGGCTGGGCCTGTGCAGCCTCTGTGGTCTGGATATTCACCGTTGGCCCTGTCGTATCGGCTGGTGCTGCCTCCATCTCCACCAGCGCCTTCTCCTCCGGTTCAGCTGATGTCTGTGAATGATAATTGTACCATTAGGTGATTCAGATTTTTGTTTTTTGCTTCATTGTGACAAAAATAAAATCCACTCAGCACATGGCGGTCTCACATGACACCTGAGAGAGAAAAATGGTTATGTGGGTTAAACATTTTTAGGCTTTTACTTGTACTGCTGGGCGATAACTCAATAGACCCCTTGTCGATCAGAAGTCGGCTTAAATACACAAGAAAACTTTTAATCACTGGAGCGTAACATCTTGTGTTATGGCAAAACTAAAAAAGATACTAATAAAAGTCTTCATTTTTCACATACTGTACATATACATTATTATTTTCTATTAATTACATTTACATTTTTATATAGTTGACTATTCCTGAGTGACAAGTTGTCATAATATCGAGGCAGCATTTTAGCAGTAAAATAAAGAAAAAGTTCTGTGAGAAAGTAGTCTTTTTTTGCTCGCTGGTTTTCTCCGTGATCAGTTTTTTAATTGACATTCCAAAATCATAGGACTACATCATAAAATCAAATACCGAGATATCGTGACACACAATTAGGACATATAAGTTGAAAATAACAAGCAAATACCGGGTCAAATATCTAAAAAAAAAAATCTTGAAAGCTCTTCATTTTTCACTGAATGAGAAATTACAGTATTTTTCTATTGCCAAGTATCAAAAATACACTTTTTCCATGAGGTTATTTTATATACATGTTTTAGTCATTAAATGATCAAAAAACATATATATTGCGGGGATGTTGTTTTTTTAAGATCTGTGAGGACCAGAGAGAAGTGGTCACCTTTTCAGAGGAGGAAACCCATCCCAGCGTAGACTGATGGGACAGAGGGGCGGACATAGACAAGAACAGAGAAAAGGAAAAGAGAGGAAAGTCAGAAGTCACAGTGAACACCAGACAAAGAGCAAAGGGAGAGAGGGCAAAAAATGAAAGGTTCTGCAAAGTAAATATTGTATGGAATACCATTGTGTAGCTCATTAAATCCGCTGATCCTAATGCCAAGTTGAACAAATCCTCAAACGAAAATCCGGATTTTGGGATCTCCACTAATCTGCTTTTGAAAAACTGTTACTTAAGAACATTGAAATCTCTTTCCAGGTAGACCCATACAATTTTTTTTTATTCCCTGACTTGTTACGGAGGCAGGAGGGGATTTTGGAGGATGGGGTGGGGAAAGCTGCAGCGGTGGCTCGGAGCCAGGGCTATGAAGTCACTGCTTTCAGGGAACTGATAAGAGAAAGAAAGGAATGGTGCAGCTGAGCAAAACGCCAGAAAACAAACAGGAGCCAACAGCCAGAGCCCCCATTTCTTTCCTTATCAGCTGTGGGTGCCAGCTGCTGAAGGCAAGGCAAGGCGAGCTGTCGTAGCCGTCAACAAACTTAAAAACAAACCCAAAACAGTTGTATCAAAAAAAAAAAGAAGCAGTAGGTTTGCAACAGAAACCGGCGGTTTGGCAAGTGTGTGAGTAAACGCTGCGGGTTAAGGGACCATTAGCCATGCAGAGCGTTTGGTTACACTGCTGTTAGACTGGTTTGGCTGCTGCTGGAGGGAAGGCAATGGGGAAGGTTGAGGGTGGTGGTGGAGATGTGGAGGGAGGCAGCCAAAACTTAGCTGTTGCTTTTCATACAGTACCACTGCTAAGGATGTAGTTGTAGATTCAGAAAGTGTAATCTGAGTCACGCTGGGCTTTGACTGCTCTGTTTGGACCTCTTCGAAAGTGAAGATTTCTGTGCTCTGCTGCACGCCGTCAGAAGTCTTCGTCTCTTTTACTTCCGCCGTCAACACGCTGATGACCTCCACGGCCTCGGTCTTCACCTCCTCAGATATCCACGATGCCATGGCCTTTTTAGGCGAGTCAAAACCTTTAATCTGAGTCATGTCATCAGTTTTTATCTCTATCTTCGGACTCGGCGTCTTTGTCTTAGTTTCTGTAACGAGAGAAGTGCCGTCTTCGATGGATTCTTTCTCTTTAGAGGCAGACAGCATTTCATCCTCCTCAGCTTCGGCCTCTCCGGGGACGCCAGGCTCCTCTTCTTCCTCCGCAGCGCTCGTTTCTTTATCCTCCGCCTCCTTCAAGATAATGAGCGTGCCTTTCTTGTCGCTGATGGCCTGGGACACTTCCTGTCTGACAGCCCCGGGGCTGACCTTCATCTCTGCCCTCTCCGACACCTCCTCCTGGGAGTCGGGGGTTTTCTCCTCCACCTCCCTGAGGGTCCCGTCCATGAAGACGTCGTCGTCCATTGTGGTTGACAGGCTAATCCCGTGCGGCCCCGAGGAGGAGGCCAAATCGGTTACGATACTATCCACCACGTATTTCACCAGATATCCTGCCGCCTAGGGAGACACTTGGCTTATTGGAAATGTATCGTTCAAGTTAATAGACAGAGGGCATCACAAAGCCAAGAGAGTAAGCTCAGATACTATTTATCTCGAAATGACACATACAGACGGAGCTCCATAAATACTTGGACAAAGATGCACTGTTTGGAAATCGTTTACACAGAAATGGTCGTTTTATCTCTTTTAGAGAAGTTAATTCTTGAATTTCTATTAGAACTTGATTTTTCTGCTACAGTTTCTATTGTGGGTTTGTCCTTAGTGTTTAACCTCAATCCACATTTAAAGAGAGACGAGAAAAAGGGCAGATAAGGGAAATAAACTGGAGAAACTGTACTACAGGTTAGGTAGTAAGAGCCAAAAACCAGTGCCAGTGTCCTGATATGTCCGGAGCTCGTAGAAACAGAGCACAAAACACAACACCACAAACAAAAAACAAAGGTTATAACATGTAAAAAAAACAACAACGTGAAAGCAGTTTACCTCAGTAGCTTTAGGTTCCACCACCTCTTTTGTCTCTTCTTCTGCAGGCTGCTCATCTTTAGCCTAAAGAAGGAGAAAAATAAATTAATGAATGAATGAAAGGTCACACAGACTGAGACAGACACGAGAGAGGACATGTCCAGAGTGCCTAAACGTTCAGATGGACATGATCCAGATCCACCCAGAGAATCAGCTTCATTTCATTTCAGTCAGACACGTTTGACGTCAGTGATTAGTCTTCAGAGACTTTAATTAGTGCCGCTCATTTGTCCTGCAAGAGTTCATTAGATCATTTTCATACAAGTACAGAGGAGAAACTCTGATAAAAACTGCTCCAGCAAACTCCAGCACGTTACATCACTGAGCACAACAATCTCATTACTGATTAATGACTGCACCATCCATTACAGAGAGAAATTAATATGTTAATCAGCTGTTAATGAGATATAGTGAAGACATACAGCGATACTTGCAAAGATAGACACATTTATTCGCAACTTCAAATGACTCCCCGGATGAGATTCCTCCATCAAGGTGCTCCTTTAGTACGCACTAGAGCCATTTCAAATGAAAGACAGATTCATTTTGATGTTAAAAATATGTCTCTAGCCTCATTATGGTTATTAAATCTACACACTCATTACTCAACACTCTTGAGATAGATTTCTTTGTCTATGCAAAAATCTCCTGGTGATGTCATGCTTCACACACACATGCCGTCATTCAGTCTGCGGAGGGCTGCAGCTTACGTCCTGCGGCTCCAGCGGCTCGATCATCGGAGGTTCGTCCGACCTTGGTGAGCGCGCGGGGGACGAGGAAAGCCTCTTCTCCCATTCTGTCAGACCTGGCGCGCTGTCACCCGTCTCCAGGAAGGAGCGCTTCAGCTCGCTGATGTTGGTCTGGTGCTTGACCATCTCTTCAGGAGGCGTGGTGTCCTACAGTAGCCGGTCAACCATGACACAAGGAGATGAGGCCGGGGGCGGCGCGGATGGAACGACGGCCATGCTTTATGAACGCAACGGTAGCTTGCATATCCAATGAATTAGCAAAAAAAATGTTGGGAAGCATAAAATGCAGTTCTGAAAAAAATTCAACTGCATTAGAAGCTTCATTCTTCCTTCTACTTTTATTGTCCACAAGCCTGTTTAGGAGGCTGTGCAGGCTACCTGTGCAACAACTCACACAAACACCAACATAAAGGCAAAATATCCACTCATATGGCAGCTGTAACTAAAGAGGAGCAGCTTGTACTTAAATGCTAAAAGAGCATTTAGGACCAGCTTTATTTAATGAAAATAAATGATCATGCATAGATTCACAGATTTAGTTTTACAGGTTTAGTTAAGCACAACACTCCCAAGTCTTGTTAGACCTCTGCAAACACTGACTTCAGTTTCATTTGTGTTTATTTAAAATTTATAAAAATTAATTTGGATGCTCACAGCAAGAAATCTGTTAAAATGTAATGACTAATTTCACACAGGAACTCCAGAACTGTCAGAACTGCTGGTACGTTAGAAGTCTTTGCAATCAAAAAGCACCTGCATGCATTTTTCACTCATGCATCGTTTTCTTACCAACCTCTAGCATCAGATTACTATGCTTGATAAAAACGTTTTCCCCTTTTACTCGTCTTATGAAACTATACTGTGAAGACAAAAAGAGGGGAGAGGGGTTGTACTGAGAGGTGCTGCAGCTTGTTAAATTTAGACTCTTGTTAGAAGACATTGGGAGCTTCAGTATGGCTGTAAATGGCACGATGGTCAAAGTCAGCTCGCTGTTGAAGCCACCGATTAGAAAAAAACCTTGAAAACTGTGAAATCTGACTCAGGAAAAGAAATATGACTCCACCATTTACGGACAGTAGCACTTGAAAATGAGCTGGAATGGTGTGTGTTTAGAAGCAGCGACAGCTTTTGCAGCAGCAGTCTGTAAAGTGAATTCAGGCAAGAGTGAATGGTCAGTCTGGTGTGTGGCGCGACAATGAGAGAGTAAACAGAAGCTGCAGCAGGCAAGCCAAGATGGAGGGACGGCACAAAGTGACTGATGTCTGAGCGGCTCAGTGCATCTGATGGTGGTGATGGTCTGATGCACTGAGCCGGGCTGTGAAGCAAGCCCAGTGTACCTGAGTCCGCATCTCAGAGTCCTCATCCACGTCCGACTGACAGCAAGTAAAGAGGGGAGCACAGGAGAGTGTGAGATAGAGTCATTAAAGAGAAGAAACACACACACACACACAGAGGGGATTATGTGAAGGGAAAGAGAGGGTGAGCAACAAGGAGCAGCAAGCAGAGAGAGAAGAGAGGGGGAGAATGGGGGCTGAATTCAAAAAAGTTAAGAACATTGTGACAGAAACTAAACATTTGCTAAACCCCTCCTCCAAACAAAATTGGTCCATTTACAACTGTAATTAGGCACAGCAGGCCTGTCAAGCTTTCACTTTCTGCTCAGGTTGACGTGTTGTGCACGGTTATAATTAAAAGGCATCCTTTCCATAAGCAGAAATGGATTGAACAATATGTTTGTTTGCTAAATATGCTGTAGTTCTTAGCACATTTAAAATAAAAGTTATAGAAAAAGGAAATAAATAAAAAATCAAATACATGTGTAGGTGAGGCAAAAACCCACTACAGGTTTATCTGATAAACTCACCTAAAAGAGATGAATATACAGTGCATATACAGGGTATATATAAATAAAAATAGATAATTTGCATTGTATGCTGCAACTGTAAGCAGACAGTAGAATTATCAGAACAATACAAACAGTCAGTAGTATCAAAATGTCTTGCTGAAAGCTCTTTCAAATGCTCATGCTCATCATCAGAACAACTCTTTTAGTGAAGCTATCAAACAGTAAATCAATTAATTTGAGCATTTAAGAATCATTTTATTAACCACATCAGGTCTTTTCTCATTAAATATCATTTTACTTACGCCATGTTAATGTGATAGGTGGGCCTGCTTGCTTTTTAGGATTGCACTACGGAAGAATTTCTGCAAATTTATTTGGTGACCCTCCCAAAAAAATCTCCTGCAACTCCTCTTTGACCCTTCCTCTGGCTTTGACTGTGTTAGTATATTATGCATGCAGCCTTCAACTGAATATTTACAACCTTTTTTAATGTTATCTCACAAGAAAGTTGAAGCTTGACAGGTGTAAGGTGTGAAACTTTAACTCGGGGGGAGGTTTAGCAAACGGTCTATAGAGAGCAGAAGATAAAGACATTGTAACTTTAGCTCTCTATTGGAAGGTAGTCAGTGGAAGAGACATTGATTAATATATACAAGAAGGCATGCAAAGCGTGCAGAACTTCAAGTACTCCCTAAATGTTTCATCACATCTATGATTCAGCATCACTTATGCTCCGTCAGAACTCTTTTCATGCCTTAAATATGACGTCTTTCCTTGATGTACAAACCTCAGTGGCGGTCATCTCTCCGTCAAAAGCAAAGTCAGTTTGTTCGCTGTCGGTCTGCGATCGCAAACAGACCGAAAACCGTTCCGAGTGGCAAGCAAGAAAACAACAAGAACCCAAATTGTGAACCCTTGAAAATGCATTGATCTTCTACAGAGATTCTTCATAACCACAAATGGAACGAATGGAAATGCACTTTTTCTGTAAGCTACACATTATCAGACAAACATTGCAGATAAAGTTTGGAAAAGAAGAACAGAAAGAAGAAAAAAAAAAAAGCAAATGAAAAGCAAGCAAGCAAAACAGACTCAGAGGAAGTTGAAACCTTTGGTCAGTCACTTTGACATTTAGGTGTAATATTTACTTGCTTTGGATTTGGACAATTCTGGTATATCTATAGGTAAAAGCTGTGTTTCGTTGGTCACCACTAGATAATACAATTTTTATTTAACAGTAACCTGACTTTCAGGCCCTCCCCCTCCTCTCCATGCATGTTGACACTGGGGGTGATTCTGGATGCATTTAAACTGTCACAGTCTCTCTGCACACAGCATGCATTACGTTACATCTGTGATTCAAAAGGGTGTCGCTTGAGGAGAAAAAATACATCTTTTGCACTCAGTGTGCAGCCCCTTTCTGCAGAAGTTCAATTTAAATCATTCATTTTAATTTGTGCTGCTTTGCTTGACTCTGGTAGCAATGCAGAGAGACTGAGTGCATAGATAAATATGGAAGTGTTTCCATGCAGCTGGTGTTGATCTGGTAGCAGCTGTATTCTACACTGTGAAGCCATGAGTGTGGATGAGAACACTGAGATGGGTTAGGCACAAAGTTATGTTTTTAAACATGAGGCTTGATGAAGGATTAGTATTTAAAAAATGAAGAGTTCTTCAAATCCTTACGATCTCTAATGAACTAATGAACTGTTATCGCTGCAGCATGAAAGTGGTTAGGGTTGGGTATTGTTTGGATTGTAATGATTCTGGGTCCAGCTCGGCTTATTGGTTCTGGTTTTTACCCTTCACCCTGGGGGGGTTTGCTGGTTTGAAGGCAAAGGGTGGTCACACCAAAATATTGATTCAATTTAGATTTTTATTCTGTTCAGTCCCTTTGCATTTTGTTAATTGATAATTAAATATTAACATTTCTAGTTTTAAAAGCATTCTTATTTTACAGCATTTTTTCCACGCCTGCTTACGTTTTTTTTTAATTCAGTAATAAAAAAAGAATTCTGATTCTGATGTGCATTTGACAGAAAAAACTAATGAATAAAAACTTTAACATATTCATGTTAAACAGTTTATGGGTCATTCAAATGTATTTCATACAGTTTAATTTGTTTGCTGTTATGTAATAGTGTGTTTCAAAAATAATCATTTATTTTTTCATTTTATTTCATTTATTTTTCTCATTTAAAATGTTAGGTGTGGATATGGACAAAGCCTTCTGTATTCTACGTTCATTTTCTCCGTATTTTTCTGCATGTTTGCTATAAGTGAACACGGACAAAACAAAGTGGTATCACTGGAAGTTGCTGTGTAACAAACGGTTTAAGTTAGAGACGACCATAGGACATAAGGAAGGATTTTTAAAAAACGGTGGAAGTTTAATTCCCCCAACTTTTCCTTCAGCTTTTTATTTCTGTATGGGAAGTTACTGTTGTTATCTCTACTGCTACTCTACTACTCTTATTTTATTGTATTTATGTCAGTTCATTGTACAGTACTTTGGTAAACGTTGCTTGTTTTTAAATGAGAGTTGTAAATGATGTTATTATTTGTACTTTTTAAGGAGATGTGAGTGATAATTCTGTCTGAAATGAAACGGGTTCCAACATGTACCAGTCAACAGTTTGGACACCTTCACATTCAGTGTTTTTTCTTTATTTTAATTTAAATTTTTAATTTTAAATTTAATATTTTTACCAAGTAGATTTAATATTAAAGACATCATTCTTTCATTCATCATATTGATTTAGAACAGAGTTTCAGTTCCCAACCCTAACAGTGAAATCATTTCATGGCCATTTTTTAGTGATGCTGCTTAAAGCCTATGCACAAATGTTCTAAATGTGTCAAGAAGAAGTAAAATTTTGAGTAAAAAAGTCCCCAAATACTTGTGTCTAACCCTCTCGTTAAGTGGAGTGAAAGGCAAGCCAATCAAATATGAAATGGTGAGACTTGCAGGTTCATCTCTGTGTGATGCTGATGAGGATGTAGTCTACAGGATGAGAGTGTGACCGGGCAGAGATGAGGTTCTGAAAGTAGGAGAACTGACAGACACTGGGACAGACACAGTCTCCAGGTCGGCTCTGAGCTGGTGAAACAGCAGAGCGAGATACAGGACAGGATAAAGGGTTAACTGTTGTAATGAACTGACAATCTAAGCCAGAGGCTGGTACTGGAACATACAGACGTACGCACACACACCTCCTCTTCCTCTGAACTGTCATGGTCATGGTAGCCCTGGGCTATGGAGGCGGTCAGGGAGGCTGCCTTGGGCTCCAGGTAGCAGAGGCACAGCGCCAGGGGGAAGGAGAGGGTGAGGGCGTAGGGGACGGAAAAGGAGGTGGACAGCAGGAAGAAGAAGATGAAGAGGAAGCAGGGGATGATGGAAGGTGACTTAATGGGCAGGAAGTTCTGCGCGCACATGGGGAGGAAGCGCATCTCTGACAGATCGGGGAAGGTGATGTAGCCGTCCTCGTCCAGGAAGGAGGACAGGTCGGGCAGGTGCAGGGAGAAGGAGAAGAGCGTGCCGCCGCGGCTCTTGCCCTGCTCCAGCCTCTGCTTGCGGGCTGAGAGCAGCAGCACCTGCTCGTCCAGCAGGGCGGCTTTGCGGTCCGCCTGAGCTTGTCGGCGCCGGCAGCCAGCGCTGCTCTTGGCCGGACTGACCGACGAGGCCCGCTTACGTGCGTTCTCCCTGCGCCTCCGCCGTACTTTAGTGGATAAAACGGGAGATGAGGGGAGTGAGAGCTCAGAGCGGAGGGGGTCGTTTGTGTATGCACTAGGGGAGCACTGATGGAGGGGAAATGTCAACGGAGAGATGATGTGTGTGTGTGTGTGTGTGTGTGTAAATGGAGAGGAGCGAAGGGAAGGGGGGTGGATGCGCATGAGCACACACACACACGCGAGTAAAGTGTGGGGTCAAAGGAAGGACAAGAAAAGAAAAGCTAATTAGTAACGCGCACACAAGATGAGAAGAAGCACTTAGGCCTAGTCTGCAGTGGGTTAAGCTGAAAGCAACTGGGAAATTTTCATCAGCCATTAAGAAATCTTTTAAGAAAAACAAACAAACTATAATCTTAAAAAAGGACAAAATTGCAGCAGCTTTTAAGAAACGGAAATCTGTTTGTTTGACAAACTGGTGTCATATCTGTAAACACTTAAGTATGAAGAAAATTCAAGCTTAGAAAGTTCCTTTATGGGCATTAAATGCAGCTCTGGCTGCACTGAAGCTGTTACGCAGCGGTTTACCTTTGTGTCGTGTCTGAGCGGTGTTGCGTCAGCAGCATCTGGCGTCTCTACAGCAGCCGTCTGAGCGTCCTCCTGCTCAGCCTTCTCCTCCTCGGCCTTCTTCTCTGTCGTTACTGTTGTGATAATGTCTCCCTTGGCAATGACTTTGGCGGCCCCGTCAGCAGCACTGTCCCTCATGAGAGTCTCGTGGTTCTCCATGATGGGTGCTGCAGGACAACGAGACAAAAGGTGGATGTGACGGACTGGAATCAGTGACGTTTTACGATATGTTTTTAATTCCGTGAAAAAAAATGTGAGCGGTGGAATAAAGGCTTTCATTTGCAAATTGCTGGTATAATAATACCCATTGTGGCTTTGCCACAGCACTATCTTAGCATTCTTTCAGATGCAAAGCACATTTTTCCTTCTTTCAAAGAAATAAAAAGAGGAACAAAAACCTAATTACAACATATAACAAAAGTCATTATTTTCTGTCACAAAAGCATCTCTTAGTAAGAAAACTTTCCACCACAAGTTTCAAAACAACACGATATCATTCCAAATTAAAAATGTGACACAAAAGAAATAAAAATGAACCTAATAAATGAAAACAAATGATTGGTTAGCAACATTTCAAGCCGGCCATTATTCAAAACCCCCCAATGCTCCTCACCTCCGTCTAAGCTGCGGGACATGTTGTAGCGTTTGCTGGAGGAGCGTTCGAAGAGCGGAGCGGGTCTGATGATCTGGGAGCTGGCCCGGCGGGTCTGAGCCTGCGTTCTGCCGCTGTAGCGAAACTTGGAGCCGAGGCTCAGGAACTTCTTGGGGGGTGCCTCGGGGGACACGAGCCTGTCACGAGTTACAAACCCACATTAATCAAAACAGAAATAACTACACAGACTTAAGCCATGCACTGTAACACATTAGTAGTCCAACTCATTTGAAGAGTCTCCAGAGAGCCCTTAGGCTCAGCTCGCTACTCCAAAGAACCCAGGAGACAATTTCTTGCTTAAAGCAGCACAAAGAAACTTCACATGTTGTCCAAAAGGCAACAACTACAAACAGTCTGAGCATGGTTGCTTTTAATTGGAGAAGAAGTAATCTATGGTGAATTTCAGTAAAAAATGTTTAAAGGGCTGCATGACTGTGACAGAAAATGTGTCAAAGACTTGGGTATCAGCTTTTTAATCATTAAAGGCACAATGAGTAGAATTTGTCTGTTGTAGTTTGTAATCATAGAATTCAAAGTTGTCAGTTTAGCTCACTAACAGACAGAACGACCCAGATTGCAAAAAATGGTGAGAATCTACATGAAACATTTAAATTCAGAACTACAATACAAACAATCAAACAAAGATTATCAATTTTTCATTAAATATCTTGTCCTGTAGTGTATTAAAAATTACATATAGGTCAACAAAGAATTTCAAATCAATGAAGTTTGCTTTTTTTTTCCCTTCCATTTTTCGTGGCACCCAAACTTTTGTGGGATCAGGGTTGCATCAGACGGACTGGAAGTTCTGCTAAATTCTCCGGAGCATTCAACTCAGACGACACAGATTTGTGTCAGCCAGGCCATGCCAAGAAATGTCCCAAAAACAAATGAAAAGAGAAATACAAGCAGAAGGCAGGGTGTGTGCAGATACAGACACCAGTTTACACTTCTAGTGTCTAATTATTTTTGTTAACATATTGATTATTTTTCGGAAAATCCTCTTGTGCCTTTAATAATTGTTAATGACTGTATACCCGAGACCGCAATTTTCTTTTGGAAACATGAAATAAATGGCATCTTACTTAGGGAGGCAAATTTACTCTCCTCTCAGCTCTCTTTCCTATCACAGTCGAGATCATCTGGTTCTTACCTGAAGAAGGTGTGGTGCTCCACACAGACCTTCCAGAGCCTTTTGGCAGCACGATGATTTGGAAGCTTGAAACCGATTGTGCTTTCAAACTGCTCAAACTGCAACAAAGACAAAAACACTGATCAGATTCACTGTATAGGCAACTCTGACCTTATTTATTCATACATTTATATTTATTCTATCAATGTATGTGTCTATGTTTAATGCTAACATGTAACAAACATAAACTAACGTATATCCCAGTGTCTCATTATTGGTATTTTATTTACAGAAAATAAATAAAAAATGGGAAGTCAGTGTGAATCTTTTGGGTGAGGAAACGTTAACACAGAAGAAGAACAGCATCGGTTAGATTACATTTTTGGCTGGAGTTATTGGAAATAATTGGATAACACAAGCGGGAAACAATCCTATGCAGCCACTGCTTGAATCTTATTCTACAAAAAGTGGTATTAGAAATGATAATACTAATAATATTAGTGGAACCTTATCTTTATCTGCAACTGTACAGAACACTATGTGTAAGGCCTTAAAGGTAATTATTTGGAACAGCCTGACAAATTTAAACGTCTTGACTATCCCATATAGTGACCCAGCAGATGAGCTCTAGACATCCCTATAAATACATGTAACATTTATGTTATTTTATTTTTTTGTTATAGTTCTGACCTCGCCAGGCCGGATTTTGATGTAGAAGTTGTTCCTCTTGTAGGAGATCTTGAGGATTTTGGGCCAAGCGAACCTGTTGATCCGCAACCTGTCTCTGTAGATGAGCAGGCCACTTGAACAAACTCCCAACATGATCTCCACTCCCTCAGAGTCCTAGGAACAACACGCACACCAAGAAATGGAAAAAAACACCAACAGATAAAACATTAGTGAAATGAAATACCTTAACACATCATGTTGGCAACACAGGATCCCTGACAGTCTCAAAGAAGAAGCCACTGACCACAACATTGCGCTTCTTTTTGTGTTCTGCACAACGTAAACTTCCTTAAACTCTACAGGATATACAGGAGGTCCAGGAGCCAGTGCACAGCGGGGTGACGTAGAATTTAAAAGAGCTAAGATTGTGATAATAACAGGGTAAAAGCAGGCAGGTGGAGAGTGGAATCAGGCATATGATACTCTTATCTTCTCTATGCAGGCTGTGGTGACGCTGAATAAAAACTCATGGGGCACGGAGTGGGAAAAAAAAGCAACAGTGAAATGGCGGATGAAGCACAAAATGACGCTCTTCACTGCACAAAGCACGAGATGAGCAGGTGAAAACCCAATGGTGATGTTTTGAGAGGAAGCACTGGTCTAAAGCAGGAACAATCAGTCTTAGTGGGATGTTGAAGTTACAGCTTTGTACTGTATGTAACCATGCAAAAGTAGAAACCACTCACGCACACACAGGTAAGCACATGAGATGCAGCCTCTTACCTCTCCCTCAGCTGGAGCCAAGCATTCATAGAGACTCCCTATCAACTTTGCATTTAATGAGAGAGGAGAGAAGACAAAAGAGGGATGCTGGTCTGATACATACATATTTTTTTCTTGTGTATCAAAACTGACTCGCATAACAAACACCGAGCACTGATGTCTACTCAAGTTTGATCAAGGCCGCGTCATTTCTTTAATTCTGATCTGAATCTGCAAAGGCAATATCCTCTCCATCACTCACATCTACACACATTTTTGACTTTCAAAGTGCTTTTGATAACCGATTCATATCAAGACTGATGACTGTAATAATCTTTTATGATGACAGCAGTTCCTGCAGTTGTAATCCAGCTCTCTCTTTACCGCCCGTGCCCTAATGATGCATTTGATCCCATCTGGCCGGGCGGATTAGAAACGGCCAGAAAATTATTCAAGTCAAGCTGGGCTCCAGACCCCACCAACCCTTCTACACCTCCCCCGCAGAGGCAGCGGTGACGTAATGTCAGTCAGTCAGCGGTGGCATGTTCAGACTGAGGCGTTACTGTGGCAGCTGGGATGTTTTGGAAGCAGCGGTGTTGTGGTTGCAAGCGTCATTGTTTACAGCGTGAGTGGATTTTGTTAGTCTCATCTTGCATAAAAAGAATACAAACATTTATCCCTTGCATACTTGTAAATGCATCTTGGAAACACCCACCATTAAAGAAAAGGTCTTAGTTCATTACTTAAAGAAATAGCTTAGCAATTTCAAATAGAAGCTTGTTAGCCTCTTTGCAGAAAGTGAGATTGCAAGGACACCTCTCTCTTATCTGTGCTGCTATTATGAAGCTACAGTCAGTAGCTGCTTAGCTTATCTTAGCATAAAGACGGGAAACAAGAGGAAGCAAGGCATAAACTGTCACCATTTAAGCTTTTGGGAGCTGGAAGTGACCATATTTGGACATGAGGGTGGAGCTGGGTAGGTGGGAAGGTTACACAGGTTGTGAGTTAGCATAACAAAGGCTTAGTTACCAGCTAACACGCCAGCTTGGTTAGCAAGACGCATCTGTAATTTATGTGAACCGTGATATAATTGGGATGCTAATTTTGGCTGTTGAAAAACAGGCTTTAAACAAATGTACTTACTGTAAAAAATGATCACCTGACTCCTAAGAGGAGTTTAGTAGAATAGATTGCTTAACAAGATATTTTTAGGTGTCCAAAATCTTATTATTAATGTGAAGTTAAAACCCAGACAACTACCAAAAACCAGTTCACAGTAGGACTCTGGGTTTGTATATATTGTTATTGTCCATTTTACTCTAAATGGGGCCATCATCTGCATAAGATAATGCTGCAGAAGACTTAAAACTAGTGATTGAGACCACAAACTGATTAGGAAAATCAAGTGAGAAGTATTTTCCTCATAGACTTCTTCTTGAAACCAGTGGAGTCGCCCCCTGCTGGTCATTAGACAGAATGCAGGTTTAAGGTGCTTCAGTATTGGCTTTACTTTTCAGGCCCAAAGTCATGAAAATTTCTATAAAAGCTCAGTAAAACCACAATATATTATCTTTATACTTTGTACAGATTAACAATATACAACAATATATAGTGTGTTAATTAGTGAGCCATAGAGCTGCTAGTAGGTGGATTTTGTTAACCTAAGCAGCAGCAAGATTAGATGATTCCCCCTGTTTCCAGACTTCTGACTGTAGCTTGATATTTGGCATACAGACATGAAACTGGCATTACACATTTGGAGATTTATGCTTAAAGAGAACACACAAATTAAACATTTCAATGCATGTATCTTGGAGACATCAGGGAGACTGTTGTTAAGTTTTTATAAAGTACATTACCCATGCTAACTTGGCAAAGAAAGAAACAACTTCAGTGGAAAAAATTAGGAGTGGAAACCAGAGCCTTGACATCAAAAGCTGTGACCAACTGATTAATGAAGTTTGTAGGGACTCGTTACCTTAGCGTGGTGGAGGTCCACGCCATACATGGACAGCTTCTTGGCATTTTCCAGGAAGTGCATCTCTGCTTCGGCTGGAGTCATCCCCCTGATTAAACACAACACAACACAACAGATCAGACAAGGTCAAACAAGAACAATTACAGTGATGAGAGATTTGATGTTTTCTGTGAATATGCAACACTTGAGAGGTAGAGCCCAATAAAATCTATAACGAGGATAATTCACAGTTTTATTGCATGAAAGCTTTTCAGAAAATGGTTGTTTTTATGGATGCTATTAACTGATGTACAACCGAGCACCATGAGTGCATCCATTTTTAGCAGAGACGGGTCTTTAGAGAGACCCTAATCCTAGCACTGTCATTGCCTTGCTCCATCCATTTCCAGGCTACAAAGGACTGCATCCAATTATACACAAATCATTGTAATACAGGCAGAAAAAAAAGGCTCAGACAGAGGACAGCCAGCTATATTCATTTATGGGAAAACACAAATCCAATGTCTGGAGACTTGCTGCTTTTCAGAGAAGATTATTATTCCACATTCACTCAGGGTAACTGACTGGGTTGAAGTTGTTTGTTCAGGGCTTAAAAGGCCCTAAAAACCTATTTTCCCAATCAGCTTTATATAATGAGCAGCAAGTTCTTATTATATCTCCATCATCATTACAACAGTTTCAACATCAATCAGAGTTTAGCAGCATTCAAATCAAAACTTGATGTTTTGGGTTTGTTTTCCTAACAAAAGCAAAAAAAAGAAAAGCTTTAGTTTTTAACAGTTTTTTAAATGTATTTTATTTTTACCTTTTATACCTTAATGTTGTTTATTTAGTCAAGATTATCTATGCAGAACAGATAAATTCGACTTTGGAATCAGTTAATTTGGGAGTTCAACAGAAAGCCAGTAATTTTTTTTTCCCAAAAACAATGTTTTTGGATAATTTCTGCAATTTTGTTTCTAAAACAGAAAACCCACTTTACTGTATTTTACTATTTGCACAATTTCAGACCGCTGAAGCTTGTTGCTTGCATTGGAACCGTCTATACTGTCTTTATTCTGTGTCTGTAACATCATAAGGAGGGCTGTTTATATGCACAAATCTGCCGTTATGATAAGTTTCTGGGGTGACTGTTTAATATAATGTGATACTATAAGCAAGGCGATATTTTGTACATGTAAGCCTAAAGTAAAGTAAGTATGCAATCACAACAGTTTTCTGCTGGTATTAATCTTTACAAACTGTTATTGGAGGTGGGACTCAGGACAGTTATAGCTTGTTACGAAAGTGTTGAGGAAATGACTAACTTGTAGCTCTTGTGGAGCTCCATGACCTTCTCCTCCAGCTCTTTGGTTTGGTTGGGTGCGAAGCGCAGTTCGCTGATGTAGTCGCTGCCTAATTCCTCGGGGTCGTAGTCTCCCAGTTCAGACTGGACCGTGTAGGAGCCCAGCACCGTGTGGGTGGCAAAGGAGCAGGGCAGGCGGCCTGAAACCACATCGTCTCTCAGCTGCAGACACAGGTAGTACCTGAAGAGACGGATTAAGATAACAAAATCACTTCACTGTTTTGTTTTCCAACACCTGGATTTTCTTGTTAAGCCTTTTTAATGCAATTTACTTGAATAATCTCCAATTTTTCCCTCATTAAACTATGTCTTCAGGCGTCCAAACCAAAAAAGTCCACTTATAAGAAGGATTAAGGAACAGCGATACATTTTTAATCATTAAAGACGCAAACATCCGCCAGCAATCACATAACAGCAACTCTAAAACAGCTGCTTACTCACCTTGTGATATCCTCAGTCAGCTGGGAGGGGTCTGGGGGGTAAAACTTCACGTTGAAAGCAAAGTTCCAGGGACCGGCTGAGAGGAAGACAGAACATTAAATTATGAAAATAGCACTTCACAATTGCATACTCCTCATTTAGCTGCTCAGGACATAACACTTCAGGCTTTATTAGATTACTGGACTTACTCCTGATCTGCTTCTTTAGCTCCTTGGAAGGGTCTAACCAATTCTGCAACAGAAAGCCACAGACAATAAGCATTAATCATCAGCAATATGTGGGCAAATTACTGAGAACCAAAGTTTCTAAAGTGGGACAGTGGAACTTTTTCTTGCCTTACAATCTAGAGATGAATCAAACAGTCATTGTGACAATGCTCAGTGTTTTTGTATAACTTTTAATATAACTTTCACCAGCACAGATTTATAGACTTTAGAATAGTTTTAGTGTGACTCAATGTCAATTAGCACATTTAACTCTTCCGTAACCCCTCTCTTAAAATATAAAACATATAAAAATTGATAATTAGGACATTATTGATACTCCTTTACCTTCTGATTATCTACATCTCTGTATGTGATGCCAAAGTAGTCTCTCTCCAGAAGATTGAGATGGTCACACACTTTTTCGAATAGAATTTGGCCCTTGGCTCGTTTCTGTGAGAAAAAAAACAAGAAAACAAACATTTGACACTGAAGTAGTCCACATTATCACATATGAATAAAAGAGTAGCATATAAAAATGATTATATAACCAAAGTGGAATAATGAGTTTATATTGCATGGAAGAGTTTTTCCACATATGTGAATTGCTTTAAAGTTTTGGGGGATTTTATGTCGAGATCAAGGACCCTTAAATCCTAACTATGAAGTGCCTGTTTGAAGAAATTAGCTAACTTTTTTGTGGTCATATTTGTGAACCTAAACCAAATTATCAACACGGAATAAACAGTAAGAGCTCATACAGCTTTTTAAGAGTAAGATTCAAGCCCGTTTCAAGCACTTTCAAGGTACCAAACTGTCGATACTCTTAAAGCCTTCATCATCATCTAAATGCAATTGCTAAAAATAACTTCTACAGAATTAATTTATTCCCATTTACTAACAGTTGATATATATACTTTGATTGTATGTTTTGATAATGATTATTTAATGCTTGCCAATTTTTTAGAGAGGGATCAACTGACAACTTATCTATCATATGGCGAAAGGATTGTTTTATTCCAAATCATTAAGATTTCGGGTTTGCATTATTGATCATGAAACACAGATTATGTTGAAAATGATTATTATCATTTTTAAATTCAACCATATTCCTAACCTTGAGAACATAATACCTAAAATGATGAACTTTCCAAACTTTCAAGGCTTTGGATGAACCCTGAGCAACAACAACTATATATCAATAAGCAACACAGAATAAATGAAACAAGAAAAAAACATTGTCACTGTCTTTAGTTTTTCAAACCAAAAATAACTGACAGCTCATTTTTGCAGAATAACAACCACATCTATATATTCAATGACAAAAACAGCACAGCCTCTGCTGCAGGGGTTAACCCTCAGAGGTAGTGCAGCCACGTTTCACTAACTGGGCCACTCTGGATCGATCCGTTCTATAAAAAGCACGATAGTATAAATACACCTTCACATTCCTGAGCTCAAGGTGAACATCAGCTCTGAACGATTCAAACCCAATCGATTGCACGTCTCTAGCTGAGTGCCGGATGTCATCAGCTGGAGCTCTGTCGTCTCCCCTCACTGGAGGCTGGTTGGACTTCACACACTCATTTGGTGAGCTCACATGAGATATTTTAAGGCCCGAGTTGCCACAACACACGCCTCCTCCTTCCTGCACAGAGCCAAAGCCAGCTCCTCACGTCTGGATCTATTGAAAAACCACTGCTGCAGCTTATTCCAGCAACACACCTCAGCATCTGTCACGTTCTCATTCAGCCTGTGACACGATGGTTTAGATGGAAAAACACACACATATCTGACAGGCAGGTAGGTAATAGAGGTAGTCTTCAACACATGTGGTGCACTTATAACAGCACCCACCCACACGCTTTCATCACTTGAAGCGTCCTTTCTATGATGAGAACTCTGAAGTGTCTGCGCGTGATTTTTAACAGAGCCTTAAAGCCGCTGGTGGCAGAGAGTTAATCCTTCCAGAACATCTCCGAGGGAATTAGCAGAGTCGTGTCAGACTATTGCTGCCTTGCTGTGACAGACGCTTCCAACGCTTGGCTTTACTGACACACACACACACACAAGGTTGTGATCTGAAAACCTCTGCTTAGTCACATAGTCGTGTAACAGACGGGCTGTGGCAAACGGCAGCGATGTGAGGAGTGCAGCAGCAGATGCAGCCGACCGATCTGGCTTGTTTTCTGTCTTCCCCGGGGTCGTTCAGGAGAATGAAATCAGAAGGAAATTGGAAGGAAATTTGATCTCAAATTAGAAAAAGAAAAATCGATCAATCTCAAGATTAAATTTAGAGAGCAAGCAGCAGGAGTTGCTGCAGTGAGTTCAGAGATTTGCAGTGATTATATGAGGGAACTGGAACTTGCATCAACCGTGTACTAAAAATAGGCAAGCAAATAACTATTGATTTCATTATCCATTAATCGGCATACTACCATCTGTGGAAGAAAACAGTGAAAAATGTCCTTAGAGCTGAAACTAGGGTTGGGCTTTATTGAAATCCCCCTACTGACTATATAAAATAAATGTATATTATCTATTAATAAGATGAATACTTTCTCATTTGAGTAATTAATCCTTTGGTCTATGAAATGTCAGAATATAGTTTTAATAAAAGATCTAACCAAGTTTCTTGAAGTCCATGGTGACATCTCTAAATATCTCGCGTTTTTAGTCCAAAACCCCAAACATATTCAGTTTATTATGATATAAAACAGAGAAAATATCTATTTTGAGAGGCTGAAAACACAATTTTCTTATAGTTTACTAATTTCATATTTACTAATCAATTAGACGACTGATTATTGCAGCTCTGTTGTTGACGGCTTGTTTTTTTTTTCAGTCCAAAAACCAAAGATATTCAGTTCAAAATGATATAAAACAGAGAAAAACAGCAAATATTCACACTGGAAAAGCTACAGAATTTGGGGCTTTTGGCTTCACATTCAACTATAAATAGTTGCAGATTAATTTGCTGTCTGTCGACTAATAAAGTAGATTTGATTCAACTTTGTTACTGCAGAGAGGAAATGTACTGAAAACAATGAAGTGCAAAACAAAAAATGAGAAGTTCGGAGAAATGTACAGAATTTAAAGAGAAATAACTCTCTCTGAAGTGAAGCCGCAGAGGTTCAGTAGCAGAAAATGATAGGAAACGATTAGCGCAGACATTTTTCCCACAGGAAATTGAAATCGAGTTGAGCTGGAAAACTACAAGGTCAGGGTGGATAAAAATGTCAAATCTTCACATTCTGGACAGTTTTAAAATGGGATTGGGAGGAGGAAGAGGAGACGGTGGATATTATCTGAGGATCCTCTGACCTCAATTGTTCCACTGTGTCAAACACTATAAGCTGACCTATCTTACGTCTGATGCGTTTCACCCGCGGCTGTTTCTTTTTATTTTTTGTTTCAGGCAGCGAGCACTCCGTATAGTCATGATTGTGCCTTATTGGTTCCTATGACGTCTCCTCTGTTAAGCAAGCTGCTAATTAGCCATCTTTTGGCCCTCTCTTGCTTTTTATTACAAAGAAAGAAACCCTTTTAGTCGGGCTGTTAGTGTGACCCCTGAATGAAATACATTTGTGAAGACATTGTTACTGTGATTGCAAGTATTGTCCGGCTGCCAGCGTCATCCAGGTGTGACTCATGCCTGCTGCGTCATCTGGCACAGCTTGATTTCGTATTTTTGCCCTTTAAAAAGAGCCCGATTCTGTCACAACCGTGGAAAAAACATGACGAAGTTCCCATTAAGACAGCTCTGTGTATCTGATAATATTGAAGAGCCTTGTTCATGTGTCCTTGGCAGGCCTGAATTTATTCACTTCTTCTTTACTGTAATTACTTTTTATATTATGTTGTAATTCAAAGGAGTGTCGACACACTGGAATCACAACTCCTTTAATTCTATTAGTTACAGGATGAAATGACGGATACTGTATTAAGCAAACTCACAGGCGACTTGATCAACTTTTACATTTATGTGTTAGGATATTCTTGTTTGAAATAAAAAAAATAAAACATATGAATAGACATTGCTGGAGGACGACCAGTACTTGGTTGAAAACTATAAATAAAACGAAAAGGAGTTAACTTTGTCATTTTGGATGAAGCATCTAATCTATAAAATGTCCGAAAATAGTAAAAATGTGCATCAAAATGTTCCACTGGCATCAAAAGATATTCAGTTTACAATGACATGAATATGAAGCTGCTGGAACGAGTGAATATGAATTTGTCATTTTTGCTTGATTAATGACTATGGGTGGGTATTGTTGAACAAATAACTATACCAGCACCCTTGAAATTAAGCCACATTTTCTGCAAAATGGTTGAATCACAAGTCACCTTATATAGAAGAAAGCCTGCTTTCATTGGCTGCAAGCAAAACCATGTGAATAGCCATTTTTTTCGTGATCTGGGTAAAAAAAAAGGATCAAATGGGGGGCATCCTAGAGATGTTTTGATACTACTTATATTACTGGGTTATTTTGGTCGATACCTTAAAGCTATGGAGCACCTTTACCAGTGCAGTAACTACAACATCATTTAACATTCAAAAATGCCTTCAAAGCTTGCTAGCTGTCCCAGTAAATTAGTAGTTGGTACATCTGTGATGGGATTCAGTTTGTTGACTTGCAATGGTAAAGTCTTCCTCCAAATCAAGCCTAACCTACAAACTGTGTGTACAGTTAATGCACTTTGTCTTTGTAGGGCAGTATACCCATCCCTATTAACCTGCAAAATGTATATGATTTTCTGTTGATTCCTTCTTTGACATTACATGAATAAAGACATTTATAAAAAGAAAAAAGGAGCTTCATGTGTAACTGCAGGTGTTTTCTGAGACACACTGAGTTTTCTGTCCAAAAAACTGAGTTTCCCTAATTGATCTTTCCCATCCAAATTATTTTTCTGCTTACATTCCCTCTAATGCACTCTAATCCAAGGTCAGCTCTGAGTGCTCCTCATGTAATGGGTGCCCAGGTCGTGACAAAGTGAAGTGGGGTGAGACTTCTGCCAAGACAACCTGTGCTGAAGCTTCCCTGGCAGGACTGTGGGATTACAGGACGTGAACAGATGGGCGTGGTAATTCAATACTCTGCACTTGCTATTAGACACAAAAATAAACAGAGAAATTTGTTTGAGTTAAAAGAAATTAGATAGATTAGTAAAACATATTGGTGGTAAAAAAGATGGTAAAGCCTTCAGATATATCATGTCACTTTCAAGAGGTTTCTCAGTAGATTAAATGATGATTAGGAAGATTGTTGTGGACACAGTAAAAGCTCAGCTGCAGTGTGTGTAATATAAACTCCACGTCTGCAGAGTGATTAATCACCTGTTGTGCTTCTTGAAATAATTGAATGCACTCATTTATTGATTTTCTACTCAAAATTATTTAAAGTATTCACTTAGATAATTAAAGATAAGCATTTCTTAGAACATTATTAAGTCAGATTTAGCAACTGCCTGTTGTTACTCCATAAAAAGGGCCGATCCATCAATTTTACTTTATTTGTAATGCTGCGATGTGAGAAATTGAGATTTTGGAGCTTGACCCACTGGGGGCTGAAAGCTTCTGCTGCATTAATTACCCCACAACCCACCAGCAGGTTTGACATGCTTTCTGTTTTTTAAACAAAAGCCAAAAATTACACCATTTATCAAAGCCAGAAACTGTAAAAGTAGAAATTATTGTCTGATTTTCAAGTTCCTGACAGTCCTGAAACTAATCGTGTTTGACAAAGACATCTGTCAGGAAAAATAAAATAGCGATTTTTGATTTATTCAATGTATGTTAATTAAAACCTTGGCAAAGATTAACTGTTTGCAGAAATCAGATGCTGCAAAGAACATAACATTTTGTGTGTCTTGTTGCAAATTGGAAGCCATGAGTGAGTCAGCAGAAACCCAACAGTCAGGCGACAAACGATGCAGGCTGTTTGCACAGAGCAGAGGAGGAGACAAGAGATGCTGTAAGTAGAGGTTGTAAATATGTAAAAAGTACAACATGTACTTTGCATGTGGCGCCCCTATGTTTCCCCAACATCGGTAACTAGAAATGTTGTATACACCCCGACTGATTTACAAATCTCTGCAACCGTCATTGAATTGTGCATAGAACAAAGACAAGATATGTTACGCTCAAACTAGGAAACTTTTTGTAAGTAAATACAATAATTCAGAGGTTGACGCATTCTTTTTACATGTATATATTTTATATTATTTGTATGAATGCATCTGCACTGCAGAAACCCTTTCTGTCTGCATTTCAAGGGCAGAGGGTCCAGACTGACCCCCATTTCCAGATCCCTGTCCCTAAGAATCCTTCCTTTACCGCAGTGGGACACCAAGTAATCATGCCAACACACAGAGTCAATGACACTGATTCCCTCCAACAAATGCTCCCATTTCACGGTCTGAACCCGTCACCTCACTGCCACCACAAAAACAGTCAGCTAATCCCTCTATCCGAACCCCCGGTGGGGAGGAATCTGCTCAAAGGGGATTTGAGGAGGAGGGTCTGTGACTCGCTGTTCAGCCTGCACACATTTTTGGAAATTTACAAAGTCTTATAACTTTGAAATAAGGCTCAACTTTCTGTTGTTATGTGGGAAAATATGTAAAAGTGAAATGTCAAATAAGTTCACCCAAGAGATTTATGCATGACTCCATAATATTCTAAGAGAAAGAATGACTGTTTGAAGGCAGAAAGAAGCTATTATGTTGTGGAGCTCTGACCTTCACATTAATAACAAAAATACATTTTTTCTAAATGGATCTTATAAGGTTACATGGTTCTGCTTTGAGGGAAAATAAAGCAGGCATACAAAGAAATGTGACACTCACTTCACCTTTATATACACGCACGTTTTTGTTGTCACCCCTGTACACACACAGTATGTGTGTCTATACTGCATATATTACAATAGACATTATATAGTATGCTGGGGTGGGTCAGATCACTTTGAAATGCAGTTGCTGAGTAAAAAATTACATTTACATTTTTGCAATTAGGTATATAATCAACTGGATTACAGACATATCAGTCTGAATACTTTTGGATTACTTAAAATTCAAAACATTAAACATTTTCAATGCAAATAAAATTAATTTTGTTAGAAACATGTCGACTTACAGAACTATTGAATCTGTTCTGTACGTCTAATTTGATGTATTTATTTCTTGAATTTTGCAGACTTAATGGACTGCCTCCAACAGAGAGACAGAACTTTTTCTATTTATTTTTTTAACTTGTGTGATCTTCATTTTCCTTTCTTTTTTGTATATATTTTATTAGCGTTGTTGGAAAAAGCCAGAGACTCAAGATCTTTGTTGCCAGAAAATTGCTTCCATGTAATTGTTGTTGAACTTGACACAATAGAAATGCAAATGTGCAGTGAAATCTAGCAAAACATTATGAGACCCTGGCCGACACTCTTAAGCGATACAACTTTATCTTGGTCAATTACATTTCAAAAATTAAATTTTTTATATCACTCCTTTGCTACATTGGACAGGGCAGAAAATAATGAATCCAACCCCTCTCCCTCCTCTCTCATTCTCACTCATTATGATTAACAACCAACTCATGCTCCATTTCTTCTCACCACAAAAAACATCCCATTTCCATATTTAATTTTTCCACATTATGATAAAAGCCACACTGCTGGGGCGGCGGTCGAGCTTCATATTTACAACACAAAGACACGTGTTCTACCACCGATTGTTGGCTCTTCTTTCCTCACAGGGTTTATTTCTGGATGAGCTTTGAAGTAAGAACTAAACATTTAAGAACCGTTCTATGAATTATTTTTCTCCCTCTCTCTCTCTCAAGACTACACAGAGAAGCTTTGGAGGGAAAATGAATCCCACAAAGCAATTTGACACAATGAAAATGTAAATGTGCAGTGAAATCCATTAAATCCCTACTTCTAAGAAGGGCTGTCAAAACAGCACAGTGTTATTCTATTTTAATACAACAGGCCAAGTATCATAAGACTGATACACAGAGAAATCAAGGGAGCAGCAAAAGGCGAACTACGTTAGATTTTCATGACACAATGTGTCAATCATAATTTTAACGTTTTAAAATCCTGGCTTAAATGGTGCAACGTGTTGTTTGTTTATTGAAATTAATATAACTTTTCCATGAACCCTGTTCCACCTTTTTTTGCAAAGAAAAGTGCTTCTGGTTTCACTTTGCATACAAATAGCATAGTAAATAAATAAATATGCCTTCAGACTTTTGATTAAACAAACAGCAACTAAAAATTGGAAAGTGAAGAAAGTTGTAAAATTAAAAATTAACAAGGGACATGGACTGAGCATTTTGCTTCAGCTAGATGCCCCAAATACAACCCTGATCCCAAAGAAGTTGGGACGCTGTGCAAGATCTGGCAGTGCAAAAGCACGAGTGTTACCCAAACTGGAGAACTGTGCAAAAGTGTTAAGCATGTATAAAAAAATGTCACCAAATATAGATTTGATTTAGATTTTTCTTCTGGCCACTCAGTTTGCATTGTTAACTGATAAAAAAAAAAAAAAAAACTATTAACATTTCTATTTTTGAAAGCATTCTTATTTTACAGCATTTTTTCAAATCTGACTAAAGTATGCCCCGTATCTTTGATTTTATCCTATAAGACACTTGAGAAATTTTGTCAAAACGAGCGTATGAATTGTTCAGTTGTGGCCAAAAGCACATTTTTCTAGGTGACAGTGACCTTTGATGACACATTTCTGATCCGTTCATCGTTTAGTCAAGTGAACATTTCTGCCAAATTTGAAGAATTTCCTTCCAGGCGCTCCTGAGATATCGTGTCATGAGATTGGGACAAACAGACCACATCGCTAACCGCCGCGGAGGCATAAAAACATTTTCTTTGTGTATAATGATTGGAATTAGTCAAATATCATTAATGTTGCTTCTTTGCTGCAAGGCAATTCAAAAGGCCAAGTGATTCAACAGCAGCACTTTAATTTCAAACAACTATCTGAAATGAGAAGTGCACGTATATCAGCTTAGACTAAAACTAATAAAGCTTTTCCCCCCTTTAAGCACTTATTACACTTTAACAAAAAGCTGCCCGTTAACTCTCACCTCCACATCGAGTGTGAAGTCGGTGCCGTCCAGCAGGGTGACTTTACACTGCATGATCTTCACCTTCTTCACTCCTCTCAAAGGAGACCTGGACAGACGACTGGTGGATGACCTGTGGGACACCTGGTCCACCTCCTGCTGCTCCTGAGACAAAGAAAACAAACATCACTTAATAGTCATCAGCAGAAATGTGAATTTCTACATCAAATTACAGTTTTTTATATGTTTGTGACATTTCTTGCACTGAACTTTTCTCTGGGAAAGCAGTGTGTCCACATGTATTTCACTGCATACATAACATTTTGATTTAAAATATAATTTTTTTTAACCCGATGAAACCAACTGAGATAAAAAACTATATATTTTTGAATGGTTATTTGGCCAAGAAGGCAGCATAATTATATGTACGTATAGAATAAGATGCAGAACAATACATTATAAAGTGGTACCGAATAAAAACTACCATCCACACATCAACAGAAGAGTTAAATATACACCGATAGTGTATGATAAACCAGCCAGAAGCTGTCAGGCAAAGACACAAAGATGTTCTGTATTACAGCAAGAACAAGAACTGTGCTTTTATTTTGAAGGTGTTCACAGACCAGAAATGAAAAATACCTCCTTCTCACCATTTTCTTGCCTAACTGCCTGCGACTGCCCTAACTGTCAGTTACTTAATGTATTTGTCTTTGATAAAACCTCCCGTTCTGTCACATGTCCAAAACCTAAATATAGAGACTGGGACTCTGAGTGAATGTAATCGAGTCCCACTGAGAAGCGCTGGAGGTGTACTGCCATTTTGTCTTAAACTGAGAAAATCCAATTTTCCACATCGCTGAAAACAAAGTCCTTCCTGACTGACTTTAAGCTGGAAACGAGGCCTGTGGCTTCTAGACATTTTTCATCCGTACTCGCACACAAAGTGGATTTAATGCCCCTTTTCATTTTCATATTGAAAATTTCTTATCTTGTTCTTCAGGCTATATCCATCATATTGTATCTAATGTAGCTCAGAGCAGACCAGTCATTCTCCTGGTGGACCCATTCAGGTGTAGTGCTCACACATATAAGAAAATTAAAGTCACTTTAGAAAGCGTGAGGATTAATGTGACAGGATTTGATTGAGTATGAATTTACAAGGATAATCAAAGGATGTACTCAAACATTTACGGACCATTTGTGGCAGACAGAAATAAGCAGCACAAATGTAAAAAAAAAAGAAGAAAAAATAAATCATACTAGTAGTCCTGTCACAGTAATTACAATATCAAGCTCAGCTAAAATGACTGAAAAAAAAACTATACAGAGACATGTTTTGCTGTCATTTCTGCTTGAGCTGATTTTATCCTTTTCTGCTCACACAACAAACAATTAAACCAATTATATTATCATTATATCAGTGACATATACTAGTTTTAAAGTTAAAATAATAATGCTTATTGCAATTATTTCTGGGACAATATCGTCCAAAAAAATGTAGGAGACAATGGGGCTGATCTGTTCAATCCTATGTTTATATTCTATAAAGATATTGTTATATAGGATTATGTGTTGACACAATTGGATCTGCATTTAAAATGTTATATAGTTAAATTGTAATTCCTGTTAGTTTTGAGGATTTTCTACCAAGTTGCTGATGCACAATGTATTATTTTAATAATAAATAACAATTTATTCCAAATATCCAAATCACTTCCACACAGGTATTGGCCGATACCCAAAGCTCAGGTGTTGGTATTGGTACTGGGGCTGAAAAAGTTGGTTCGGTGCATCCGTAACATGCCCCCTGCTGAAGCAGAGAAATGTCTCAGCCTGAGCATGTGTCTCACAGGAAACACCGACTGTTGTGTCAGCGTGCTGTGATTTCTCTCAGCCTTGTTCAAGCCAATTCACACTGCTCCAACCATGACAGAGCATCATCCGTCTTCCTCAGTGTGACACCACCAGAGCTGTTTAATGCTGAAGGGATCCTGGAGTGGATGCCGTTAACAGGAAACACCTACAGTGATACAAGGAATTCAATTCTCCACTTTTTGAATTATCTTTGGCCAAAAAGAGTGGCATGGCTCTAGGAAAGAGAAGGTTGGCTAGTTTGATACTGACTGAAATATCTCAACTACTGCGGGGATTGTCTTGAAATATTTGCACATAAATCAAAAAGTCCCCAGTGGATCTCCTGACCTTTTATCTAGGGCCTTCATCATGTCAACATTTCCATTTGTCTGTATTATCAAATGCCTATAAAACTCTTTACATTCCCATCGTCCTCAGCTCTACTTTGTTTTTAGTGCCGAGTAGGGATGCCATGAGAACCGATGCTTCTACATCAAGTTAATTAATAATTCTGAAAATGCAACGTTTTTCTACAATACTGCAGCTACTGTAGCGACCCGGGTGCAATTCTTCTGGACCTGACGGGGGCAGCATGTACACCTACAAAAGTTCTAGTCCGTCACTAAATGCCAAAACTAAAAAAAGAGCCATTAATCAGATAGTTATCTCAGTATACAAAGTACAGCTAAATCTCTGATAGTCAAAAAAACTATCATCTCAAGAAGATCTACAACTAACGATTATTTCCATCATTGATTAATCTGCAAATAATTCCCAGATTCATGGCTTCAGAAAATAGTGAAAAATGTCCACCTCAGTTCTCAATTTGTCATTCCAAAATCAAAAAATATAAAATTTAATATGATATTAAACAGAGAAAAGATGGAAATATGCATATTTGAGAAGCTGAAGACAGTTTTCTGCGATTTTTGCAAATTTGCAGATGCAGATGAACAGCGCAACAATGCAAAAAAACAAGGCTCCATTCATCTGCATGTGCTGCCCAAGTTTAATTTTAACAAATAATATATTAAGGTACTAATTAGTTTTCTGTCAATCCACTAATCTATTAGTCTACTAATCTTGCAGCTCTAATCTCAAAGATATATATATATATATATATATATATATATATATCATCATATTAACCAGTCCAAGTCATGCATGTACAGCTCTGTAATGTATATATTGAAATGTTTTCATTCTGATCTTTTTTTGCCACATTGCTCAGGAAATAATGAATCTATCAATCACCTCGCTCTGCTTCTGCTGCTCTCCCATTACAGCCCATTATGATTCACGTGTCGACTCGTGCTCTACTTCTTCTCCTCATCGAACACATTAGACATTTCCATACTTCAGTTTTTCCACATCATGATAAAAGCCACACTGCAAGGTCAGTGGGGCTGCGAGCTTGAGCACACTCAAATTGCATTTACACGCTCAACCACGTGGCAGATCACAAGAAGGCCAGAACATCTAAAAAAAAAGAAAAAAGAAGAAGAAACTGCTTTTTGCTGCCCATCCACATCTGGCTGTGGTGACTTTTGGCCTTTTGACTCCTTAATATCGTCTGCTCATAAATGACAAAATCTGCAAGTTTAAAATTCTTTAACTGTTGATCTTTTTCTAAATGATCAGATAAAACCACCAGCTAAATGCCTAAAATATAACTTCAGTGTAAAAATAATATAAATAATATAAGATAGGACGGCTCAGAGCTAATCCCCACTCTAATGGGGTCTGATAACCTTCACACACGAACATCAGTCAAACCCCTTTATTCGGATTTTGAAATAATTTTCTGCTGTCTAGATTATGTCCACGGACAGAACAATGTGGCGTCACGCAAGTGCAGCAAGTTCAAACTTCAAATGTAAGTGATTTAACAGTTGTGTAGCCGTTAACAATTTGCTCTTTGCCACATATGAAGACCTGATCAGTCTGCATGTACAGCTTGTTACACTGTCTTTCTTTCAACTAGTAAATTAGGGTAAAGCAGGAATCTGCCCCAAGTCTAAGTCAGGCCCCCTGTAGTTTGAACGCCCTGGAAATTCAATCTGTGGAGTGATTAGATAGATCTAGAGCCCAGAAGGTTGTTAGGGCCAAGCACTTAGTGTTCAGATAACATCAGTGGCTACTTGGGAAGTCAGAGACATAAAACGGACAAGCTGCAGGCTACACTCTTCTTGAGTTCACTGGTTTTAAAAGACACTGAACTAGAGTTCTTTTTCTTTTTTTACTCTTTCATACAAAGAGCATTACGATGGGCTCCAGAGTCCACAAGCCTGCAGGTGGATTATCCTTTTTGTTTTATTACATTTACCAGCCAATAATCATAAACCAGTTGTTTCTGTGCCAATGCGGTGGGGATTTTAAGAGTAGCTTTGCTACAAGAGTGTTACATTTATTGCATTGCTTTACAAACAAGGTGAGTCAACTCGAAGAATTTCAATGTGATCCCTTGCTGTCTGACCTCAAAATATCTAAATGAAATTGTTTGAGTGCCCACGAGTTTCCTCTTTACAGACGTGCACACTTTATGCCAACACCATGCAAAAAAAAGAATTTTTCTCAGAAGTTATTCAGCAAATTCTAAAATGGTGTATTTTAATATTCTGCATACTGGAGTCCCTAAACAGTCTTGGAATTCCTTAAATTGGCTGAGTCTCTTGTGGATGTAATGAGCCCAATTATATTCATGTGTGATGTTAGTAGCCATTTTGTTGTAGTGAGAGCATTTTTAAGCTTGACCTCAATATATAAAATGAGCTGCTGTGACCTCTAGGATAATCACAGTCTCATGAAATTTTTACAACCAACAACTACAGACCTAGAGCATTCAGAATATGAATAGATATTTTGACAATAAGGGCATATCTCGGCCGTTTCCATGACAGAAGTGCTTGTCATCCAATAGCTGAAAAAAGCAATTCTTGCAGAAATCTCCAAAGTAGCAAAGGTTTTTGATACGAAATTGCAGCATGGATTTTTCCATGGTGTTCCTCAACGTCTTGGTGTCTTAATGTGGTATTTTGGAGGGATTTTGACTATTCTTGATAAATGGTTGAGTGCTAAAATATGTTTAATTTAGCACAAAATCTGATAGAAAAACGGCAAATCTTCATATTCTAAGAAGCTTGAACACACAAATATTTTTCTTGATGATCAAAATCTGTTGACAATTAATTTTCTGTTATAGTGTTCATTTCATTGCCATAAACCAGAGATTTCAAACCACGAGCCACTAAAAGCCATGAGGTTTTACTCCAGTAGCTCTGTTTACTCAGTTTCCCCCACAGCTATGTGAAGTGCATCAGTACGATCAGCTGACGTAATTCTTGGAATTAAAACATCCACACTTTGTTGTGGATTTTTCAATCTGTGTTTCACCCAGTTTCCAAAATAAAAGCACAGAGTACTGCCTGAAATACTTGTCAACAGACGCCTGTGATGCGGGACCCTAAATGCCTTTGAGAACACTGAGGTCACGTCCTCCGTATTTATTTTGTTCATTTCCATTTTTCACACAAAGGCACAATTCATCGGGGAGTGGGATGAATGGCGTGTATGTTTTCTCACATTCAAGCCTAACAAAATGGCATTTTACAGTGTTTTCACCATAAAAACCCCTCAATTAAAAGATGAAAGTGTTATGATACATGAATGGTTAATATGGAAAGTATGTTAAAAGATGAATGATTTTCACTGAATTCAAGCTGTCAACGACAACTGGATGCTTTCCTGTGCTCCTGAATGTGGCTACGACGAGGCTGACCTGTTCTTTCCTGGCCGGGGTGCTGTGTCCGGCAGCGGCGGGAAGCTGCTCCGGCAGGTTCTGAGGCGAGGTGGGTTCGGCTGCTGCTTTAGCTTTGCCCTTCTCCTTGTTCTCCTGCGGCTGCTTGGCCTCCGAGTCTGCGCCTGATTCAGTTGTCATGGTAAATCACGCTGGAGTGGGGGAAGAGAGGAAAACCAGATGAGTCAGCTGACTTGTTATGAATTGATCTACTGTCGCTTTTCAACCCTGTCTAATGATAAGCTCCTCTCTGATGCAAATGCAGAGACGTGGATATTGTTTGACAGAATAAAAAGTGAAATTAATGTAAGTGGCTTCGGTGCACTCATGTCCCGTTCTCAGCAAGCTCTGGAGTGTCAGCAGCCGATAATGGAAAGTGCCTAGACTGCTGGTGCCCTGACATCCACAATTTGTACAATAAACTGTACGTCATTTCACATAAACTGGCTCCAAACACTCTCACCAAGGGCTACAGACTATCTTCATTATCGATTTTTTTCTAGTAATAATTTGGCTTTTAAAACGTCAGATAAAAGTAAGGGCTGTCATAATTTTTTATTCTAAATCGATCAAACTGAGCTTTTAATTTTAGTTAGCAAAAGTAGGAACTGCAATTTAAATGCACTATTTAAATTATGATAGTTATATCACATTTAATACCATTTAGCCTAACTTTTAAAGAATAATTTGAAAATGTAAATGACAACTGTCAGAGTAGAAAAAACAATAATCAGTGATCCCTTCACGAATCATTGCCATAGCCTATAGAAAAAAAATGTTTAAATCAAAAACTGGACAGAATTGTGGCCTTAAAATCTAATTGCGACACCCATAATGAATAATAAAACAAATACATCACAATCTTGTTTTGTCCAAAAGCCAAATATATTTAGTTTATCATCGTAGATAGCAGAGAAAAGCAGCAAATTCCCACATTGGATAAGTGCAACCAGAGAATATTAGGTATTTTCCGAAACAAAAAACAACAAAAAGAGCCCCTAGACTATGATAAAAATAGAATATTTTGATCATAGACTAAAATTAAATGTATTTTTTCATCTCAAAAAGATAAAAGATAAACCCAACATGAAAATATACAAATAGCATCTTATCAATGTTGCACAATTTGTACATGCCCCCTCCCCCAGTTTGTTTGAGTAGTAACACACAACCATCCAAAGCATCTGAACTGAACCAGTACTTCATGGTATGACCTTCTCATTCTGTGAATAGCAGCGTACCAGCGACAGATGCCATCCAAAGGGCCCTAAACTGGGTAATGAGAGGAAACATCTAATGGCTAGATTTGCCAAACGAAGATGACGGATCGCACCTGGGGGCTCCCGTGCTAACCGTACCCGCAGGCTTTGACATTGGGGTGTGGGGTTTGGAGGGCGTGTGTGTGGGGACGGCACACTGGGCCTCTCCGGCAGGGAGTCTGGGGTTTGTAGTATGGATGCCTGTCATTCTGCTGTTGGCCTGCTTCTCCCTGAGCTCTATTTATAGGGCCGTGTTTACTCCGGGGTGGGAGGATCTCTGACTTCCAGCTGGGGACAGACAGCAGCCTCTGGATCAACAAAAGCCGCACTGTGGGCTGAGGTGATCCCCAAAACTTTAGACAGAAAAACTACCACAGTAAACTATGTCTTTGAAAACAAAGCAAAAGAAAACCACTAGGCACTGATTATTTTGAAACCTCACAAGTAGGAATTTTTCTTTGGGGGTTAGGGGGGGGGGGTCGTGATATTTGTAATAAGAAACCTGTCTCAGTCAGTAAACTTCAAAATATTCTTTAAGGCTTTTTTGAGGACTAAATTTGGCCCACATGGCTCACTCCTCGTGTCCCGCTGTGAGCAGCACTGGCAGGCACGTAGCTGGATTTATTAACAGCTGGAGTTCATGCCCTCATCATGCCTCCGTGTTGTTTTGTTCATCTTTCTCTCTGCGACAGACACATTACTTCAAAAATACTTTGAGCTGAACTGAAATAAATGTTTTGTTGTCTCTCTGTGATTATCAGCATCTAGACTACACAAAGAAGAAAAACATCTTTGTCCAATATCATTTGGTATTTTCACTTATTATAATGCAGAATGAGCTGTTTTTGAGTAGGGGATTTGATTATTTAGGTTATTAATCTCTGCTAATGAGCAGTGGGTTTAAATTCCTATGGAATTACTCAATATTGGATTAAAATATAAAGCCAAAATCAAGCTCTGCCAAGTGACAAAAACACTTTACAACAGAAAGTTATTAGTGTTTAAATGAATCAGAATGATGTTGACTCACAACTGTGGTAAATCTGGATTTGGAAAAAAGTCAAAACATTCTGTAGTCTTAAGTTATTTCTGTATTTTTGCTGAGATGGGTGCCACATCATATTGTTGACAATACCGGCATAATCTTACATTTCGTAAATTTATGATAATTATGAAGCCAATATTCTAACTTATTGATGCAATTTTGTCAGTTTAATCTGTTTGAACCACAAATATATTGTCTTTGTACAGTTTAATTGAATAAAGGATGAATTATTGCATTCTGTTTAAGTTTTAAACAATGTCCCAATTTTTTGGGAGTCGTGGTTGTACAATGTAAAGACCTGAGATATAGAATAATTTGTTTCATTTTACTGAACATTTTAAGGTATGTTTATGCTTACATATAAAGCTATAACACTTACTTTTTTGAATTTGTATATTCTTGAAAATAATATAAAATATTTGTCTTGAAGAATATCATTATTGCAGAAAAAACATGAAAATACTGTGAAAGATATGGGGCCATATAGCCCACTCCTATTTCTGCCCTGAAGTCAGGAGCATCTAGTGTTACTGAATGCAACATGCTGATCAAACTATTTGTAATGTTCAACTTCAAGAACTTCAGTTGCTTTAAAAAGAAGACATGAAAGCGGTCAGTGAATTAAGTCACAAGATCCAAATTCCAACCCTGGCATTTAAAGGAGCATGTTTTCTCAATGAGGATGACTAATGCTAAAAGACCATTACAGAACCGCTCTGCTGCTCTGTTGTCTCGAGTTGAGGAGCGGCTCAGTAATCAGCTGACAGAAGATGGCTGCACAGCTAACCTTTGCTCTTCTTAACCCCCATATGAAACAGGAACTATGGTAGGAGTGGAGGAAAGGAACATCTTAGCACCATAGAAATGGAGGAAGAATACGTTCAGTCACTGGTGACAGGCACTCTTCACAGGGCCACACAACAGCCCACACAGTAGCCTTGTGTGTGGCCTTCAGCATGGACTGGCACATACATTATGCATTCAGAAAGCTGTATTCACAACTCATTTAGTGTCCTGGTTTACTGCTAGTATACAGGAGCGGCCGTCCATTGCACCAACATAGCTTTATCATATAAAGAGATTCAGCTAAAGACAAAGGATCTAAATATCATCATACACAACACTTTCAAATAAATACATGTGCTTTGCTGCCCTATTTCTGAATAATGTTGGATAAGTGATTCAACCTCTGTCAGAAACAGCTGTTTTTTTTATAAACCAAGAAAAATCCTAATTAGGCACATTGGAAGTAGGGATGGATTCAAAGGCAGTACTAAATCAATGTCTTGTCACCTTTTGTTGGCAAAGAATGTAGCAATGCTACATTTTTTAGTGGCAGTCTGATTAAATGCACAATATGTCATTTTCTGCAGCCAGGGGTCTCTTAAACAAAACCTGCACCTGCAGTCCGCTTCTCCTGGTTACTTCAGTGTTCATTGTTCAGGAGGTTTTTAAACCATGAGCCGAATAATCCGCAACGGTCTCCTCCTCTCCAAAACAATCAATCCTGGTGATTTTAACAAGTAAAACCCCAAAATAAAGCAGTTTCACCTCAAAAATAAGTGTTTCTTCAATACGGTTTGGTGGAAAAAGGACATCCCAAAGGGCTGAGCTGCCCTTAACATTTGCTCAGCTTGTTTCCTTAATAGCGCAAGGTCCATACATCCAATGATAATAATCCTTCATCCGTCTAAAAAATATAACCGAGACCTAAAAAGTATATCCTACTTTTGGCTTAAAAGTGGATAAAAAGTGAATTTATGACAGCTTATACGCAGAGAGGATATAACCATTAGCTTCATTTAAATTATGGTTTTCTGGGTTTGAAAACATTTCCAGTAATGTAGATCCACAACACATCACAATTGTGACATCAAGAAGGGAGAACCATCTTTCTACAGCCCTGATTACAAATGCTGTGCAAAATGTAAATTAAAAAAGAAAGCATTGTATTCAAAAATTCAAAATCCTATCAATTGAGACCTAAAATAAATGGTATCTGTACAGTTTTCCATTTAATATATTTCAGAAAGGATAAGGAAATGATCACAGTCACTTTTATTTAAGTATTGGACAATCTCAACTTTTTTGGAATCAGGGTTGTACTCGTCTTCCTCAAGAAAGAAACATTCCTCAGAAATACAATTGTCATTATTGCTACATGCCCCGCCCCCATGTAAATCAAAGTAACCTACATTTACTCAAACTCTGTCTGCCACTAAACAAACCAATGTAATCAGAAATCAGACCACATTCAGACGCACTGGTGAGACAGCCCATTGCAGTGGATAATCATGTCTGTGCTAAAAGCTCAGCTGAGGTTTTTCAGTATGTAGCTGCATTACATCATTGATCTCAGAAGCTAAATGGCGTGATGCTACCCCATGCATGCAAACTTCCATTTTAAGGTCCATTTGTGATTGTAATGCACACTGTCGGAAAGTGGCCTGAGCACAGGCACACACGGGAGGATGAGGGATTGCCATCTGTGCTGAGTGCCATTAGCTGGACATCACCACAGCTGGGCCCGGCGCTGTCACCCCTGCCCCCACACCCATAATCCCCCTTGGGGCTTGTGGAGGTTACATGGAGGGGAATGGTTGGCGTTTTTTGACACGTCCCGGCCCATCCCGAGCGGGCCTGCAGTATATGATGAGACCCCTCTACATGGCTGCGGGGCTGACAGCTGTCACACACACACACGCACAAACCCAGCTCCTGTAACAGGATACCATGTAGCTGGTCCCAGCACTCAACTCAGACACCGCTGCCGAGAATCCCCAAAGTGCTTTCAACTGTCCTGACTTCAAAAACAACAAACAAAATTATTGACAGGCCATGTCTTATCATAAACGAGATGTTCTAGTCGGGACGAGCCATATCCGCTTCCGATATTTATTGTTGTTTAATATGCACATTAGATTTGAGGCATTCTGTGAATATTTTTAACTGTGGCGACTATAATAGATGCAACATTAGATTCAGCTCGGCATGCACAGAGTGCCACCGTTAATAGCAACCACTGGTGAGAGGCTGTACCATCACAACAACAGTTGTGAGTCAGTATTACTTAAATGAGGATGATACTTTGCATGAAATGCTTAATTTGGCTTTATTTTCATGGCTCAAGCTTCTCCAAAGTGAGAATCAGCTACTTTTCCTTGTAGTAAATTTATTCTTGTTTGGTTTTGGACTGTTGGTAAACAAAACATCAGCTTGGGGTTGAGAAACTGTTTTACACATAAAATACTGGAAATAATCATGAACTGCAACCCTAGAACTGTGTCAACTTTTGTCACAGACTCTCCAGTATTGTGCCTTCTAAACAGTTAAAACAAGACATATTGGCATGGAGAAAGCTAAACTTGAACTGGTTTGGACAGCAGAAGAGGTTAAAATAATAAGACACTGGGCAACATGTCTTTACCTGATTGTCGGTTCACCTAAACTGGTGTAACAAGCAACACAAGGAACTAATTACCAGTCTGACTCTGGAGTGAGACTCTCACTGCTTCGCACTGAAAAACTGCAACAACAAGTGACTGACCTCACGAACGAGCTGCAGGCTAATGATAGAATGACATTTTGACCAAGTTGGTCATAAGACATGTACAAAATATCTCAATAACATCTCACAGTGATGATCAGTTTAATTCTGCCCCTAACAATTCAAGAAACATAAACAGCAGAGATCTGTTTTCTCCCTCTGTGGCTTGAGCCAAAATATTCTAACAAACGAAGTGCAGAGGCAGATCTGGCAGCTAATATCTCATTTATATAGCCAATCTATTAAAAAGGCCTGTATAAAAATCCCTACCAAGTTATTTTTTTAATTCAGCAAAACATACGAAGACTGGTGCTTTTTGACATCACCTTTTCTTTTTATTGAGGTACACCAAGTTAAAACTAAAGCAATAAATCCTATCCACATTAATATGAACGAGGGGGACAAAACAACTCGAAATGATCCTAAAGTTGAATCAACATGTCTCCAACTGCTGCAACTAATGATAATGTTTTATTATCAATTAATCGGCCCATTATTTTTCGCACCTTCATTAAATTGTCAGAAAAACAGTGAAACATGCCCCGTGTAAACTCTCAGAGCCCAAGGTAACGTCTTAAAATGGCATTTTCCAACCAACTGTCCAAACCCCAAAGCTAGTCAGTTTATTATGACAAAAAAGGCATCAGATTGTCACAAATTAAGAAGCAAGAAACCAGAAAATGTTTGCTTTTTCTTGTTTAAGAAGATACTAAAACAATTTTTAGGATTATGAAATTAGTTGCCAATTATTTCCCCCCCCCAAAAAAGTGTCAAACTTGTGGTAATAAGTCGAAATGACTTTGGCCAAGAAGGTGCAACACAGAACTAATAAACAAAACCAGGTCAATTTTGACCTGAGAGGACAAAAGTTACAGTCTACCGGAGGACATTACGAAGATTAAACAAACCCGAACATTAAAGTCTTAATGAATGTCGGATTTATTACAGGACTTTTGTATTAGACTGCATTCGTTTTAGCTTGGTGTACCTAATAAACTGGCAACTGAGCACATGGGCCATTCATACCATCTACTGCCATTCCAGAAACTCTTTCAGTTGAACCCTTTTGGACTGAAGCAGCTCAGACACTCCACGACTCAACAGCAGAAATTAGAAAGGCAGACGGACACATGAAGGTGACTCCAAGCTGAAAGCATTTTTGCTGAGGAGGCCATAAATCCTGTCAGCGTGCTGCGTTTACATTCTTGGCATTACTGTCACTAGCGGTAGTTCGGCACTCAGAGTTACAACAGACACACCAGCTCACTTATTGTTATCTCAACTCAACTGTCTTAACTATGAACTTCGTTATTCCAAACGATCAGTCTTTAGGGTGAAGTCGTTTGAGGTCAGAATTGGCTTACTTGAAAGCCTAGTGCAAACATCACCAATGAATCGGACAGAAAAATACATGTATGCTGGAGCACTCAATCTGGTTGGACAGCTCCTTTGACGAAGGGAAAATCCCGTTAATGCAAAAGATTAGGACTAAATCTTGGTAGCTTGATGAAGAGCTAATAACTTCTTATACAGTGGCTGAGACGGGCCAATAGGGATTAAGCATTTTATGAGATTAGCTATAATGTCCACACAGGGGAGCATGATTCTTAAATGTGTTGTTTACATCAGCTGAGACATGTCTACACCACACTTATCTTCATAGTTATTTTGGATAGTATATGTTTATTGGGAAAACTCCAGGTTAGCCAGAGGGATTAACTGAAATACCACTGAAAGTCTAAATAAATTTAGTAAAAACATTTTTTTAAAGTCCCTATGAAATAACTTAAATGATTTACTGATTCTAGGGGTGGGCGATATGGCCCTAAAAGATTATCACAATATTTCAGAGTATTATCGCGATAACGATATTCTTGACGATATCAAAAATACTGAAAAATATAAAGAAAATTATTTTTTAGTCCATATAAATAAATAAAAATTGTACAACAAAATAAAAATCAATCATAAATCTAAATGTAGTGTAAATTGCAAATCTCAACAGTTGCCAAATACAAAAAAAATTACTTACTTGAGTATTAGCGAATAATAATAAAAAAATAACCTTCTAGGGGGTCCGGGGCCCCCTGGGAGAAAATTTTGTACATTTTATAGTACAATGTGATCAATCTCGTCCACTTTGAGAGCTAAATGTGAGCAAACACCTCACAAACACATCATTGCCTATTTTAATTAATTATTGTAAAGGAGAATAAAGGTTCTTCTATGTTTTATTTAAGGCATCTTATTTTGACAGTCTTCTTGTAATTTCTGTGGTGGATTCTGTGCTCTTATTTTGAAAGCTGCATTTGTGAAGCGACAGGAAGTAATAGTAGCTTTTTGTGATTAAAACAACTTTAATTGTTAGCTAATGTTAGCTCGCGGCTAACGAACGGCACAATGCAACAGTGTGTTTGGACCGTTTGGACCTCTGACAGGACAGGTTGATAGTATTTAGATCGGCTCACACACAGACGCAGAGAGAGAGAGAGAGGGGACGGGACTGATACCTTACAGACAGTAGGTGCTTGTTTTGAAGCGCAGTGGGAGGGCAGCTCCGTATATTCAGTGCGCGTGTGTGAATGCGTGCGCATGTCTCGGAGGAGGACTGAGAGGTGGGTCGGGGTTTTGACTGACTGACGGGTGACAGACACTGCTGAGCAGAGACACAACGCAAAATAACTTTATGTTATGAATAGTGTAGATATACTTTCAGTAGCTTGAAATGTGACGTTAGAGCAGCACAAGAGACTCTGGCGGGCCGCCAAGGTCTAGGTAATTAATAGGAAATCCTTACGCCACTTTGTCAAGAAGTAGGGCATGTTGCCAATATCGTGATATGCATTTTTTTTACCCATAAAAAAAATATACCGGTATTATCGTGAACGATACGATATGGCACACCCCTAACTGATTCTTTAAAAAGTTATGTTATTTTCCGTTAATCAACTAATACATTAATCTTCTTATCATTTTACCTCTATATTGCAGTGGTAGACTGATTTATTGGTCAGCAGATTAATGCCGTTTTGAGGTAATCGGCAGATGCCCATGCTCACAAGGCCGATTATTTATTTATAATAATATTTTGTCATAGTTTACAAATAAAATGCAATTTTTTCCATTCATTCTCAGAAACAAGCTGATATTCCTTTCTGCTGATAAATGCACCAGAACTTTATTTTTTATTAATATATTTTCACATTTTTGTTGTTGTTATCGTTTTAAATTACCTGTGGAGATTTATTTAGTTGATTTTTTCAAATTAAAATGCAGTTAAATATGTGTCATTTGTTAGAATGACTAAATTGTTGTATTTAATCAGCTGTAAAAAGCCCCAAAACAAAACAAAGGAAGAGGAAGAAGAAGAGGACAAAAGCAGATATCCATTAAAAACCAACATTAGTCGACCACTACCATATTGTATTCTTTGGGGCCAATTCAGACATACAAACAGCAGTCATGGCTTGATACATGGCGTAATGGTGATAATAGATAATATATTAGTCTAAAATACAGTGACCCTTCTTGACCTTTTACAGACAAAAGAAGAATATGTTCCATTTTTTATATGAACCCATTGTATCATTGAGTATTTCCATTATCAATTAAGCTGCTGATTATTTTCTCAATTCATCACAATATGCCAGACAATACCAATAAGGCCTGAGGGGTGTCATGAGTAAGTTGCTTGTCTTATCCAACGAGCAGTCAAAACCCCCAAAATATTCAGTTTACAATGATGTAAAACACAGGAAAGTGGAAAATTGAAAAGCTGGAGCAAGAGAATGTTTGAGTTTATGGTATTGTAGCCATAAAAAAAAACCTAACTAATAAAAAGAGGCTTTTGTCGTTTACCTTTACATGACCTCATTGTGTCTCTTTGATGCTCAGCAGTGAATTTACAGTGACTTAATCATATTATTTGTTCTGTTTCTTTATCTAGGGACAAGGGGTAGTGGGTGCTGATGTCCTAGAAACCTTCCTCTGAGACAAACGTGTGACTTCAAGCTGTAAGAATAAAGCTAATTTGAAATTACTTGTTGGTTTAGCCTGTAATGCTCCACTAGAATCTGTGTTTTGCAGAAAGATCTTTACCTTTATCTTTGATATCAAACAGTGTCAGCAGTTTTTAAGCAAATGTGGGACAGAAAGATAATTATTTATAGATGCTAACAAACAATAAACAGCTTCAAAAGGCACACTCTCAACTACAAATTCCTGCAAACAAGGCCCAAGATGTTGCTGCCTTTCGATGCTACTGCAACAACAGCTTACTGTGCATCTTAATTAAATTGTCAAGTCAGACTCCGGCCATTGCATTCCTGCTTACAGGGATGTGAGGGATGCTAAAAGAGGATCCAGACCGTGTCATCCTGCCTAACCACGCCTACCGCACTGCAGATCAAAAACACCCAAGTATGTCGTCTTAACCTCCGACAAATTAACAATTTTAATCCATTAACTGTGCTCAAATGTTACCACGACTGCCAGTGACTCAGCTGTCCTTCGCTCGTGTCTAGCACGGATGGTTAAGGCTGGAAAAAGCATCTCTATCGTCTTGTTTCCACCCATTTTTTCCCACTTTCTGCCTCGAAACTGGAGCACGTTAGCCTACAGTACCTTCAGCGGCTTGTTGCTTTGAAATAGCCGACTTTTAGCTTCAAAATAACGGCCGCTGCGGGCAGCCCATTCAGCAAAATAACCCCGACATGTCGCTACAATGTTACGCACCGAAAGGCTACAAAGCAAAACAGCGGGATAGAAAAAGGTTAAGACCAATGTTTCTGACACGGTTAGCCACGTCCACTCGACTTTTCCGCCTGAGTGGAAATACAGTAAGAGTGTATTTTAATGTTAATTATCTGTCATCGGCCGCGGGTGTTTTGGTCAGACGACCCGGGAGGAAATAATACAGAGAATTTACCAAACCGGGAAGCGTGCCTCTCTTGTAAGACAGCCTCTGTGCAAGATTAGAGAAGAAAAGCAGCAAGAAAGAGGTTTATTTACCAGGTAAAGCGTCCTCGTTCTGCTCGTTTATGCGACTTGCATTCGTAGTGGGCTCCTGTTTCCTGACAGCGGTGCTGCTACTCTGCTGCAGCAGTTCCCCCTCTCCGCCAGCCTATCAAACTCCACTATGCAGCTGAGTAGAATTGTGGGATATCTGGACAGCCGGGCATTATTTTAACAGCACACCCCCCGAGCACACACACACACAGTGATGCACACACATACACACACGGAGCATGGCAATTAATGGCACGAGGTTTGTTGTTTTACTGCGAAAAGGCAGCGCGAGGGAAATGTAGTTAGATGAAACTGAATAAGTGGTGGAATGTAACAAAGTACTGTACTCGAGTATAGTTTTGAGATACTTGTACTTTATACTACTGCATTTTAATGAATTCTTCTCATTCATAATTATGCCCAGACCACATGAGCCTATAATGCACCATTAGAGAGGAAACAATGAGTCGATTGATTGATTGATTGATTAGTTGGTAGTCAAAAAATAATTGGCTGCTGTTTTAATAACTTATTATCTGTAATTGTCATTTTTCAAGCAAAAAATGCTTATCTTCTCTGGTTCAAGCTTCTTGCTTGTGGGGATTTATTGCTCTTCTTTCTCTTGTGTAACAGTAAACTGAATATTAGAGCCTGACTGATGCCTGATAATTGATTTTGGAGGAGAAAAATTCATGCATTAGCAATACAGCAGCTACTATAGTGATTTTTTCCAGCTGGAATGAAAATAGATATTTTCAGTGCACATTGTGCACCAATTTTGCACCGACATGACTATACAAAGGTACTTAGTAAGCTGCACTATCAAACAAATAATTGAATGAAGGAGGATATTTAACTTATTTATACATTTTTGATATACTATACATACAAAAAAAGAAATCTGAGAAAATAATAAATAAAGTGCCAGACTAAATATATATATATATATATATATATATATATATATTTATTATGAAAATAAGATTCCTAAATCAACCCAGGCATTGTCTTACATTAAATAGTGTGTAAAAAAATGTTTTTGATAAAAAAAAAAAAAAGTTTGGTAGTCTGTTTACCAGCATATTTCAGTGTTCCACAACTTTTTTACTTCACTTTATTTTATGGGGGGAAATATCTCACTTTCCTCTACGTCCCTGCATGTTTTTAACAGATAAAGCTACTTTGCAGATTAAGATTTTACCACACTTCTTCTTCTAAAAAAGTTGTGACGTGGTCTAAAACAAATATAACAGAATGTGAATATACACTCTGAACTCTGCTTTTATTTACATTTTACACACCTTTGGAAATGTGGTTATACATACAAAGCCCATGATAAGCTAATGAAATATGACTCAGATAGCTGCTATACACAGTATATAAATAAAGTTAGAATTGGCTCACTCTGGACCAGCCACAATGTAAAAATGTTTCCCAAAGACTTACTCCTAGCCTTGCACCCAGTCTGGATCACTTTATAATATTCTCCAAATTGAAAACATAATCCAAGACATATTAAAACAAGCCAATATAGTGAGCACATGAACACACTGACACACACATCTGCTGCCCTCCTTGAGGTGCACATATGTGGTTGTGCGTGCACACATGCAGACATGAAAGCAAGTTCTTAGTTAGTGTCTGGGCTGTTCCCTCTGGGGATTTGAGGGTTTTGCCTCCCGCCTCCCAGTGGGAACTTGACCCAACTCGGTCACCCATTTGACTTTTATTTCATCTAATTGCTTTCATGCTCAAGCAGAATACCACATGCCAACACTTTTCAGTACGCTACGCAAATACAAACATACAGTCAAGCACATTACGGCTTCAGAGAATTTTTCTGCAGCAGTCTTACATGAATTCCCTAAATAGTGACAGACACATAGCGGGCATGTTTTGCAGATAGTAGAGGGTAAATGTAATAACACACACAGAGCAACTCTTGTGTACAGCAGCCAGACAGCTGGCTCCTCATTCAGCCACCAGCTAATTGTAACACAGCTCATAAAACAAGCTCAAGGACAACAACAATGCATGTTTAACATTGAAGACATATAATTCACATCGCAAACCCGAGGTGATTGAGCTAGTTTGGTGCTTTTTTTTAAGCCCTAAAACACCAACTTTACAAGCCACAATCAGTAAAGAGTGAGGCTAAGAGCTGCAGTAGTTTAACAAAAGATGTAACAAAATATTCCTGTAACCCCCGATGCAGGGAGGAGAATAATAGAGGAGGAGGACTGTCAGGAGGATAGTTTCTTTCCCCCCAGTGACACTGTAATAACTCATGGCAGCGGCTTTGCTGAGTCTAATGTGATAGCTCCAGCAGCCATAAAAGGTCTAAGAATGTGTTTTTACTTTGGTGACAATATGAGGAGAAGCAGCCTCACAGGTTCAACGATTATTATGGAAACGGTTGTTGATGCTAATTTCACTTACTGTAATTCTACCCTGTCTCCAAATATGTTCTTTCACTTCCCACCTCCATTTCTTGTTTTTGAAGCACAGACATTACTGTAATGATAACCCTTACTTTGAGCATCGCCACAATATGTCTCTCTGAGAATACACACTGTACAATAAGAAGCAACAACTAACTACGATGTCTGTTCTCTGCAGAGCCAAACAATAGTTATCTACATTTAGAGCAGGTGGAGTCTGGCACAGTGCTGCCATGACCAGACTGATCGTCTGAGACATTGCTCATCTTGGCCCGTCTGGCCAGTGGGTGGTGACTGTGCGCCTGTAATGCAGTAAAAGTGGAAATGAAAGATTAGCTTGTCTCCAATGGAAACATGAGTGCTCACATACAGACATTGTTAAATGTTTAACTGCAATGGAGCTTTCATTTATCAGTCTTTTGTTTTTAGTTTGATGTAGTTTTCTTACTTCTGCTGATATAAAGTCAGGGCAAAAGACAAAAAAAGAGCAAGACACAAACATCCTAAGAGGCCTTTTTAACCGAGCCCAGAACAACCCAAGTAATATGAGCCTCAAAACAGACAAATATTAAAGCAGAAAAACTGCTTAACTGTTTCTGATCAACGTGTAATAAAAAACAGGAAGCGCAATCAGGCCTTCCTCTGTTTAAGAGTGTAACTGCTGACCAGTTTTATTGTTTTCCTGTCTGATGCAAGTGAAAAGGCATTGACCTTTGCCATCACATGTTGAAGTTACAGTCTTTATCTTTCTTTTAAGTTAATGTAATATCCTGATGATGACATCCTTCCTTTGTGTTACCCACTCTGCTTCATTGACAATGATGTATAGCACTTACACTTAGACGTTTTAAAAAGGTAATATGTGGACAATCTGTTAATAATGACACCGGTGGCTGTTAGATGAACTGCAGTCAGCCTGCTGCTGTTTGCACGCTGAGCTCGTTCTCCATAGGCATCAGCAAGCATTCTGTGCATTAGCCAAAAGTCAATGTGATGTTTAATAATAGGTGGAAAAAAACAGAATCATATAAATAATTACTGTTATATTTAAAGTAATGGTACTATCAGTAATGTTCATATATTTCTCAACCACTAGCTCAATTACACTAACTAGCTTGCTGTTTGCCACTTAATTTATCAGTTGATGTTATGACAACCAATGCAACCAAAGCCAGATCCATGAGGTTGAGCCAAGTTAACTTAACTTTGCTTAAATTACAGTAAGCTAGTTGGCCGCCCCTGCCATGCAAATGATTGACAAAAATTGTGTACATTAATCATTATTGTTGGAACTAATTCTAGTAAAATGCCACCCAGAGAAAGACACTTTTCAAGCCCCTCGAATGATGTTGGGGTTTTTTCAGCATTTCTTTATAACATTTCTTTGAAAAATTGTATACTGCATTTCATTTTTAACTTCTTCACACCTGTAAATAAATAAAAAACTAAAAGCTAAAAGAATACATCTTGGCAAGTATACCGCAATAGTTATAAATTTAAATAATTCATTATTGGCTGAAATAAACAATGTTTGTCATAATCCATAAGTTAGTATCATTGATCAAGTTAGCTGGTGAAATAATTTAACAAGCTAGCCAGCTAACATCCAGTCAGAGTGTATTTTCGTAGTAATAACGTCAGCGACCAACAAAGCTATGGTTCGGTAACTAGCTATAGTTCATGGATCTGCTGTTGTTTGCTTTGTAACGTTAGTTGATAGTTTAAAGCAATAAATGTTAGACTCTTGTCAGTTACTGATGTTAGCAAACACCATTTCTAAGCTACAATTAGCTAGAGTTGCTACACGTTAGCGCTTTATGGGAGCTGAAAGAAGTTAAGGTGCTTGAGGTTGCGAATAAATGTCACATCCCTTAGTTTTTCCCAGTAAAAACTGTCCAAGTGCTTTAAGTAGAGAAGGTCTCAGATTACAATCTGTTCACACATTGGAAATTCTGATGAATGAAAACATTTTTCAATTTGCACCTTTAAGAAAATGTGTGCAGTAAAAAGATTATTATTAATAATAAAAAGCAGGCCAGCACCTCTATAGAGATCTGTGTTTCTCCTATCAATGAGTTATCACTCTCTGTATGTATAGTGAATTGCAGATAAGAGTGACTGCAAATGTATGACTCCTCAGATCCTCCAGAACAGCCCTTGGTCAGCAGAATGATTAATACCACACAAGACAGACAACATGTGATCTCTGGACTCTACTTAGCCTATGTGGCTGCTTAACTCTTCACTTTTTTCTGCTGTGTACAGACACTTAGTTCCTGTGCAGCTCATCTAGTCCCAAGCCCGACCTTGAACTCCGGTAGCCTTGAATTCCACTGTCTTTTCTCAAGTATTAGCATAATTGTGGAACATAAGGTCTCACAATGCTGCCACTGTCTTCTTTATTTTAACATGATTCAAAACCTGCAGACAGGAAATTGCATTATACTGATTTCCTGCTTACACAGCAATTTGGCACTCAGATGAAGGTTATATTCATATATGTGAAATGACTGAATTTTAAATCACTGGTTTATCTAAAGGGCAATCCTGCCAAGTTTTATTGGAGAAAAAATGATTTTTAATCAACAAATCCTGGTGCGCATGAATATATGTATATACTCTAAAATCGGTTACCCTATGAACCTCATTAGAGTGATCTAATTTCCAGTGCTGCAGTCAGAAAAGGCAAGCTGACACTTCATCAGTACATACTTATATTGAAGTATGTCTCGTACAATACATGGCAAATGACCCATGTGATGCAATTAAAAAACAACAAGTCCAGATGAGCCTTCTCTGGAGGAAAATAATTGGTCTTAAAGGGTCCTTGGCGAACAGAATTACATTTCCACTTTGTCTTTGGGCTTGAAACACAAAGGCACCGCAAACAGTGAATTTACCTGTGGCCTTGCTGCACTAGAGGATATATATTGCATCTTTGCCTACCTATGTTGTTCTAAAATAGAGACATTTTCTGATTTGAGCATTCTGTCCAAGCAGACTTTATCACGTTAGCTGCCGCTTTTATTTCACTCTGAACTCAATGACCTTAAAGTGAATTGGCTCCAGCTCTGCTTTCTTCTTCACCCCTAACTAACCAAAGCTACTATCCCCTGCTGTCCAGCTCTACTCAGCTGTAAACACCTTCACTCCCAAAGGGTTGCAGGTCAAGCAAGCATACAGGCCAAATTAGAGTCCAATTTTGACACCCCAAACTGTGCCAAAGCTCCCAAATCGACCCCCTATCTCGAGCACACTCTCATCACACTACACCCTCTTATTAGAGAAGTCTTTTCAACTTTGGCTCCCTTTCATGTAAAGCCAAGGGTACACACTGAAGATTAATGGGGAAAGGGATTATTGCAGAGATGTCGAGAAGCACTCCCTTTTGTTTTTTTGCCTGTAGGAAGCACATCTTATCTCAGAGAATCGTAAATGTGGTCTGTATTGTAACCTTTGGAAAGCTTGGAAGGCTAATGATTGTGCCCGTCAAGTGATTGCAGAAGCAGGCGTTTTTAGGGAAAGGGAGGGGCAGCACATGTGTGGTTGGGGAAAAAAAACTGCAGCAGTATTTAGAATCATTCTTCCTCTTTTAGAGCTTTCTATGGATATCAGCATTTCAGCTTTAGAGAACAATCTAAATAGCCTGACGTCTAAGCAGCATTGGTGGTTGAGGTAGTGACGTCACTTATTTCATTTCATTTTGAAGAAACAGTCCAAATTTGATCATGTCTCTTTTCTTTCCACACCAAAAAACAGTACGTTTAATGAGGCTTTTTAAAATTACTTTTCTATTTGTTATGAGCCGTATTTATCTACACTTGGCTCGGGCAGTATTATCTTTAGAAATCCAGTCAGTATGATTTTAAATACTGTCAAAAATACCATCTATATATCAAACTGTGTAGCGCACCAGTGCACTGCTTACAGCTGCCACCAGAGGTCAGTCTCTAAGTAGCTTAGCTGAGAAACATGGCGACTTACAAGACAAATAAAACTAGTATTACTCTGTCCCTGTTAGGGAGGATTTGGGGTTTAATCTGGATGATAAAAGCCAGTCTGAGCCAACACAGACTAAGTTATTTTGGTAAGTTTAAAGGACTGCCTCCAAAGAACGAAGAGAGCTGCTACAGAGCTGAACAGATTTATCTGTTGACAGATATTACTGGCCAATACTGGCCTAGCAAAGGAATATCATTACCAGTATTGGGCTCAAATATAGAGATGCATAATTCACCTTATGCTGCCCCGCTGCTTTGTAATCTACTGGTTCGAACACAATTGTATGTTATTCCTTCTGGCATTGAGAGTAATTACAAAAACATTAACAACATGCATTTGTATGTTTACCGACTGGTCTCACACAGCCAACAGCTCCTCACAGATCCATAAACAAAGTCAACGAAAAATTTTAAAAAGGCTTTATTTGGATGAACTGATCACATATTGTGAATCTAAATGGTTACTTTCTTGTCTAAAAATATATTAAACAACAATGACTTTGTCACTAAAGAAAAACACTATAAAGCTTTTTTGGCAAGTAAAGGATGATCATGTTGGCGATGCTAAGCAAAGTAATTGCACGTCCGCTCACAGAATTAAAATTACAAAATGAACATGGAAGCGCCAACGTTCAGACAAATAATAAAATCAACAGCTAAAAAAAGAATAGAAAAGAAGGTTCTGAGACACGGTAGTTTGGATAAACTTCAGCAAGAACAAAAGGGAGTTCAGTGCCTGTATGTTTATAGCAAAATGAAACTGGTACCAGTGTAGCAGAGTTTTTGGCAGGAAACAAAAATTCCTGAACAAAAGCACTTTGTGGATGACTTCAAAGAGAGCCCGGTCTAACTGAGGCTCACCCTACTCTCCACTATAAATACCCTGTGACTGTCAAGGTGCCACCCCAGGAGCTGTAGCTTTATAAGGCAAGGACGGCCCCATGCTGCTGTCAAGTGATCAGGCAACGCCAGGAGATAACGAAACTCCCAACAAGCTTATCTCTCCACTCAACAAGATTGAGTCATAGGCGTTATCTCTACCAGCCCTCTGAGGCTTCCGTGATCGTAAGCAGCACTGCACTCACGTGTCGCATTCAGCTCACTTCAAGTGTGAACAACTGCACACCCGAGGGCAAGAAATCTGTGTTGATGGTTTAAATTGATGCTTTAGATGTTAGATGTGAGCAGGTATAAGTTCAGTGTTTTGCTCGCGGACATTTGTTGATGGACTGTGAACTTTCCCGTGATGACCTTTCACCATGAAAGTCACCATAAAACTGTTGTTTTCTATCACAAACCTCCACAAATTCGCTGACTATTCAAGTGTATTCGAGTTCAAAAATTCTCTCCACGGCTGCAACAATTAATTATCTTTATCTTTGATGAATCGGCTGATTATTTTTTCAATTAATGGCTTGAAAAAAACTTTTAAAAATGCACATCACAATTTCTTTTTTCAAATTACTTGTTTATTCAACCAGAGATATTCAATCTACAGCGAGATATAGCAAAGAGAAGCACACAGTTCTTACATTTGAGGTGTTAGATCCGCCCCAGTTTTGGCATTTTTGTTTTAAAAACAACTAAAATAATTTATCTAAATAGTTGCATGCTATTTTTAAGTCAAGGTATAATTTTCTTTATTTTTAAATTTTTGTATTGTTTTACATGTGTGCAATGACAGGGTATTGTTAAAAAATTCCATAATAATTGAACTATCAATTAACAAATTAGTCTTAATCAATGCAATACAATTAATCAGGAACCATTTTGATCATTTAAAGACATTAACTTGGGTTTGGGGAAATTCAGACGGGCATTTTAACAAAACCTTTTTTTTTAATTAAAAAATGATTGTTCGGTTAATCTATAAAAATATGTTGTTAGTTGCAGCCATAATTGATATAAAATATTTTATCTGCCAACAAATGTGTGCACAATAGTAAGATAAGAAATACATTGTGAGAAATGAAACAAATGTGAATATTTGTGTATGTATTGTTAAAAAGAGAATAATATGAATGAAAAAATAGCTACAGAGATGAAAAGTGTGTGTTAATTCCACTGGGAGATTAATAATAGTTCCTGATCACACAGTCTGTGCAGTGTAGGAGGGTTTTTGGTGTAATGTGGCTCAGCCTTTCTATTCCAAAGAAATTACTTCACTCCAACCTTTGCATGTCTTATCACTAAATCATGATAGTGCCAGAGATTTGCAGACTGTTTCTTTTACCCTTTAGCCTCTATTTCTGACTCTCACACACACACACAGACTCTTTCATATCCTTCATTTTGTCGAACAGAGCAGTGCGGTGAGTCATTGCATCAAAGAGCATCAGGTAAAATAACGTCTTCTCCTCCAGTACAATGCCAACGCTATTGATCATTAAGTGAACTGACAGGAGTATTGATTTAAATTCCTAAGATGAATAGGCAAGAGATAGACTTTATCACTGGCAACATTACATCAAAACAACAGTAGGAAATCTCTCCTGGAATAAGATGTCTGCAGTGGAGAGAGCAATAAATCTCAGCATGAATGAAAGAATGAATGAATGACCTTGAGCCACTTAAGGAAGAATTAATCTTATTATGTCATTCAGACACTAGACAGTAAGAATTAAATATCATTCAAAGGGGATTTCTAAGGAGAATGTGTTCCTGATTCTGAGCAAAGGTCATCGGGGTCACAAGATGTAGGTCACCAAAACGGCCCTTTCAATCAAAACAGCATCTTTAGCCATTGTACCTGATTAAACTGACAGTTTTTGTACATAAGCAGCATTCCATTCAAAGTCAGAGTTTGGAAATTCCCTGCTGCTTTCCCATAATTACAACCTTCCTGTGTTCCAGTGGCCTGTCTTGGAAAAACCAGGCAACAAACATGGTCAGCCACAAAATTTAAATACACTTTCCCCACGTTACAGCTGGCATCACGTAATTTACAGTATGTACGATGGTGTTTACTCGTTGTAATCTGTGAGTGCAACTTTCCATTTTGAATTTGCAACCATTTCTCTGTGTTCTTCTCACTGACTCATTTGGAAAACGTGATGTCACTTCCATGCAACAATCAGCAGACAACCGCAACCTAGTACAACAAGTTGGAAAACCATTATTTCATGGCTGGGGAAATTGTTTTTGGTCTAGTTAGGTCAGCATTTGTTTGTAATAACCTATAATCAACATTAATATCTACCAAATTATCACCTGAATATGCAGCTCCCACTTCATAATGAGTCTCAGCTCATTGTTTAGCTGCCAGCCTCGCAACTTCAATGTTTCACTCTCACTGCTCTCATAGCATCACTTTCGCCCACATAAGGCAGGGGGTTAAAGAGAAAACTATCTAAAAACCTACTGTACGAAGCAGATGGACACAGTTAAGAGACTAACTGGTGAACATATTGGAGCATTCAGCAGCTTAAGAGACAGATGTTTTCCTAAGATTTGAAGTCATGTTGTCAGGGGATTTAAAAGGGACATATGATGCTCATTTGAGGTTCTTACTTCTATTATAACATGTTTACATCCTTTAATGTTTAAAAAACACATTATTTTTCTCATACTGATACTATTCTGTCTGAATATACCTGTATTCGCCCCCTGAAACACTTTGTTTAAGGGTCTGTCTCTTTAAGCCCCCCTCCCGAAAAAAGCCCTGTCTGCTCCAATTGGCCAGTATTTTGGGATCTTAAGCATCTGCACCATCATTGCAGCCGGTGAATGACTGTAACGGCACTTTTGTATGGATGCATAGTATAGTTTGGACATGACAGCTTAACAGAAGTTCTGACTGCTCATTTAAAGGCACAGTTTCTAAATAAGGGTTTCTGTGGATTAAGTTGTTTGATACTTTCATAACATAACATATAGACATGCTTAATAATAAGAAAAAACATTGGAAATCTTTCAGTGAGTTTGAGTGTATTAAAGTTCAATTTCAAGGAGCAATCAAACACTTTTCTTTCTGGGAATCCAATGTCAGTTATTTTTAGTCTTTAAACCTTTGAATAAAAATACATGACAGAATAAATGGCAGACTAGAGCTGCAACGATAGTCGATTGTCAGAAAAATAATCTGCAAATATTTTGATTAATAATTAAAGTAATTTTTCCTGGGAAAAAATGGAAAAATTGCTCTATAATATGGAGTTTTCCTGCTTTATATCCTGTTAAACCTAATATCTTTGGGTTTTGGACTGACAAAAACTTTTTAAAGAACAAATAATCTGCAGATTAATAAATTATGAAAATAGTAATTAATTTCTGCCCTAAAACATACAATTTTAAATTCTACAAAAAGGTCAGTATGGAAGGATGTGACAATACCTTCCCTGTCTATATGGAGTGCCATATAGCAAGTATATTTTTGCAAACTAAGGTATCTTAAAGACAGGAAAGTCAGTCATGGTGACAGCAAAAGTACCAGCTCAGCAAAGGTGTCCAATCATCCACTCATGAACACTTCACAGAGAAACGTGCAGGATAGTACACGCTACCACCAGCCAACGAACATGACAAGTCCCACGGACTTTGCCCTGCCTTATCTTCCCGGTCCTGTACATTCACCTTCATCATTCAACCTCATTAACCTGCAAAACTACTCAACTGTAGTAACGACCATGTGGCCCTATAAAAACCAATAGTCCATCTTAATATATATATATAAATAATACAACTTTATTACAGCCATATGAAGTTTAGGACATAACATAATCACACAAAAATGACCACACAGTTAAGTATAAGCACCTCTTTTAAGTCTTCATGTAGAGTTAAAAGCCCATGAAGAGAGAATTAAAACAAAGAGCTCTTCATTGATTCATGCACGTCTCTATTTTGGGGAGAATATAAGCGGAAACACATGCTGTGATGACTTCCCATTTCCGAAATGTCTGCTTGTGCCCAGCCAGCTTTTGACCAGGTGTGTTTGTGTGTGTGTGTGTGTGTGTGTGTGTGTGTGTGTGTAACTGCTTGCTCAGCAAAAAATAAAATAAATTAGTGAAGTAACTGACTCAGAAAATGCTGATTTAGACCTCAGAGACATGACAGAACACAATCAGCATGACTGAAAGGCCCTCAGACTAAATGTTACAGAGACATTTGAATAACTTGTTGCGGTAACTGGATTTTGTTTTGCATTTTAAAACCAGACAAGTTGTAGTTTTGAAAAATGTTCACATTTAAAAACCTTTTGCACAATCTAGTAGTTTAAAAAATGAGGGAATGCAACATTTATGACCCCTCTTCTAACCTTTAACCCTAACAATGATACTTTGGCCTCCTATTTGACCCTATAGCCTTAATTAGCTAAAACTGATCTGTCTCTTTTAATGTCAGACGTGTGTCTTTATCTGTTACTGTGTGTGTGTGTGTGTGTGTGTGTGTGTGTGTGTGTGTGTTTCAGTGTTTTTGTGAATAAACTCTTGTACTCACCATGTCACATTCCAAGTCACCGGGAAAGCAGCAGGTCACACAGTGTGTTTGTTGGGGAAACCCCGGTGTTTGAACCAGAAAGACAAATGGAAAAACGAAACAAAAACATTAACTGAGTGGATATATACGTGTCACATTCAGGAAATTACCCATAAAACAGTTTTAATAAGCGCTAACTGTGTGTCAATGCTGCCCAAAGCATGCAAAACTCAGTTAATTCACTATACAGTGTTGATATGTGGTGTTCGGCAGCATAAACAACCGAAATAAACACTTTACCTGAGTTTTATGAGAAGAAAGAAACTCCAGAAACAGCGGCTGACAGCAGTGTGTGTGCTACCGGGGACCAGGAATCCCGACGCTGGGCTCGCCCGGGTGGAAAGGACCAGACACCTGTAAGCGCCTGCTTTGGCAAAGCTTCCCAGAGACGGGACCGAGCTAACCCCGCCCCTCCTGCCTGAAAAAAACGGCCCCCCCTAGTACCCAAAAACGGGCACGCCCACGATGACGACGCAGGGAGCACATAGTCCCAGCGCCACCTGGTGGAGACTCGCAGGAAGAGGGGTGATAGTTGATAACGTCTCTGTGTCACATGACCACTAGATGGCCTCGTCAGGCTGAGCTGCATGTAGATGCTTCATGATAAAAGTGCAAATATTTCCCTGAAAGGTGACTGAACTGGCAGGTAAGGTTGATAAAATATGAATGCATGTGAAATGCAGCGGTGGCGGAAGTATAAGATGCTTTAAATAGGAAAAAGTAGCATGATTTAATATAAATAAATATTGAAATATTGACCTTTTTAGAAACCTCATAGCTTACAGTAACAGTATAATAAGTAGTTAAAATTATCTTTACTAAATTCAAACACTGTTTACATAAATGCACCAATACAAATAATCTAATAATATATTTAGAATATATATATTTACTTTTGATATTTTAAGTACATTTTGATGCGGATACTTTTGTACCATGTAAGTTTTGAATGCGGTGACTGAACTGGTAGGTAATGTTGATAAAATATGAATGCATGTGAAATGCAGCGGTGGAGGAAGTATAAGATGCTTTATATAGGAAAAAGAAGCATTATTAATGTACAGCATTATCAGCAAAAGCCTGGCTGCATATTCATGTTACTCAGAGGTGGAATGTAACTAAGTACATTTACTCACTGTACTTTTAAAGGTACTTGGGTATTTCCAATTTATTTAACTTTATACTTCTGTTCCACTACATTCTGAGGCAAATATTGTACTTTTTTTTACTAGTCTCCAGATTTAACATGAATAAATATTGAAAAATTGACCTTTTTAGAAACCTCATAGCCTACAGTAACAGTATAATAAGTAGTTAAAACTATCTTTACTAAATTAAAACACTGTTTACATAAATGCATCAATACAAATAATCAAATAATATATTTAGAATATATATTTACTTTTGATACTTTAAGTACATTTTGATGCGGATACTTTTGTACTATGTAAGTTTTGAATGCAGGACTTTGACTGGTAGTGGAGTAACTCAGCGTGCTTTTAGTAGTTTTACTTAAGTAAGGGATCTGAATACTTTTGTGTTTGTCAGAGGAGGAATAAATACTCTTTAACTTCATTAAAAGTGGTAATACTGAAGTACAGAAATAACCTGCAACGTTCAGTCTTGCATCAAAATGTTATTTAAGTAACAGTGCAAAAGTTTAGCATTAAAATCTATCTGTAATTTTAAATTTAGTGGTGTAGGAATATTCAGATGCTTAACATAAGTAAGAAAAATGTACACCATTACCAGTAGCTTTACTTCAGAAAAAGTGGTAATATTACAGGGTAAAATATTCTTAGAATGAAAAGTCCTGCACTCAAAATGTTACTTTTGTAAAAAAAAAAAAAAAAAGTTTAGCATTAAAAAAAGACCAAAAGTACTCATTATGCAGAATGTATCATTTCAGAACTGGGTTATAATTAGTGATACATTACTGTGTAAAAGTGCAGCTCATTTTAAGTAATGTATATACTGCTGGATAGTTTAATCCAGATGTCCTCACTCTTTTCTCAGCTAATAATAAAATTAGATATATAATAGAGATTTCTTACACTAATTTAAACACATTTCAGAACATACACACACATATATCAAGATTTTCACTTTTGAAGCATTCATAGGTTCAATAAAATGTGAATTCTTATTAATTGAAATAATATACAACATATATATTGTTTATAAAAAATACATAAAAAATACAAAATAATTAAAAGAACATAAAAAGAGAACAATAATTGGCCTAGCCTGGGACTTATATATATATTATGCCTATAAAATAGTTTCTATTCTGGAGGTTATTATGCAGACAATCACAAATATATGAAAAATTTTAAGGGACCCCTGGCAAAATGCCACAGGCTCCACTTAAAAAAATATTGATTTTATCTACAATGATACATTATACTTTGTTAGTTAATTATGCTTTATATCATTAATTCATCAAGTCAATTAATTAATAATTGGAGTACAAAGTTCAATATTTCCCTCTGAGATGTAGCCTAGTGGTGAAGCAGTATAAAGTATCACAAAATAGAAATACTTAAGTTAATACTTAAGTGCTATTATTCAAGTAAATATATATTATAAATATAGTGTAAAAAAGCAAAAAGCACTCCTTATGCAGCAGAATGCTACTGCCAGTGTCCTGTGTTTATATACCACAGTATATTATTGGATTATTTTTACTGATGTATAAATTGGATTTTTAATTTTATAGCTGGTGCAGCTAATTTGAACTATATTATGCTACTGGGCAGTTTAAATCTGTAACACTGATTATCAACTCAGTAAATACAGTAATACAACAGTTCGGTGATAGATTCTACCTTTTAAATTGCACTATAATTCTCTAGTTACTGTGTTTACTTATTTAATCAATGCTTGTACTGATGAATCACATGTTTAGTAGTTAGAGTCAGGAAAATTAAGTGTCAGGGTTGTAAATGTTATTGTAAATACATGTACTTGCATAGTGTATAGTGGCTTCTTTTCTCAAGCTGCTACTAGTTTATGTCTCCCATTTCATACAATTCCATTGTATTTGTATGATTGTACTTTTTTTGTAATTGTCTTTGCTACTAATCTGAACTGAGTTTATTTATAATGTTCAACTGGTTTAGAGAGGCGTTGATCCGACTTTATGGTTATTTTGGCTGCTTCACGAAGGTGGGTTTTATTGCAGTACTGCTGTATTAGACTGGATTAGTTTTAGCATAATTGCACATATTTGGCAGAGTGCAACATGTATGTAAAATCTTACAGTAACCAGCAAAGTAACTAGTGAATATACCTACTAGTGAAATTACATAATATGATATTCCCTCTGAAATGTATAGGGTAGAAGTCTTAAATCCAGAAAAGTACTTTCAAATTTTGTACCACCACTGAAAGCTTTGCATAACAATACGTACAAATGTGGCATCATAATTATTTAGAAGAAGCACATACATAAAGGGGACATATTAAAGGAAAATCTCAAACAAATAAGTGCAGAATCGAAACACCAAGTAAGCAAGGGAGTTTTCTTTTGGGAAAATGGTATTGTATGTTTTCAAATCAATGCCAAGGCAAACTAAAGTTGTTCTAGTGGCTCAAGTTGGCAAAACCACTTACTAACACTGTAGTATGTTGGATTTTATATTAATTTGTCGTCCATCTGAATCAGCAGATGAGCCTCTGCTAATTTCCCTCTGTTAAAAGTGAAGCCAATTATTAAAAAGACAGTTTTAAAGGTCGCTTATAGGTTACTGGTCTCAGTTCAGTTAGCACAGACCGTGTAACATCAATACCACTGCAGTCTTTCTCAGTAATGAGAAAGTGCTTCTCAAGTGCAGGAAAACAAAATCTATAGACCATCTGCAGGTTTACCACACACTAAATCCCTCATAGCCCCACAGCTTTTCATCCCATTCATTTAAACTTTTTAAATAAAACTATTTGGAGTGAATTAATAATTTTCCGCGCCACACAAGGACACCTATGAGACCAGACAGGAGGTGTTACAGTTAAATTTATTCAACCATGAAAGTTTCATATAAACAAGTGTGCACATAGGGAAGACCTTGTCCTCAAGGTCCCAATCCTAAACCAAACGTCTACCTGAGATTCAATTCAGTTCACCTATTCACGTGGTATTCACATAACAATGTAGAGAAACGTTTCTAGACTATTTAGTTTTCTGTGGCATATTTTAATGCTACAGTACAACATGTCAGACAGTAGTTCCCAGTGACAGTTTTGGCAATCCTACAAGCTACAATGTTTGCCCTACTGTTATACAAAAGAAAAGTTATAACTCTTCAGATCTGATTCTTTTTTTTTTTTATACAAATCTTTACTAAATCTTCATACAAGTCTTTAGTATTGCTCTTGCTACATTGAAAAAATAGAAAACTTACATCTGAATATTGAGCTGTGGATGTGGTATTTATAAAGAGCCGTGCTCTTGAGTGTTCATGGCTATGTTTCAATAGTCCTTAGCTGCTTACTCCCCGCGTTGCCTTTCCTCTGTCATGGCCAGCTTCACATCAGCGATCAGAGAAGAAGGTACGAAGCAAAGAACAAGACATCAAACAGTTTTCAGAGGCTCATCAGCAAAAAACAAAAACAAAAGAGTCTAGGATTCTGCAGAGGTGCTGGGTGTCACCAGATCGTCCTCTCCCTGAGCTTCGTCCTCCGCTGCTGCTGCTGCTGCTGCTGAATCTGCTGCTGAATCTGCTGCTACTTCCTGTTCGGTGGCCACTAAAGAAGTGTCCGTGTCGGGGGCTTCGAAGGACTCGCCCCCCAGGTCAGCCAGTTTGATGTAGCCCTTACTGTTGGAGCGCTCCAGACGAGGGCAGCTGAAGCGCCTGGCTCTGTCCCCTTGACGACACACAGTCACAGACAGGCTGCAGCGGCGTGCAGACCTGGGCTGATCCGTGAGGGAGTTGAGCGACAGCCGTGACCCCATTGCCCTGGCAACAGGTGATGGAGGGAACAGCTGGGTCCACTGTGGTTGAGGCTGAGCCTGCGGCGCCCCCTGTTGGTCAGCCGTGTCTGTGGTTATGTCCTCGTTGCTCTGATGTGGCGGAGGAGAATCTGTAATCGAGGCGTCCATCTCCTTGGTGTCTGTCTCGTCAGTCTGGCTGCAGCTGGCTTGTCCTTCCTCCGTAATGGATTCAGCGGTGGTCTCGATTACGACCCCTTCCTCCGAGTGTCCCTCTGCCTCGGCCCTCTCGGACTCCTCCACCTCACAGTTGTTCAGTTTGATCACAGGGAGGGTGAAAGCGTTCACAGAGGAGGTGACGATGGAGGTGGTCTCCCACTGTCGGGGCTGCGGCGCCTGCTCGCTGCTATTGCTGTAGTCTTTGTAGATGCTGTAGACGGTGTCCGTGAAGGTCTGGACGTCTCTGGACCAGCTCCGAGGCCTGCTGGCCAACGACGGGCGCCTGAACACGTCATCGCCACCTAACTCGCCCTGGAAGCCGAGTCCAGTGGAGGGCCAGGAGCTGCGAGTAAGCATCCCGCTTGCAGGGAACGAGCCCGACGGGCCCTCCGCACTCCTCGACTGAGTGTAGTTCACCAAACCGTTCAGCGGCGAGTACTCCTTTGAGCGTATGCTGTGTAGATCTATGACGGTGGAGTAGATGTCCCTCAGATTGATGATTTTGGTTTTCTTGTCTCGGTTTTCATGGAGGACAGCATTGGCGCAGATGAAAAGGAAAATGCCGATTCCCATCACCAGCGGTCCGAAGACTTTCAGATTGTCTGAGTACAGGTAATTATTCAGGAAGTCACACAGGAAGCCACAGTGAGGGGAGGGCTCGGGGGCGCTGCTGTTAGAATGGCTCTGGTTGACACTTGTCTGTCCAGTGGGAGGCTTATGACGGGTCACGTTAGAGGGAACAGGCGGACTTTTGGAGTAGCTCATCCTGTTGTTGTGGTATCCTCCAGTTCTGCGGCGCTCCTGGTACTGCTGCTGGTTCTGACTGGGCCAGTAGCCCAGTACAGCCATGGAAATCCCCACCATGAGAACCATAACTCCCACAGCGGCCACCAAACCGGCCGGGGAGCACAGGTTGAGCTTCCCCTTCACCACCACCACGTCGTTCTTCTTCTTTTTCTTGGATTTCCGCTTCCTTTTGTTTTCCGCCCGGTTTTTGGAGCGGAGGGAATCCTGGCGCCTGTTCATGCGCAGCAGGCCACCGGTGGCTATCATGGCGGCGATTGGACAGCAGGCTTGTCACTCAACCTGCAGGACACAGAGTAGAAAAGAGATTTTAGATCATGATTTACATCAGGGATATTCAACTTACTTTAAAGACTCATTTTTCATTCAAATTATTTTCCTTTTTAAATGTTTAACTTGGCCTATATGGCCATTAAATCTGATATTTTATTGCATTTAATAGCTGCAACTGGCCTGGAAACCAGTCAAATCTGCCAGGCTCATGTTTTATTTGCTCTGGCAGAAGCGTATTGTCACTCTTCCCTTCCTGGCCAATCACAACCGTTTATCCCATATAAGGCAGGTTTGATGGAATGACTGGCATCGCAACTCACAAGACTCAAACTGTCAAACCAGGCAGCGCTGATCAAATATGAATCAAGATTCTGTTCCTGTGTTGCCTATTTCTGGTCTCAAATGTTTTCAGAAACATATTTTGGTGACTTTTTGCTGTATTTTGACGAAATTTGAGACCAGGCCGCCAATTTTATCCTGCTCAAAAAAGGACCAAGCACCGCCCCAACCTGCATGCGCCTCTCAGCACTACATCACACACTTCATTGGTCTGATTGGTTTTAGGTCTATTCAGAGACCTTTTTGTCTGTGCCCGTTGAACGCCACTATGAAATCAATAATGAACTAAGAGGTTACAGACTCGTATGCGTTTGCAAATAAGTCTGATGATGCCAGGCTAAGCTGCAACTGACTTTTGCATGTTGCAATGTTGCAAATCTTTGGCTACATTTGAAAGAGTTTATACAACAACAAACATCTTCCATCATGCAATCACTCAAAACTCCTCTTACCAGCAAAAGAATGAATAACATATTTAAGCTCTTTTAGCATGGCACAAAGTTTAAAGCTTTTTTTTAAGCACAAAAAAATCCAATTGTCAAATAAATCTATTCAGCCCGTAAGTTGAATATCACTGATTTACATGATAAGAAGGTTTAGACATTTTGAGCCACAGAGTGACTGTGTTCATTTATCTGGGAGATTACACATGTAATCCAGATTTATTATACATACAAGGATTATCGACCAGGCAAAGCGGGCAACTAACCCTCCGGGACCACAAAGGCCCGCGGTACACTGTGTGACAATTAGTTACAAATTTGTTTCATAATATGCGCCACTAGAACAGGATATAACCTGAAGTTTTAAGGGACTTAAGGGTATGAAATTCTACATTTAATACCTTTAAAGGCATACTATGCAGGGATTGTCGCTTACTGTTTGTAGAAATTCAAATTTTGCCCCTCCTCCATGGCCCCATATTAACACTTGGAGTTTAACTATATTTGCATTGTTTTCAGCACTGTGTTCATTATTTTTGTGGCTTTTGACTAAAGGGTGACGCCCAGAAACGTCCTGAACTGCAAGTAAAATGAAAAGAGAAAATACAGGCGATAGCAGAGTCTCTGCAGATACAAACACACACTTCTAGTTGGTCCTAAGTGACAACTGAGAGGGATTACTTTTCTACGCGTCTATACATTGTTTTCCTTTTCGGAAAATCTTGCATATTATACCTTTAAAGACCCTGAAAAATCACTATTCCATGAATGAAGAAATCCAAAACAATTGCACATACAGTATTTCTGCCACAGTGAGAATAGTTTTGGTTATATCACATGAGAGATTATTGACGTAATTATTTTTTCTCTGTGTCCTTCTTACTGGTTTGTAAAAAAACAGTGAAGATGTCACACTACTGTCTACTACAATCATGATTTAGTAACATTTGAATCAAAATCTGATGACAGTTAGTGGGTTGTTTGTCAATCAAATCAGATGAAACAACACCTACACAGTCCTGATGAAGCCTTTTTGCGTTTTGTGTGTTAAACTCTTTAAACCTAAAGATGTTTTGAAGTTGTTTTTTTACTTTTTACTCATGAATATTTAATGTCAAAAGATTTTTAAGCTGAGTCTTTAATATTCCAGTGTGGGAATACTGTGGTTGGTTTCTGGGGCAAAATGGGGTGGAAGAAAAAATGGAAATCATTTTGCTCATCATGGATCCACCAGCGGGTTAATCCGCTGTATCCGAGATTATCCTACAGGTATAGGACTATACACGGCTTCTTTGCACCAAAGGCAGATGCACTATTAGTCATCAGATGGTCAGTAAACCAACAGATAACATCCATCTGCTGCTGCTGCTGCTGGATCTATAAATACAATGATGTAAGCGAAACAGAGACAAATACCCAAGTTGACAGCGGAGAACAAGGAGTGCTATTTATCTATATTCAGCTGTGCCGGTGCGATATCAGCCTATGAAAATGTAATGTGTCCAGACAGGAGGCCAGCAGGCATGTTCTCTCCACCTCACTCTCCTTCTCTTTCTCTCGCACCAACCTCTCCTACCAACACTCTTCCCTCCTGCTTCCCACCCAGATCCACTTCACAATCAACCAGCTGTGCTTCAAGATGACGCCGTCTTTCACATACAGCACACACACACATACAATAAGACAAATATGAGCCATTAGCCATTTGTTTACTCTAGTGTTTGCATTTGTTGTATGCATACACAGTAGTGGAGAAGCTGTTGGTCCAAAGGGCAATGAAGCCACCAACACTTATCATGATTACAGACATCTGCTGATGAGTTCCCACCACATGTGGTGAATGATAATGGCAGGATAAGGCTGATTAATTAGACAGACTCAAGCATTCCCTCCTTGATTGTGCTGCTAGCTAGGTATTTAATTTGACTAATCACGCCTAATTGTGTATGACTTAGGGCTCAGGTTCATGAATAACTTATTCCACAAATTCCTTTCAGAGCAGCAATTAATAAGATGGTTTCAAAGGTTGCTCTGGGTGTTGCTCCCTCAACCTCAACAGTCAAAAATAATGATGATGACATCCCTTTATGATGCAAGTTATTACAGGCAGTTCCCACGGATGGAAAGTAGAACACGGAGCTTTAGCAAACAACACACCGGTGCTCAGCTGCTGTTTATGGAGACTTTCTCAGTATATGGGATCCAATAACCACTCAAATGCCTCCCGGGCGAGAGCAAGTCAACCCGTACTAAAACTGATAAAGCGTAGGCGGACCTCTGTGTGTGTTTGAAAGGAGAAGGGCAGCAGTAACGTGGACCAGAAGTGGGTGTGGACAAGTCGGACAGTGTCTCTGTCTACGGTGCTGAACAGGAAGCTGCCAACTACTCGGTTTGTCTCCCTAAAAAAGCTGCTCGTCTGGCAGGATGGTAGAAGGAGGCCGGCTCAGTCCGTCCAAAAGCTGCGGGGGCGCATATTTTTCGCGCAATGTTGCATGAATAATCGACTGTTGACATTACGGCGCATCTGTTTTCCTTCTGTGGGAAAAAGCCCGTGAAGCATGAATGAGGTGCTGTGGAGGTTGGAGGTACACTGAAAATGTCCAGATCCCACAGCGACGCAAAAACACGACCAAACACTGTCATTTATTTTAGGGCTCACAAGGTGCAGACAGATGACAAACATCCACACCTCTTCCACGGCCTGACGAAGCCCATGCTTTCATAACTAACGCTACAACTAAGAGCTGCGTGGTAATAATCATAGCTTTATTCAAACGCATCATAACAGGCTCTCATTCGTCTCACCAACTTATTAGAATTTAATCGCAACATCACTGCAGTAAAAAAAAAAAGTTTTAAAGATATCCGCCTTAAAATATTGCTATTCTCTCCTCCTTTTTTACTTTGTCTCTCGAATATTTGACACATGATGCATTAAATATCTAACACAAACCGAAATATCGCCATAAAACTGCAACAAAATGATCATTTAATGTCTCGGATAAAAGTAAAAAGGACTGGAGTGCGCATTGTTCCAAGTCCAACGCCTTCCTCACATCAAAACTCTTGTCCGTCGATTTATTCGCGATCAAAAACACTCCTCAACTAAACCTTTTATGTTACACAATAAAAAAAAAGACTTCCAAACCCTGCTCTACCTCGACACAGCCTGTTAGGAGTCAATGAGGGATCATGTTAAACACAAAGAAAAACGCACGGTGGGAAAGACGCAGAAGGAACTGATGATGCTGATTAAAAAAAAATAGATCATAAAACAGCGAGTCTCTTACCAGAAATTGTAGCTTGACAACCAAGCATCTTCAAAGGCGCACTCCTTGTTCAGCTGTGCATGTCGTGGTGCGCCACTTTGGTGCCGAGTCTGGAATAGTGGTTTCCAGTTGAACGCGGACTCACAATAGACCGGCAGGGGCGGGCCAACTGCATTTCTATTGGTGGTGATTATTGGGCAACGTGAAAAACGAGTTCTGCTGAGGACATTTATCATACTATATGTTACACTCCTGATCCCTTTCCCCACCTATTTTCTTCCATGTTTGCACTCAAAAATCAGTAACCTGCTGATTTAAATGTGATTTTCTAGTATACAGATGCCAGTTGCATCCTTTCCAGTCTATAATTGGTGCACAATGGTCTGGGAATTTGTATGGCAGCATGACAAAATGCATTATTTGCATAGAGTAATGTGTGGCAAGTACAATGCATGGATAAATTACTGTGCTAAGGCATTACAATTGCAGACACAGTGCAGGTGAGGTCAGAAAACATTTAAATACAGCAAATTCATCATCTACATCATGTGCTTTGCTCTCAACTATTCTCCCTTGGGTTGTATTGCTATAATTGCTTGTATGCTGCGTCCCCGTGTTTAACAAAATGAAATATGACAGAGTCCAGATGTGTTTCAGCGATGTGAGACTGGAGGAAGAAGCAGCAGCTATACTGGGCAGGAGGGAGGGAGGGAGGGAGGGGAGCATGAATTACAAAGTTGATGCTCAAGAGAGCTGACTGCGAATTTATGACCCAGAAATGTGTTTTGTTTATGGCATAAATTAGAGGAAAAGGAACAGAGAAAACTCCAGCATGCATGCCGCAGTGGAGTCAAAGTATACACGGACATGGGGAATAATCCAAGGGTTTTTAAAGAGCTGTCTTTAATCCGTGGTGTTAACCAGTGCTGTGTAGGTCTGGAGGTCTGGAGCAGCTTTCAGCATAGCTCTAAGCTTGTGCAATATAGGAAGATCCTGACACACAACAGATGTTTCTGAGCTTCTGACAGGGGCTTAAAGCCTCTTAAAACTCTGTTACTGCGAACAAATATTCCAAAATATGTTGTTCTTAGATAGAGAGAGCCGCCATTATTACATAATGAAGGCTGAGATTGGTAATTTTAACAGTCTGTAGAAATAAAATGAAACCCAGGATATATACTCGACTGAATAGAGGCCCAGTGGCTGCAGGTGGAAGCCTCAGCAGCCATGTCCAAGTATCCCATTACCCTTATCTTACCCATTTAAAGTAGCTGTGGATAACAGGCTCTGTGGCAACAATGATCCATTTGTCATATATTTCCATGTTAGACTTCTCGAAAGTTGAGCTGCAGAATCGAACCACAATCACACCAATTAACACCCACCCACACCCTATGCACGTCAACCCCTCATGTCATATTCAACAGATGACTTTTTCCTCAACAACTCATGATTCCAATCACTAATCAGTTTGAGTATGAGCTCCCAGATTTACAACAAGTTTAGCCTGACATGTATTCTACTTCCTTAGAATTTCAAGTTAAGGTTGTCCAGTATCGATACTTCAGTATGTTATCAGAAACAATCCAATTTCCACATTCAATTGTGTTGTGGAAAATTTTAACAATTCTAGACGACAAGAGTTTCTTAGAAAGATAGCCCTTGCAGGATTTAATGAAAAGTATCAAAAACAGATACAATACTCAAGATACACAAACTGGTACATGATCCAAACCGCAAGAGCAGTCCATTTTCTATTCCTCGTTCTGTATACAGTTTGTGCGTAAAGTCTGAGTCATGATTTCCTGTTTTGTTCCAATCTGGTGTATTGGGAATTCCTAAATCAGAGCTGCCCTTACTTCAATCTAGCAGCTCCTCAGAACAGGAAGTACCGAAGTTGGCTGTTAACTTTACTGCACAGATTGTGCCTGCTGGCCAAATTCTGTGTGTTTGTCAAATCAGATTTTGAACTGTTATATGTCTGATATTTTAATACATTTTACAACATAATCTCAGCTATGAATGGAGATAACCATTAATAAACATACAACAATTCATTTGGTGTTTTTAATTTTTGATACATGGGAACTCTAGGGAGATTTCCAAATTGCTGCATGTTCTCATCTTATCACAAGTGGTCAGATGGTCCAAACATGATACAGCAGGCAGGTTTGGCTAATGAGTTTTCCCTTTTGGGTGTGGGTACTTTCCTGCCTTCATGCTAGTAACTTTTATATTGCTGTATGGACAAATAGGCGTTTGATATACTGATATCTATATATACATTTTACCAACCCAAGGCTGCACAGATTAAACAACTGGGAAGAAAATCAGGAATATTATCTTTTAATGAATTCAAATTATCCTATTTCGTGTGCATAGGACGTTTTTTCTTCTTTCTGTGTTACTAAAGGGTATTGGGCATTGCTTTTTATACTAGTATTGAATTAAAGTTTAAAATTCTGGCATTACAACAACCTAACTTCACTCAACGTCTGATTTCACTTTGCCACCCACAAAGCTAGATTCAGTACAAGCTCCCTTAAAATGGATCTTTGTTGACAGTAACTAATGTGCTCTGTGCCAAAGACTTTCCTGCACCTGTTCTTCTTTACCAATTAAATATACTAAAGAAGAAGAAAAAACAAAAAAATAATTAGTTGTTAGGCAATGTAGGGCAATTTAGAAGTAATCAGGTTGTTGGGAAAGATGCTCCTACAGTCTAGTATTCATGTTTTTGCCATCTCATTGTTATGGAAAGCACACTTACTTACAACTCACTAACGTCTGTGACCCCATAGGTGAAAGACTGCCAGATTGCAGACTCTTGCAGAATCTGCAAAAGATTTTACATTAATTTCTGCAGACTTTCCAACTTGCCCTAATGACTTTAGCTTCACGTACTTAATCATTTCTTATCAAGACATCCCCAGGTAATTAAACCCACCAAGAGCATAGTGATGAAGTGGGTATTCTCAGATATAGGAGGAGAATGAAAGGGAGACTGAAAAAGAGGAAAAACAGGAATGAAAGAGAGATTTTGAGCTTTTTCGTTATGTCACTCTCTCCTAATACTACTGGGTCTTTCGTCTTTGGGAGGGGCATTCCCATCCACACTGCAGCAGTAATTCAATAATTAAATTAAATCCTCAGTGATCATATCATATCTGTCACGGTTATTCAAGACTCCACTCTCCCGTCCTGTCCCCTTTGAGTGATGTGTCTGCTATACACAGTTTCCCTCCTATATCATTTTTTGATGCTTATTGAAAAAAAAATAGATCAACCCCCACACATCCAGGCTCCCAGGTGACAGTGCACCACTGTAGGTCTCACATATACTGTAGAGTCAAAAATAGTTCCAGTGGATCTCCTCCTGAAATCCAACCGGCTTTGTTGCTGCTCTGTATCTGCACATCCAGAGCACAAGAGAAGGCCTTGACTTTGTCCTCTAGCTTCCTTTACTTGTCAGACACGTTTTCTGTGTGCAATATATCTGAAGCGGCACCAGGAGCTGCATGGGGTTTATTTCATTTCTTTAGCCTGGGCTGTACTGGCTAATTGGGGATGTGGGGACGTGGGACATGGGCTCAGCGAGAGATCAGCTCCCTCCAGGAAATGTTGTCATCATTACTGCCTTATTTGCTGCAGGAGTCAGAGGGCTTCACAGTTGGAGAGATAAAAGTGGTGCTCCCTTCTGAGGCCTTAGAAATAAAGAGAGAGAAGCGGAGAGCTTTTACAGATTTGAGGGGGATGATGGGGCATCAGTTAAACTGAAAACAAGGAGTCACTGGAAGCTGCATGGTGGTTTACATGTGTGAGAACACAGAGAGGTGACACAATTGCGGATCTTAAAGAGGTTAACTATACAACCCATTTGTTATTCCTGATATATTCTGTACCCTGGATTATCTGCTAGAACGCCAAGAATTCCCGGAAGGATCACACTCCAACATCCTCATGTATAAATCAACAGATGCTATCAGCGCGCAAAATAGGGTCAAGAAGAAATAAGAGTAAATAAAGTATTCTTCTTCACCAAAACACAATGCAATTAATAATAATTAAACACACTCACAACAATCTGTTGACCTTCAGTTTGGGACTGAAGCTGCATCATGTTCATTATCTTGCTCAATGGCAACTCAAACAGAAGAATGGGGGACCACCTCATAAATCACACCAGACGTTTCCACCGTAACCATCACCTGCACCATTGTCTGCTCAGGCACTGCAGGGAGAAGACCTTCTTTTGATGAATGGCTATTAGGGTCCAACTGCAGCTTCTGGTTGTGGCTAATGAGATGCGTGACAGCTCTACGACTGATGCGGGTCATGGAGAAATATGGGCATTTCTGGTGCATCCGTTTCTATGTTTGGCAGCCATGCGTCTCTGACATGACTGGAAATGGAACGGAACACCCAGTTGCAGCAGGCGCAGGGACCAGTATAGGCGGGTTAGCAAGGAGAAAGGATCAGGAGGAGTGGGAGGGTGGGAGTGGAGAGCAGCAGGTGAACACTTGCTCCCAGCAGGTAGCCGGTTCCCACTGGTGACCTTGTTTCATTCCCCCAGTATAAATGGTTGATGAATAGGCAACAGAGGACCTGAACAGGAATAGGGGCAAGCATTAGCTCACATATAACCAGCTGGTAACACTAATGGGAATTCATGGGTAAAATATGAAGGTAATACGTTCCTGTAATAGAAGATTGTCCTATATAGAGAACTCATACACTTCTTCTAAGCTGTGCCACAAGTTTGCCAAAAGTAAATGCAAAAACTTTCTTGTTCATACTGCTTTCTGTAAAGATGCCTATGAAGAGGATAATAAACAGCATTGAGCAGAGTGTGCATTATCTGAAGAAAAGACAGTAATTACAATCCTCAACATCAAAAGCCGTGTTCCTCCTAAACTGCAGGATCATGAATCCTGTAGGCTGAGCAGCTACAAAGAAGCTGTTTTCCCACTGTTTGGCTTCATGGCCACATTTTGCAGTGCATCGAGGCAGTTGCGCAATCAGAGCTGATTCTCGGGGCTTGTAAGATGCAAGCTTCATGGGATCTCAGTGAGAAAGCCTTCTTTGATCTCCCATCCTAGATAATATAGGTCATCTCTTCAGGGAGAAACAACAAAGACCAAATGAGGCGGAAAATACCATTCAACCCACCTCGGTGGAGCAAGAAGCAAACAGTCCCTCCAATGCAGCTTTACGGACCACAACAAATAGCCTTACAGACCTATTTTTAGGGTCTTGATCTTTGGCATTTTTAACACAACGGTCCATCAGCTCGTGTGCTGACAAGAGGATTTTTTTTGTAAAATGTGAAATATTGCATCTGTCATTTCCTATTCTGCTGCCTGTATGTGGAGCCTGTTCAGACTGGGTATCCATGGCAACCGTTTTATAATGCCTCGCGAAAACACCTTAGAAGAGGTTCCTTTTTATCTGGGCTGGAGGGCTGGGACAGAGGCAGTGGAGAATCAAATGAGAGGGCAGAAGTGACAGCTGACGAGTTTGTACATAGAATATTTTTGCAGCTGACGTCGTTGTAAGTCGCCCCCTCAAAAGGCGTGACTTGCAAAACGTCAAAGGATATAGGGAATAAAGAAGAAAGCTCATCCTGAGAGACCAGAGGAAATATGATGACATGGGATATTGTCAGTTTTTTATAGCAGGGTCAAATGTCCAAGAAAACATTGCATATTTAGAGATACTACTTAGAAAGATACCATCACGTATGCATGTGACTCTGCAGATATTCTGGCACTCACATTCACTGTACAAGAGCACGGTCTCTGGGTCCTGCAGGACGAGTCCAGTCATGTGGAATACAGCAGGCGTGAGCATGATGGGAGGGGGGCATACAGCCAGCTGGGTCTTCTGCAGGGGTGAGCCAGAGCCCATGCCAGGAGCTGACAGCACCAATCAGGGAAGAGGCTCAGGCCTCATCCATGCATGCTAATCAGCCCGTCAGAGGAGTCCGGGTCGAGGGCATCTGCAGGGGTTCATTGCTATGGATACAGCAGCAGTCACACGATATTACCTGAGCAGGTAAACCAAGTGGAAGTAATGGAGTGTCTTGGCATTGGCTGCATGACCTTCAGTTACGTCACCTGCTTCTCGGAACAGTCAAAGGCTGCAGAGTGAGGAAGCAAAAATATTGACATTTATTATGTTTTATGGATGTTAAAGCATATGTTAAGCTAAAGCATTGCTTGATTCATAAAGGGATGCAAAACTGAATATTTTTCCATTGAAAAACAAGAATACTGGGCCTCATGCATCAATAGGTCCTATTTTTTTCCTTTTTTTTGTTCTAACACACAGCAATGACAGAAAATCCTCGTTCCAGACAATTTGTTTTTAGCATAAGGTAACGCACCAATTAACCTGTATAGGGCAGCAAACACAAGTGCCATGTGCAAAAACACAAACCAACAAGTCACTGACATTTGACAGGCAATGTTAAACTCAGACAGAAGAAAAGAAAGAAAGAGGAAAGAAAATTCCACTAATAGCAGCAAAAAGAGAAGCAAATCAGAAGATATCAGACATTCTTCAGCATATGTCATCAGAAGTGATCTGCTTAAATGTTAAAAAAGTGAAAATGGAGAACAGGTCACACAAACCCTCACCCTCATACCTGCAGGTTGCAGCTGCTTTGGTTATGCACACTTTTTCAGGTGTGTATAAAAGTTCACCACCTGTGTCTATATAACCAAAAGTGAGTTGGCTTATTTGTGGTCCCTGGCATGCCTAAAAGTTTGATCTTATCTAAGAACAAGCAGGAAGTAAACCAGTATTGATAAATGCCACAAAAATTCCAAAATTAGTCCAATGCACAGTTTAAGATTAAATGTGTGCATAAGATCGATTCATGCATGAGGCCTATTGGGTCTGAAAAAAGGAGGAAACAAGACCAAAAACATGTAGGGTATGACATAAAAAGTCGTTTATCATTTGAGCACAATCCTATAAGTGGATTTTTGGCTAATGTGGCCAGTTTTTCTTTTTCACAGCTCCAGTCCTATTTCTATTTTCAGTTGTGTCACACATATGGTGTTACCTCAACTTTGTGGCTTTAGAGACTAGGTGGTTTGATGGGAGACCAACTAGAAAACTCCCCAGAGTGTCTTTTTAGCTTTTTAATCATATTAAAAGGCTCCACAGAGTCAAAATAGTGAGCAACAGAAAACATCAGTAAATGATAGATGAGACATCTGGGACTTCATTGTTTTATTTTGACTTTGGAGAGTCAAATATGTAATAAATTTCACGACTGGAATCTCTCCAAATCTGATGCTTATTCGTCCAACAATACAGTCTTTTTCAATGCATATGTTTAGCACATTAATCACTTATCTCCGTCACAACATTCCCAGCTGTGCAGCGACTGACTGAAAATGTATTTCCAATCAAAAGGGTTTCATCTCGCTGGTCGACCTAACACAACCACTTTTGACTGCTTTTATCCGGAGCATCTTTGAGGTCATTCATCTTTTTATATGCTAATATTTTAATCAGCATTTCCCAATGAATTATGGCTTGGCAGGGCTTACACTCATTTGTGTTATCGGGCAAATTAACCTTTACAGCTGGAAGGACAGTTAAAGTCCTAACTGCGCGAGTGTATTCAGAAGATTTCATTTTTCCTCTGCAAACTGAATGATATGAATTGAGTAACGATGTGTCAGTGGTGTGTTCTGATAAGAAAATTCAGTTTCATCTTCAAGCCATCAATCCTTCCACATATTGAAGTATTGACCTACATTCAGACTTCTCTTAAACACAAACAAGCAGCAAATAACCAATCAACCATAAACATGATTTCACTTCAGCACAATTGCAGCATCATAGAGATTAAATAAATACTGATTATGTAAGGGATAATGCCTGACAAGGTGTCCATTATCAGGAATTAATGGCTGGCGGGTGGCCATATGATTGCATCTGCGGAGACCATTAATTCCTGATTATGGACACCTCGAAGGCCATTAACCCGATTATACCATGGTCACTTACCAAAGAAAAAAAATCAACACTGTTCAGTTATATTTTCATGCATCTTGCGGTCAAATCTCAAATTTAAAAAGTCTAAAGCCATGGCTCATTTTCCCTGGTAACACCTGAGGATTTGACTAATTCCTGGAACAATCATTACCATCCCATTAGATTCTAATGCAATGAAAACGTTAACTATTTAAGTAAATAGGACAAACCTTACCTAGGACTTAACAACGGGAGATATTTCCAGCTGTTAGCCAGAAAGCTAACATTATGCTAGGAAGATTCAAAGTCAATAACATTGCATACGATCGACAAACAGTAAATAAAATCTGATACTGTGTTACTCAGCAAGACTAGCTAGCTATCCTGCCATGTTATTGTCCCCAAATCATATCAATATTTTCATGAACAATTGCCTCAAGCAGCCTGAAGTAGCGAGTTGCACAGCGAATGGGATGTGAGACAGTCACTTGTAGAAAGTTCACTTTTTAAAAGTATTTTTACCAGTAATTTCAGAGGGACAGTGTACTTCTTGCAGCTTGTAAGTTAGAGTTTCTGTGCCGCAGTGTTCAGAGGATGAGGCACTGGTAATACTTGGAAATATTTGCAATAAACTGTAACTGAAGGCTTTGACAAAAGATACTGGAATTAATGAAGGTTGGAACATTACAAGCTTCGCCATTGCTATTAAATAATGTATTTACTAACATTAGATATGACCACAGCTAACAGTAACATTCAGCACTATGAAAATTAGTTAGCTTGGACATTCAAAAAGGGTTTCTGTTTTTGGAAGACTTTGGGTAACAAGAGTGGGTTGCTGAGGCAAAATCAGGTCTTGATTAGGTTGCTTTTCTTCTGATTTGTCTGTCTGAAAATGCCTTTTTTCTGTCTGAATGTTCATGAGGCATGTGGCTTGTGAAAAATGGGTCCAATATTTACTTTGGAAACTCTGGGGACAAAAGGGTCCATAATCTGTGCTCACTTTCTATTCTCCCAGTGGAATCATTAGACCTGCCGCTAGTCTCCTAAAACATGGCTTCATAACGGTCTCTGCTTTGATTGTGTCCCTGTTTAATTGGAACTCCTTAGTAGGTGTCCATTGTCAGGAATTAATAGACACACTGCAGCGAGCACTCAGTACTGAGTACTCACCCAGACCAAGATATAAGCGTTATTCTCATATCTTCAGGTTCAGGGAGAGGGCAGAGATCTCATTGATACACAACCTGTTCTGTTATTGATCTTCTGCATCATAAGGCAACATAAAAAACAATATATCCACACCATAGTATAGGTTATTCCTATATCTCTTCAGGGACAGGGAGAGGGCAGAGATCTCATTGATACACAACCTGTTATTATAATTATTGATCTTCTGCGATGTAGGGTGGCATAAAAAAACTAAATAATGGTTTGGAAGATACACAAAGCAAAGCAGAGTAAAGTCTCATCAAAGAACATGGGGGTAAAACTTATGTAGGGCATTGTACTTTGGAGGGAAGCAAAGAACATCAAAGGAAAGAAATATTTTTAGTCTGCTTTTAAACAATGTTAACCCACATTAATTGAATTTTGGCATCTTGGGGCAGCAAAATAAGCTGTAAACACAACTTATGATAAAGTGCTTATGGGTTGGGTTGCCTAATTTAACATCCAGCAGATAGAGAGTAATAACATCTATTTGGTGTTGTGTCTGGCCAACTGATCAACTGATCAATATTTGCTCTCCTTCTAGCTCTGGTATTGGTCTACGGGGAAATATCTGGCTCTTTAGCTGCTAAATCCTCCACCTTTTTCCACACACAGTTACTATTTGATCAAATTTTAAAGAGATAATTGGTATCAAGTGGGGTTATATGAGGCACTTAGTCGACACACAAGCTAAGCAATGTACTGCTGTGGATGCGGGCAGCAGCTAAATATATTTGAGCCATCTAAAAAATCTGTATCAGTTTAAATGCATGCTATATTTAACATATTTTCACCACTTTACCTTGCTGTCAGACAGCCCTGTTTAAGTTCAAGTGGGAGGAACTGAACTGAATTTTCTATTATGCCCTCTTCAAAACCACCAGATTCCTTTGACAAAAACAGTAATTTTACCAAGCGTATTAAGGGAGTTTTTTGGTTTAATGTTGCCTTGACCGTTGGAACCATGGAACTTCCCATGTAAAATAGCTGTTTTTGTCAATGGAGTGTGGTGGCTATGCAGCTTCAATTTTTCCCAGTGGTGAAAATATTCTAAATATAGCATACACTTAAACTGATATTGATTTTTTTTTTAGGTGGCTAAAATATATTTAGCTGCTGCCCCCGTCCACAACAATACATTGCTTGGCTTCGTGCTGGTTCTCCTGCCTGCTTCTTCAAACTAGGGTTGTCCTGACTGCCATCTTCTGTTGGTAATGCACTGACTATGGATAAGTATTTCATACAACTCCACTTCAAAAATATTTTGAACTATCCCTTTAATATAAGAACATTGATTAGAGCAGCTTTATTATAGAACCACATCTAATGCAATATGTTAAAATGTTCCAGCAGCTAGGATTATAAAAACCAAAAGCATCCTCTGAGGGATGCATTGCAGCTCTCCAACAGACGTGGTAAATTTAAATTTCTCTGCAGTTACCTGTGAAAAGAACACTTTTACTTTAGATATATTTTTAGCCATGCTTGCAGTGTGGCTCTGGGGATGGCAATGTCACTCTTTTGGTCAGTCCACCACTTTGGTTCTGCCTGAAATATAACTACAAACATTGGAGGTTTTTTTTTTTTAAAGTTAAGCAGCTGACCTGGCTGTGGCATGTACATTTCGAATAAACAGTAACACCTAGATGAGCTTTGTGGTGAACTTTGTTATTACATTTCCTGGAAACCAAGCCAAAAACACAAATTTTGTTACAGTACTGGTCATTATAGTAAACAATCCCTGCTGCCAAAAAGCCTCCGAACATTATGAGTGCGAGCAGCAGAACATGTTGTGTAAAACCACTCAGACATGGTGTACACTCTGCCGTTATCACCTTCTGCTGCTCTGGAAAGCGCGAGTGGGAGACAGATAAATGGAGCGAGTTGGTGGAAGTGAGAGAAAAGAACAACAAAGCAGGCTGTACACTGGCCTAAGACCAAACGGTCCAGTGAGAGTGCCTACTCATCACTTTCCTGTGAAACACACTTAGAGCAGTGGAGTGTGGCAGGACAATGACTGAGCGGCTCTTCAGTTTTAACTACATTATCGACACACACAGTTGCTTATGGGCTCTGACTTCGCTTTATGGTAATGCACATATCGCCATTGTTGTGCAATGTCAACTATTCAACAAATACATATAAATTGATCTTCTTAATATAAAAAAATCAATGAAGAGGAAGTTCATAGATATCTGGCTGCAACTATACTGTTTTAATATACTCTCACTGCTCTTATAGTACTGTTTCTTTTGGCAACGGCAGGCAGCTGTCTTCAGAGAAAACACTTTAAAAACCCACAGTATCTTTCCTGCTCAGCATCTAATGACAGAGAAACAGTTAGTGACTAGCTGGTGAACACAGGGGAGTATTTAGTGACTGAAGAGCCTGAAATTTCTCCCAGGAATTGCTAGAGACCAAAAACAAAGTTAAAAGGGGGTTAAAAGTGTAATGTGTAAAATATAGCCAGAATTCTTGCTTTGAACATAAAAAAGAATGTTATCAACAAAATGTGAAATGGCACCAGGTTCAGTGGTGATCAGCCTCATAGGTATCAGTTAGAAGGTTGGAGTCAGCCTTTTAAATGGGCTGTTATATTAATGTTTATTGTCAGGCCACAACCTCTAGTGGCCATAGTAAGTGATACATCAGCGAAGGAGGAAGTGACGTAGTATAAGGAGCGTTGTCGTCCACACAGGTTAGAAAGTTAAGGTTGATGGGTGATTCTGTGAACACAGGATTTCTACTTGGGGAGGAAGATGACTGCATCCTGTGTCATACTTGTGTAATGTAATGTGTAATTTTTTACATTATGTTAGTGTCCCAACGGTGTATGTTTAGTAACGTAAGGTATTTAATCGAAACCACAATCTTTTTTTTTCTAAAACTATATTTTAGTTTATTTTGCCTTAACCTAACCATGTCCACAGTCACCCATAAAGTTGGAGTAGAATTTTTTTTTTTAACCTCTTTCCATGAAATGATTGTGACAATGTGATTTATTCTTGACAGAGAAAGTAGAGGAGGCCCCAATTTACCCATATGATCAACTCATAACATCAATTTAATGCGCTGGGATTGTGCCAAAGACAATGGCAACTTCATTTATGTAGCACATTTCATCACAAGTACAAGACAAAAATTAGGTAAAGACATAAAAATAAAGACAGAGGTAGCAAAACATCAGCACTATAAAGTAGGGGAAAAAAGGCACCAGTATCTGATTTGTTCAGCTCCTATCCCCTGACCAATGCACTACGCTAACCTTAACCACTGAAGGCCAATGCTTACCCCAACCAATCGAGCTGATCCAGAGGGCCGGATTCATAATCAGGCTTATTCCAACATGAGAAGATGAAGAAGTACAGCTTACCCGAGGGCTTGTCAATCATGTTGAAGTCCAAAGATGGCTACCACTCTTGACAAACAACCTTTGCCACTATCCTGGCAACCACACGCTCCCAGCAAGACAGCATGTTTGGCAGCAAAGAAAACAAGTAATATATAAAGGAAAGTAAACATTGGCTGGAGACAGCTCTTGGTAAGTGAAGAGATGAGGTATGAATGCTGAGCTTACAGCGTTTCTTTTAGACTTAGTGTCATCTGACGTTTGCTATTTAGTGAAACAAGACTGACCGACCCCATGTGAAGCTTAAAACAGTGACTGGTAGTTGACTGAAAACATGTCAATTAGTTCACTACATTGTAGCCACTTATTATGGTTATGAGATATGAGGACATCGCAAAGTGAATGTGTAAATATGCAACTTTTTGCAAACAAGTTCACTAAATCAACTTAAAAGGCAGTGATATAGCAAAATTGCAATATAGTCATTAGATGTGTATATTATTTAATGTTGTTTTACATTACAAGTTTGAAACTAACTCTCAAAACCAACTTCTTTATATTTTAGTTTGTGCAATGTCTTAGAAGTCTAAAACTTTGAAATAGGCTTTAAATTGTCACTGAAATATCATTGTACCTGCAGCATTGTCACGATTGCACTGAAGACCACAGGGAGTTTTTGACTCAGTGTAATCTAAAACAGCTTGAATTGTTCAATGCATGGTGACAGCAATGTTTCACAGGGATCCTTGTTCAGCCCGACTCGATAGCATCGCTCACATCCTGCAGAGTTTTCGGCAGCAAATTTATGCAGCGATTTCATTCCATTTTACAATGAATCTCATCGATGCTCTGTTGAAAAAAGCTGTGACTGAAATTAAGTCACTGTCCTGTCCATTATTGTAGGAGCACACTCAGTCAACAACCAAGTGTATAAAAGCTCTGCACATTCAAATAATGCACCGGCTGCGTGCCAAGAAAAGCCTTTAAGCATCATTAAAGTACAGCCACCAGCCTGCACCTTTGACACAAGGCTGGATAGAATCAATCAGTTCATGTTGTTAACAGGAAAATCTGACCCCGACACCAACACCTTGTGTCTTGAATTGCAATCTACCTGCAGAGCAAGGACTCTGTGTGTGTGTGTGTGTGTGTGTGTGTGTGTGTGTGTGTGTGTGTGTGTGTGTGAGGGAATGTGTCCTTTGCATATCTCAAGAACTGTTCACCCGATCTAGTTAATACTTGACGAGTGTGTCACTGGTGACCTCTAGGATGTGTTGTTGGCAAATTTGGTGCATGGTGCATTTTGGCACATGCATGCTCAATATTAATTAACTTTGACTTAACACTCGAACAGCTTCTGTGCAGCACTGAGGCCGGAGCTTCAGAGCTTCAGAGAACACTAATAGCATTACCACTGGCAAAATACCTCGACTAATCAAATCATTGCCCTACTTTATAACCATGTTTTTCCAAGCAATTAATTGGACTGCACCTATTTGAAAATTAATACTTCTGCTTTGTGTATTTCAATTGTTTTCCTGACCCCAGATGCTAGATAAGGACTCAAATTTACTAAACGTAAATTCTAATACAATGCTAAATAGTTTAATGAATAAAGCATCATATTTTAATTGTTATATGTGTTTTGTGAGTAAAAGCTGAATATGGGGGTGTCCTGGTGGCACACCTGGTAGAGCGTGTACCATAGAGGCATTGTCCTCGTAAGTGGCGGCCTGGGTTTGATTCTGACTCAGAGCCCTTTCCCGCATGTCTTCCTCTCAATCCATAAACCCCAAAAATGGCCTGAATCTGCAACATAAACAGTAACATTCTCTGTCTGGTAAATGTACTAATACAATGTTTTTCTCTGAAGTTGAGGTATACAGTAGGTGAGAGTGTAAATGCTTCAGGGGCCTTTTGTAAGCCATTTCAGGGCACCATTACTTTGAATAGTAACATAATTCAATATATATTTTTTAAACTTCAGAATTATTCATAGCTGTTCATGCACCTTTTCTTCGGGCGCCCCAGGCAGTTTCCTACCTTGCCCTATGTTAAGATCTGCCTCTGGTGTTTTTTTCTGTTTCCTGTATATTTCATTGGTATTTCTGACCACAAGTAGCAGTAAATTGGGTGTGTTACGCAACTATGTCATGGCAGGTTTAAGCATCCAAGAAGCACAGTGATGAGGGTGTGAAGTTGTTGGAATGAGAGCTTGTTGAAAAATCTGCAAACAGCAATACCACAGGCCAAGCATTTGAACGGGCACTGTGCTAGTCACTCATTTGTCAGTGTTGCCAGTGTAGTTTCATGTTCTTGGTCTTAGCTGAAGGAGATCAGTGCTGCTGCAGCAGTTTATCCACCGGTGAAACATTAGTCTGAAGGGCTTAAACGGCTCTTTTCAGAAGGAGGAGCTCCTGAAGGCAATTCCCACTGAGGACCAGATGAATGTAATACCAGATGTTGCATCCTAGCATCTGGAAAGAAATGCTACAACACAGACAGCCAAGGACTTCCCTGCACAGCCTGACATAATCAGAATGGATTGCTGACACGTACAATTGATGGTGGGATGTGCAAGATTGAGCCCTGCAGGTCCTAATGATGGACGGATATGCATGAGAATTGAGATCAGATGGCAGGGAACGCTTTCTCTACTCCACTCCAGGGCTCTAAAGACATGTGTAGGCTGAAACAAGGATCTTGGGCCGTTTTCTTCTCTCCAGGGCTGGGAAGATGCTGAGGTTTTGCTTTCTATGTCAGATGATGACTGCGGTATATGTATGTGTACGTTGGTGCAACCCTAACAGTTCATTTGTCCACCTTGCAAAAATGTCTTTACGTTTAGCTGAAGCGGGTGTCTTAATAAAAACAAAATGTGACATGGAAGCAAACTTATGATAAATTATTTAAAAAGGGAAGGCTACAGAGAGAAAGCTCTCATTTACCAGGACACCCTGATTACAATACATATAAAACAATAAAAACACACCAAAGTTACAGTATGCAACATCATATTATACAGCAAACATGCCAAGGACATCAGCATAAAGGATAGCATCACTTCAAAGAAAACACATACACTCACACTGCTCTATTTTGGTCAATAGGATTTAAATTGATTAAAAGGGATTAGCTTGTGTAATTTTACAAGCTTCTGCAGATTGTTCCACTTGTGTGGGGCATAATATTTAAGAGCCAGTTTTCCCAATTGAAATGTGAGACGGCAGGTCCTACTAGAAAAGAGATGGGTTCTCATTAAGTCCTTGGATGCCACATTTGATTAAATTGGCACAAAAATTGTACTGTAGGTCTACCGGGAAGCAGGTCTCTTTAGTGAAAGAGGACATTATGATCATTTTTGTGTTCAGGCTGTGGTCACACATACAGTACGCAAATCTAACATTGGTGAATATTTGCCTCTCGTTAACTTCCATTCTATGCGGGAAAAGGGGTGAAGAAAAGATTCAAGTTCATCTGTGACTGTGAACTTTGACCTGCAAAGTCGCAGCCTCAACGAGTGTGTGTGGTTGACCCCACTTGGCTGTCAAATGAGCATGCTGATATCCGTGTGCGACATCCTGCAGTGCCACATATCACCTCAGCAGGCGATAGTGACTAGTGCCTGATACTTGTATTATGGGCTTCTACTAGAACATGTTTACATGCTTTTTTTTTTTTTTTTTTAAATGTATTTTTTTGGGCTTTTTCATGCCTTTAATGGACAGGACAGCTGAAGAGAGATAGGAAGCAGGGGGCAGAGAGAGGGGAATGACATGCAGTAAACGGCCGTCCGATGCGGGACTCGAACCGGGGCCAGCTGCAGCGAGGACTGTAGCCTCTACACATGGGGCGCCTGCGTAACCCACTACGCTACCGACCACCCCCGTTTACATGCTTTTAATGTAAGAAAAACACACATTTTTATCATACTGTCTGTCTGAATGTCCCTGAATTCACCTTCTGTCTGAAATGCTACGTTTTAGCACCTATCTCTTTGAGTCCCCCTCCCTCTGATTGGCTTGCAGAAAAGTATAGCTTAGCATTGAAAAGGGAGTTCTCAAGCCGTGGGTGGGGATACTCAGATGCGGGGAGGTGTATTCTAATGAGCCTGCCTGTGGGATTTGAAGCAGAGCCAAATCTGAAGGGCTTGTTCAATCACGTTTTCTCATTTAATCAGCCCACAATAAGTGACTTGCTTGTCTTATTTCACAGTTTGTAGAATGATAGGGACTCCAGGTACCCAAATGTAGGCTGATAAAATTAGTTTTTCCATATTATGCCCCCTATACGTCTGCAGAATCAGAGATGTGAGCCTTAACATGGAGAGGTTCTTGCCATGAGACTTCCACACACTCCAGAATGTGTTAAATCCTGGATGATGATGGATCGTCTACCAAACTTCTACCAATTGGCTCCTATTGGAAGATGTGGGAGGAAGAACAAAGGGAGGGAGACATTCTTTAAAAATACAAACATGATTCTCCTGTGTGAGACGATTCAACACTGCACAGTTCTTACTGAGCTACACGTAGCTTTCTTCCCCCTCTGAGAGGAGCAGCAGCAGCGGCAGCAGCAGGGTCGGCGTGAGAAAGGATCAGAAGAGCCAAACATGAGTCACCATGTTCAACCTCTTTGTCCTCACAGCGAGGTTTCCAAATGGCGGAAGCGATGGATGTAGTCCCCGCGCTGCCATCGCTTTACTTCAAGCAGAGCCTGGCACACGAAACACTGAGAGTGGGGAACCACGACAGAGAACAGTCTCTGTAAGGTTGCACAGGGTCATCTTGATTTGTTTGACATACACTCTCAGAGCAATGAGATAAGGAGGAGATGAAGAACTGCAACTGTGAAACACAACACCCTTCAGCTCAAGGTGAGCAGTTATGTAATGTTTGGGCCCACAATAAATAAGAAGACTAATTATCTGTGAGTGCCGGAGTTTTGTATTTTCGATCCTTGTCACTGCCGTGAACCCGATACTCTATTCAAGGTTTGAAGCTTTGCACACTGCTACTTTCCATTATGTTGGTTATGTAATGCACCTTGAATGCTTTGTACATCACTAATTAAAACACAAAGACCTGAAGTATTTTCTCTTCTACTGAGAGGAAAAACACTGTGGGGAAAAAAGACTACTTCCATTTTGTGGCTTCTCTTTCATTTTACTTGTACTCTTTAAGTAAAGGGGGGGAAAAACACATTTTGAAACTTACTTACAAGTAATAGTAGTAGATTTGTCTGGAGGATGTCTCTAGTGTACATGCGGAAGAGCTATAGAACATCTGGATCATTTTATGTACAAAAGCCACATTTTTTGGGCTTAAAGCACCACTGAAAAACTTTCATAAGAATGAATGGGGCCCCGCATCCAACTACAATACTCTTCTTACATCAATGACATACACTTTCCCGACATAATCGTGAGCAACTGTCAATCATGAAGTCGCACCCCCTTTTCATAGCATCAAATAACAAATTCAAACTAATTTTTTGTTAAATTAACATTTAAATATGCATCATTGATGAGAACTACCTAAAATGACATGCACTTGATGTGTACTTTGATTTTTTTACGTGGAGAGGGCGGGGATTATGACCTATACTGCAGCCAGCCACCGATTAAGCGGGCGATTGGGATGTTTTGGTTTCACTTTTTTATACCAACAAGTCCTCCACACCACACGACCACACATGTTGTTTGTTGCTACCCTCAAATACCCACAGAACTGTATTAAAAATTATCGCCCCTACCACTGGCAGGAAGTGACATTAATGTAGTATTTAAAACACGCCATGAATGTGGTGAAACAGTCACAGTTTAGGCAACAAAACTACTTGGTTAGGAAAAAAGTACATGGTTCGGCTTTGAACAAGAAGGTTAAAAAAGTGAAATATATGTGTGTAAAAACAAGAAATTAGGTAGTTACGTAGGTGATGAAAGCGTGACATAGATTTGGCATCCACGCACATAAATCAAGCTATGTTACTTAAAATAGCAACTAGCTTTAGTTTCACATGGTATAAGGACACCTGTCTCCCGGGTCAAAGTCCTGTGTTTGTTTGACCGTTCCACCACCCCTCACATTCACCCTAAGTGGACTCTGTCATTCTTTATACTTCATATTTTCACTTAACTCTTTGCTTTCACAACCTGTAACATTAAAAATGGCATCCTTTATAATAAGTACTGCCACTAGAAGACGTTCCATCAAGATACATAAATATTTAATTTAATTTCTTAATTAGCTTCCGTATAAGCAACACATGGAGTTGTTTTTTGTTGCTTATGCTCCAAGTGAATACAACAGAGGGGCCTGGAATTCCTTTTGTGGTGCTTAAAATTACATATGAAAAATTAAACAGCTACATTTCTTTCCAAAAACAGTGCCTCAGTTGCTCTGGATAATCCACAGAAAACACTGTCAACATGCCAACAGGGAGATTATGTTCTCCGGTGGGCAGTAATTCAAATATAAACCCTCCACAGTTTTCTTTTCTGGTTGAACCGACCCTTTAAACACAATTTTTTTTACATTGTCTGCTCCATTTTAAAGTGGAGCTCTCTGATTTCCTTGTTGCTTTCACACATCATCCCTGCAAACGCACTATACAACTGCACACAACCACTCACTCTAATACAAAGTGAATCATCTGGAGAGTCCACTCCAGGTTACCTTGTCAAGCATGTCTCTCCAACATACACCGTCTCTATGCACCACCTAATTAGCACCCAATGAGCACGCCGCACATCTAAGCCCACCGCCGCTCTGGATCTCAATATAGATACACTATCTTGACATCTACCTTCTCCCCCCTTCAGCTCCTTTTGTCTGCTCACCATGTTGCGAGTGGCGAACACAGGCGAGCTCGGCTCAATATAACGCGTTGGAAGATAAAGGGACTGACTCCCTGCCATGCCAAATCTATCCAGAACGCTATTACGGTGCCATGGCAACAGATGAAGACACGCAGGCCTCTCCGGATGGGGGCACCGCTGGTTCACTCGTCTTCTCTGCTAGACTGACTGGCAGGAAAGCTCCACGGGGCTGCTATGGCAACAGACTGATCATATGCAGAGAGGGGCTGTTGGCTGCCACAGCAACATGGGGGGAAATTAGATTGACTTTGATGAGGACTTGACCTCGGGCGGATTCCCAATATTGTTTTGCATCTCGAGGATTTCTGACATGATGGGGACTGATATGCCGACACCTGCATATATACATATACATACGTGTGTGTGTGTGTGTGTGTGTGTGTGTGTGTGTGTGTGTGTGTGTGTGTGTGTGTGTAGTTTCTGCTTGTTGGACCGACAAAAAAATGTGATGCAATATGCCAGCCATACACCAAACTAGGCTATCCACTTGTGGGTTGACACTAAGCTCGCAACTTCTAAAATATGTAGCCCCAAACTACTGAAATATGTATGCCACATCTGTGCCCAGGAACAGTGTTTCTACAGCCTTTTCACATCCAGTCTCTAACCAAGAGTACTACAGCACCAGCAGACTCAGAGGGCTGACAATGCAATCACATCAAACTGTCAGGGGGGATAGGAACAATGTCAGGAGAGCAGAGACATCTTACTCTCCTGCCCTCCCCTCCCCTTTCCTCTTTCTCCTCCATCTGCATGAAAATGGAGGAAATATGAGATATGGATTTACCTCAGATGTGAGAGCTCGACAGGGGCGCTTTTTGTATGTTGAGCTGGTCCATTGATTGATCGCTCGCTCCCCCTTGGCAAACGCTCGATGGCGGGGCTGGAACTGAAAGCAAATATGCTGAATTATTGGAAGTCAGCTCAAAACAGCTGCTGCATCATTCTCCAAAAGAATAACGAGGTTGAAGGAATGATTAGAAGCTTTTAAACGCTCAATTGCCGGGTCAGAAACTTGAAATATTTTGGCTAAATATTCAAAGAATCCAAGAGGTCATTTAAAAGGTGATAAATCTGATCAGAGCCACATGAAGCCCACTCTGCAGTCAGCAATTAAAATACGCAGAATGGAGAGCCACATGAAGATGTCAACTTTTGCTCTCAGACAGATTTGCAGTCCAGTCTGTGCAATTGTTTGTGGTAGAAGAGAAAGAGGCGGGGTGATGGTGGTGCTGGTGGTGTTAAAGAGATGAAGGATGGCAGAGAGAAAGAAAGAGAGAGAAAAAAAGAGAATAATCCAGTCCCTGGAGATGGAAACAGGCTGTTGTGCTCCAGTTGCTTCAGCTACCCTTTGACCTGTGTGTGGATCTGCACTTGTCTTGTGCAGCATGTGTGTGTTGGCACACACACACACACACACACACACACACGTGTGAGAATCTGCAGTGATGTATGTGAGAGTGCTGGCGGGCTGTTTCAGATGGAGGCTGGAGGCTGCAATTCAGCAAGCATCTTGATTATGAGAAAATACACAGCTTAATCTTTCATCGGCAATCGCGGGGTGATTAATTATTCATTGGTTTATTCATTACATTGTTGCATCGGGGCAGAAGAGACGGAGTGTGAGAAAATATTATGTTCATGAATTCAATATGCATATTCAAGATAGGAAAAAAAAATTAACACATTCTTATATCTTTCTTTTGCGCACATTTAGAAGTGCTGATTGATGAGCATTATAATACCTTAACTGTACAAATACAAACCTGATACAGCTGCTCTTTACTTGTCATCATCAGGTCATTTCACTCTCTTTAACGCTGATCTCTTCCCAGGATTCATGAAAAATTGTGTTAGGGAAATAACATTTTAATGAGCTGAATTGAGTATGAGCTTGCTAGTGGAGATTTGACACAAATTGTGTCTATAACAGAGTGTAGAGTGCTCTCCACTCTCGGCTATTGACTTCAGCTGACATTGTGCTGCCTGCTCTACACTGCCACCTCCTGGACATGCAATGCCACAGAAGCAGCGTTGTTGCTGCAGCAGCAGAAGCAACCTGGCTCTTCTCTATTGCATCTCATAAAAAATTAATTTCCAAATGTAATACCTACCATTTTGGAAAATGTGAAACTTGACTCTTGCAATATGATGTCTGGGATGAAAGTTAAACTCAATGTCACATTAAACAGGAAGTTGTGGGATAAAGCGGTGCATCAGTTAGTTTTATTCTTAATATTTGTAGAGATTTTAAGTCTCTTCATGGTCATTTGGTCAACTGGAGTCTCTTTGTGGTTGTTTTGAGTCTTGTTGGTCATTTCGAGTCTCTTTGTGTTTGTTTTGTCTTTCTTTCAAGTCATTTTGAGTCTCTTTGTGGTTGTTTGGCTTTTATTTGTAGTCATTTGAAGTCTCTTTGTGGTCATTTTGAGTCTCTTTGTGGTTGTTCTGCCTTTCTTTGTAGTCATTTTGAGTCTCTTTGTAGTCTTTTTGAGTCTCTGTGGTTCTGCCTTTCTTTGGAGATATTTTGTGTCTCTTTGCACTTGTTTCGTCTCTTTGTCATAATTTGCATCTTTCAGATTGCTGACCCTCTTCTAATATTACAGGAAATACAACAGTACACTATAGAAAATAAGCCTCCCAGAGCCCCCTGACCCCTCTGGGCCTGTGCAGTAATCCATCCATGCAAATAATTTATTTATACGGTTCATTAAAATGTCATTAGGAAAATAAATGCAATTCACATTATCTGTGTTTATGCCCAGATGAATAACAGGAGGAGTTTGAGACACAGCAGTATTTTGTAATTTTCTTGGCTTTCCTTCCATTCTCTGGACTGTAAGTGGTACAAATGGCATCAATTACTGCACGGCTCGCTGAGCGTGTGTTTGTGTCCAGATGTTGACCTTGTGCTTCTGGACGTTAGCTCGGAGAACATCTGGTACAGACTCTCCCGGCAGCTTCACTCACATCAAGGCTCAGCAGCAGGAGCAGCTCCCACTCACTCCAACTCATTGGTATCCCCGGTCTCCTGGTGTGAACAGAGAAATAATTCACCAGCAGTCCTGCGATGAAATATGAAACCATCCCTGGTGCCACAGTGCCTGTAGCTCTGACCAACTGGAACAGTCTGCAAAGGGAAAAGATGAGACCTACAGCTTCCATGAAGATGTGCCAAAAATTTCTTCTTTCTGCCCAACAGAGATTCTTCAAGGCGCTGTTGCAGCCTGTAGAGACAAACCACTGCATTAAGAGCCAATAAAAGCCAAATCGTACCACATTTTCAAGAACTGGGATGCAGCTGTGCCTCTCTTTGATCCTACTACATGAGATGCAGAAAAACATGGAAACAGTGTTGAATTTTTTTTTACATATGGAGTAGCTCATTAGCCCTCCAAGGCCAAGGTTGGACTAATAACAGTAGAACTGCAAAGAGATGCAGTGTTTGCATAATTTATATGCTTAAATAACACCTAACTTCATTATTTCTCAAGAGCAGCATAAACTGAGAAGCATCTTAACACTGACCTCTTGTGGCTGAAAGCTTCAAGTAGCAGAGGAAGTGTTCTCTGTTGCAGCCACACTTTGTTTACAAAAAGTGTCAAATCAGGGTCAGCTTAGCTAAACTACTACTGTATTAACTTAACAATCAATGCAAGTTGCTCCTGCATCATAAATCCTAATACAGCCAGAAGCAAAAGATTTGTCCATTAAACAATTTTATGTGAGCTGTAGTTCCAGTTTTCACAGGGTGTTAGAGACGGAAAGCTTTTTTTTTTTTTCTAGAAGTCTAACACTTACATGCAGGGTGACTGAAGGTTTAAATCCTTGGATTAAAGCCTGAAAAGGCCTGATAAATCGGTGTCAGTTATATCTGCTGCTCCTTCATTATCACCACTGATGTGCCCTTCAGCATGCCTGAACTAAACTTCCAAACTGCTTCACAAGGACTTCAGTGACGCTGACAGATAATATGGAAAATTATGATTCAGCCAAACCTACCAGCTGCCTGCTGAGACACGGACATTCAGACATACAGTAAATTTAATCTTATTTGTCAATTAAACTAATTTTCATTTTCATTTGAGAATATTAATACTGTAGCTATTTAGGTGATTGTCTTAGTTTGTTTTTTTACAGAATCCCTCTGGAGCTCAACGCATCGTGTAATGATTATGTAAGATGTGGGTATATATTTTGTCATCTAATTACCAAGGTGACTGTAAAAGGTCATGCAATTAACAGATACAGAAGTAAACAGCAGCATGGGGAGTTCTCGTGTTGAGTTCTGGTTCACTGGTTTCCAACCTCGGGGTCTCCTGAGGCCTTCTGGATTGTATGCGTCAGAAGACTTAAAATAAAATAAAAATATTAAGTAGTACTGGTGCAGTATTGCTGCTGTTATTACAAAATGTGGATTCTTACATAATTAAGTTTGATCTTGATATGCACATACCAACCTTTCTTTCTAGGCAGGAAAAAACACGGAAAAGTTTTTAATATTGTAAACACCTCACTTAGCTTTTGCTAATCTTGGACAAAGTACCACTACAAAATAGTTTGGACACTAATAATCACATTTATCAGTGCAAATGAAATCAATACTGGGGTCAGCAACCTCTACTAGCAAAAGAGCCTTTGTTGGCCAAAAAAAAAAAGAGAGGAAAAAAATGTCCACAAACGAGCCACAAACCTTATTTTGAGCCTTACAATAAAGATAATAACAGCCTTATAAGTCTAAATTACCCTACCAACATTACTAATAGGTCATAATGAGCATTTATATTATTTTGTCAGATTGTGGCGAGTACACAAAAGCAAACAAGAGTCTGGACAGAAATATCGCAGGAGATTCAAAACCAGACTTGAAGTTGGCAAAATTTAGGTTAAAGCGACTTTTGTAAGCTATGATGCACATCTTAGTTGACTTTTTAATGTCACATATAAGCTACATTTTTACAATTGAAGAATAAAAATTGCTTTAGGTACACCAATGACAAATTAAAATGTTAAAGGAGGAAAAATAATAGTTTAATTTTATATATATATATATATGTATTTTTTGTCACAGCCACAGGGAGCCACTGCAGAAGGCATGTGGCTCTGGAGCTGCAGGTTCCTAGCCCTGGTCTAGGAGAAGGTTCAGGAAAGATACTCCAGGACACCACCAGGGGGAGACAAACCCAAAGGAATAAAAGGACAGAGCTGCACAGGAGCCCTGAACCGTCAGACTTTTACTGATATTATCTCTGACCCAAAGACATTGTGTCATTCTAACAGAATAAAGTAGATATATATTATACACAAGTTGAAAGGTACTGGTTTTCAGTTAGTTTAACCATTTTTTAAAAAGGAAATTACCCAAAAGTTCATAAACAGAGCTTAATTGGTTTCTGGAGATATGTTTTTCTTTTCTTTTCTTGTTTTTCTAGACCAGTCGAACAATCAAACAACAATGTATGTATTCCTTGCTTTACATTGAATTTAAAAAAAGTGTTTATCAAGTGGACACTCAAACATGAAGCAGATTTGTACATAAACCAATATTCAAGTACTTAATACTGTAATTTTTGAGTGTGAATGCACTCATGCTGCTCAATACAAAGTGTCATTGACATACAAGTTTCCCTAAAACCACACAAACAATGTCTTCAAACCAAACAGACTGACAATCTCTACATTTAACAGTCAACTTGTTGATCCACCAATTGTGTACTTTTGAAATATAGAACTTTTGAAATAAATAAGTCATCATAGTCTCAGGTGTCACAACACATATTTCTTTCTTTTTATAAAGAACTGTGTGCTGGTGGGCCAAATTGATAAGGGCTAAATATTTCTTTAAGGTTCTATATTATTTCAAATAACTTAACAATATAACGCATCACAGTATACCACCACCTACCTCAGCCTCAAAACATTTCCAGAGACTGCTGTGTCTTCATCCTCCTGTGTAAACCCATATGAGTAATTTAAGGCCTTTATTTATTTTATTTTATTGTTTAATATTGCTTTTTTTGGAATAAACATGAAGGTAAACTGAGTTGAAGAGCCACTGTTAACTGCACCCCTGTATTTTAAGTATAGCATCAAATAATCATTATTTTGGATTCAGAGTTTATGCTCTCTTATGACTTTAAAGCATTGTTGGAATTCAATTTGTTTGTTTCAAGGTGTTAACTATAAAGAAAATGGGCTTTGAGCTTTGTGTATCCCTTAAAAAAAAGTTGCTCTGAAGTCCTTAGGATTCATATATTTTTATGAATGCCAGAAAATGAACTATTACTTTTCACTTTCACCAACTAAACCAACGTCAGTCCTGATCATAACTGGCCTATTGCCTTTAAGCAAGTTTGTTTACATAATGACAGCTGTTTTTTTTCTCATAAAAAAACAACCAAACGACAAAATATTTTCTGCATACTAAATGCTGAAGTGTTTTGTCAATAAATTGCAGCAACATTGATTCAGATGCATCAGACACTGCAGCGCTCCATAATAATTTTTAGTGGAAACCAGGAACATTGCATGTATTTGACCCATAGGGCAAACATGAGAAAATGGATCAATCTGTTAAAATAGTAAAATCTACAATTTTGCAGCCGGGGCACTAGATTGAAAGCCTGATATAAGAGAATGCATGCTTTCATGCTGTAATGGCTGTGGGATGAAAAAATGTTTTTAATGAGTTTCAGTGGGACATTTTTATCTTTAGGAGTGTCTGTATTTTGACTAGACTTTTCAAAAATTTTAATTAAATAAATTAAAATCACACCTTGCCAATAAATATTGCATATGTATTAACACACCTAAAAAATTTTTTAAAAAAAGGACAAAAATACCCTTTTCTGATGCACAAGGGCTGAGACAGATTTGAAGCATTCAGTCATTGAGTTTACCTGTTTGAAGATGTGTTGTTGTCCAATCAGGCTCTCGTGTTGTGACTGTTCACCCTAAGAACTTGGATTTCAAAACATAACAAATATGCTAAAAACCAAATTATATACATTTGGACAATTGCAGGAAAACCTTCAGACACATAACTGAAGAGAAGATCATGAAAACGGATCAACACTGTGGCACCTTTCAAAGTGTAATTCCTGCTCTCTCCAACAGGTGTCCCCCTAATGTTATTATTTTCCAGCTCCACTCAGAAAAGAGGCAGAAATACATATCCAATGTTTATATTGTAGATACATTTATATAATATCTTTTTTCTTTACAATGGAATTAATCTGTCACACAAGATGACCAAAAAAAAAGCACACAACACAGTCAATAAACCAAACCTATAGAACATATGATTGTCACTTACTTGCGAGTCACAAAAAAAGTACATACCGCGAATAAATAATCTACAGAAAATATGTACAATATGCACAACAAGAATTCAAATGGAAGTGCAAATAAAGCTTTGGATCCCTGTACAGGAAATAAGGTAAGCAGATGTAGACCGAGCCAGCTGTCCCCCGACATACAGTATGAAGCAAGAATCATCTAGAAGTCAGAAATTTACAGGACATTTAGTAACATTTAGGCTTTGAGCTCCTGCATTTAACGGCTTTTTAATAATAATGAGCAGAGCAAAAAAAATAAAAAATAAAAAAAATCAGAGAGAATTAAATGAACACATTAACATTATGTACAGTGTTTCGCATTCCACAGAAAACTGGAGAGTATTTAATGCTCATCGTCCAATGAGGATCAAGGCAACAACCACGGGACTACAGGCGGCTGAGAGAGACAGAGGCAGAGAGAAAGAGGGATCCAGAGAGGAGGCGACTCACTGCAGAAGAAAAAAAAAAACCCTCATTGTGCTCCTGCTGGCTTCTTTAGCCGGTGCTGACAGAAACAGGCTGCGATATTTAACACTGTACAACTCTGTTACCTTCCCCCATCTAGACCAACTAGAAGAAGAAGAAGAGAGCTGGTCAGAAGAGCTGCATGTATGGTTGTGTGTGTACTTCCCGCACACACACACACAGACTTAGCACAATGCACACATGTGAGCTGCAGTCTTCTGTAATGTCCCAAACTTTAAGTCTCTGGTGAAGTTTCAGTAGCTCAGAGTTATCCAGAGTTCAAGTACTCCAGTGCCACTTCATAGCAAAACTTGTACTGGTCCTACGAGACGAGAAGAAACAGACAGAAGCGTTAGAAGGATGAACACGGTCAGACCCACCTGCTAGGGGCCACAGGTACCAAAAAAAAAAGAGCAGCTGGGCCTCTGTTAGGATCTGAAAAGTATTCGATCAAAGCAGTATACCTGCAGCTTCTTCTCCCACCAAACACCTCTGTATGTGTGCCATATTCCTTCAGTACTTCATCAGCCCTTATTTATTTAGAAATACAGTATGCACCATGAAAACCAGTGGCGGAAAAAATATTCAGATCCAAAACTAAAATTACTAATACCACGCTGTAAATTATTCCACAACAAGTAAAGGTTAAAACTTACTGTAGTAAAAGTACAAATGTATCACCATCAAAATGTACTTAAAGTTTCAAAATTAAAGTCCTCGTTATGTAGAATGGACCCACTCAGATTGTTTTATATTATAAATATATTATAGGAATTTTGTTATTGATGCATTTATCTTAGCAGAGTTTTATTTTCTTAAGGTAGGGCTCATTTTAACTACTTAATACACTGTTATAAAGTTAAATAATAATAAAAAAAATGTAATCACCTAAAATCATGTTTTTTTATGTTAAATCTCGACCTGAAAAGTAATTAAAGCTTTCAGCTAAATGTAGTGGAGTAAAATATTTGCCTCAAAATGTAGTGAAGTAGAAGTATAAAGTTACATAAGATGGAGTACCTAAAAATTAAGTACAGTACAGTACTTGAGTAAATGTACTTAGTTATATTCCAACACTGCAAACACAACACTGTGACAAAACCCCACTACAAGTAAAAGTCCTGCATTCAAAACCTTATTCAAGTACACACGTGAAAGTAAGTATTAAAAGTAGCATTCATAAGAAATTCAATTTTATTTGCAAGACTCATTGGAAGGAAAAATATTTACGTGTGGAAGTATTCAGATAAAGTAAATGTATACACTGTAAAAAATACTCCACTACAAGTCCTTCATCCTACAAGTGTTTTTAGCAAAATGGACTTAAAATTATGAAAAGTAAAGATTTTCACTGTGCAGTAAAATGTTTTTTAATGAGTTTTACTGTTATATATGATGATATATATTATTTTGGAATAATAAGACTGCTGCCTACTTTATAAATTCTTGGGTAAGTTAATCTACAGTAATGATTGATATTCTGTAAGAGCATCATCTTTATTTGTTGTTGTCCTGATAAAATCTAAAAAAAAAAAATCAACTCTTAGGAGAAAGACCGTTTTGCTGTTCAGCTTTGTCATGATGCACTTTGCAGCTGCTGATGGATTTTAAAATGTTTATTTATCTCAAGTTGCATGAGTTTTTTTCTTTATCCTTCAGTTTATCAGTTTTAAATTCAAAGCCGTGCTCGGGTTGCATGATGGGAAATGCGGGTTTCAGCATTTCTGCAGCTTGACCTATACCAAGTGCTAAAAGTCAAAATGTCTTGCTCCCAACTTTATGGAAGTACAAGAAAATTGCTGAAGTACCCCCTCTGAATACCATCTGGTTCTTTGTGAGGTTATAATAAACTCTGAACAAGTGTGACAAAGTGCTGCTTCAGTGCTCCTCACCAGTAGGTCCACCATGTTGGGTTTATTGTTCCGTAGTGTTTTGACAGCGTGGAAAACATCCACTGAGCGCTGGTGCTGAAGCATCTCACACACAATGCTGATGGCACAGAATGTCCCACTTCGGCCACCTCCATTCCTACAGAGTTAACAAAGAAGCATAGAAAATCAAATAAACTTTAAGAATATAGAAAAGGTTATGGCTGAGAATAAAGCTGACAGAGATTTTACATGCAGTTTAGCTCTTCAGTCAGTAGGTGGAGATGTTTCATTTTTAATGAGTGAACCTCCCTCTGCACTGAGTGTGGTGATAACTTACAGACAGTGGACCACAGTGCGCCCCTCGCCCCCGTCGTACTCTTCCTGCCACTTGTCCACCTGTCGGATCAGCTTGAGGAAGGAGCGCTTGGACATGGGCGTGTCCCTGTACATGGGCCAGCCCAGGAACTGGAACTGCTGCACCATCCGGTAGCCGTCCTGAGGCTGCAGGGAAAGGACACAGACCGGTTATCCCAGGTTAACACACAGAGGGAGGGGGTTAATCGCTGCTGTGCAAAGATGCAATCAGACTGTAAAGATGCGGCTAAGCTAAGCCTCGATGGCGACAAGTAGGACAAGAGATGGATAAGGGCAGGAGGAGTCAGTGCAGAGATGAATGCACAGATAGACGTGTTGATAGATGAGCTCAGTCACAGCTGGAGACAGATAGTTAAGGTCTGAGCTGCAGACACTGTAAATCACACTCAGACATATTGATCAATAACACTTGTCAGCGATCATGTGTGATTAGATTGTATTCCACTTAATACGCTGGTGGTGCCTCTGCCGGCCAGACGCTGTTATTTCATACAGGGAGTTTTATTGTTGACGGCTGGAGGGGTAAGGAGCTTACGCAGGTGAGTGCAGGTGAAGCTTGCACGGGTCAGGACCCTTTCTGTGCAGCAATGTCTGCAAACTCTAAATTAAAAGGTCAGAAAACATGGTCGGGTTTACCTGAAGTCGTACCCAGTCATGCAAATGTTTTGGCTTTTACTGCCACAGTTGGGAGAGCTGTCTCTGAGATGTCTTCCTCCACTCTAATAAAAAGTTAATTTGCTTTCTGCTGCTCACGTATTTGAAATATAGAATTTAAAAGCTTGTTTAATAACTCTTTCCACAATCAGAGCGCTTGCTGCTCTGGATGGTCGACAGTTTTCATAGGGACCATTTTTTTCTTTACAAAGTGCTTCCAATAAAACTGTTCACAGCAAGGTCTGTGACTTATTTAGAGCAGTGGATCCTAATCTGGGGGCCTTGTGGGACCGCCCGCCCAAGAGAAAGGAGTTCAATCTGAGCACTCACAGGATGATTTAAGGGATAAGAAAGAACTTTATGTAGATTTTTTTCTCACTTTTCTTATTTTTTTGTGATTTTCGTGTGAAACACTGGATACAAATAATTTAAATATTTATCATATTACTCTTTGATTGTGCTGTTCAACAATCGCAAATGTCAGATCTGACGTGTTGCTCCACTCAACTGACCGCGTACAGAAAAGGTAGGTCGGTTGAGGACCCTTTGGTGGCATAAACCTGACTGGTTAAACGTGCTGCAAATTGGGCGGGTCCTGGTTTTGTCCTCACACAGGACACAACTTGACAGCCTGTTTGTGAAGTTTCTGATATTCCATCTAAGAAATCCACCAAAATCTATTTCTGAAAACATTTGAGGCGAGTAACAGGCAATGCCACTGCTGAATCTCATTTTAGAACTATGTCTCCCAGTTTGACAGCTCGGTCCAAGTTTCCTGAGCCGGGCACTTGGTGCTTATTTGCATAAAGTTGAGATCTTGTCTACTTTATGCAAATACAGACCGGCCAATGCACCACGACCCCTTTGCAAACTCGCTGCAGCGCTCCCACCATGCAATGCTGCTCCTGCTCTCCAGTGGAAATTAAGACAAGATATCTAATGCTCAAAAATATATACACTTATTCTGAATTTGATGCATGCATGATGCAGAAAGAACTGTGGCATCCTCTTTCACCTGATCATGTTGAAATGTTGCCTGAGGTCTTAACCTGTCATAAAAGGTCACGAGTAGACATTGTTTTTTGTTTTGTTTTTAGGGGTCACAAGCTAAAACAAATGGTGCACCACTGATGTAGAGCATTAGCTTCCAACCTCTTTGGCCCATGGCCTTTTGCTTTAAAGGTCTACATGAAGGTTCGATATGTCTGAGTTGTGAGCCGTATATAAAAAAGTAATTTTTCTTCCTAATTTTCTTTTTATTTGAATGCTTTTTGGGGGCATCAAAGCATTGAACAGAATAGGGATTTTTTTAGGAGAAAAGTCTAAATATATTTTTAATTCTCTTCTGTCTCATGAATCATCTTGTGACCCCTCAGATTGAACTGCAAACAATGAGGGGTCCTTAATCGAGAATAAGGAAAAGATTGTTTCTGAAATGAGTGAATGGTTTTCTATTGTGCATTGTGTTGTGGTGGAAACAGAAAACTCAGAGACAATATCTCAAATCTTGGAGGAAGTAAACCAGAGCACATGGCTCGACGAGTGTAAGTGAATGTGTTTCTTTATAATTTGGGTGGACTGACCCTTAAAGGTAGATTCACTTCTGCCCAAAAAGTGTTGATTAACGGGACGGAAAGTCAAACTTATACCTTTATAACTATGTGTAAAAAAATTCCCAAGCTCTGTAAAAGAAAAGTAACTCCAATCACTGGTGCAGTGGCATAGTTAAAGAACAGAACGACTCTGCACAGCTTGAATGGACAGGCCGGCGAGTGAGTGGGACGTGCGAGGTGTGCAGTCACAGAATAAATTGGCTGTTGTGATCACGACAGAGAAGACAAACAAGTTAGAAAAGTTTTTTAAAAAATGGGCGAAAGAGCAGAAATACGACTTGATTTCCCCCCTAAAGAAATGATTTTCAAATTATCAACCGATTGAAGCGTGACCCTCCCGTGCCACCGTACGTACCCGTGCTGCATTGTAGATCCGAAATATTCTGCTGATGATGTCCTCCTCCAAGTCAGCAGAGACAAACTCCACCTGGATGGGTCCGTGGCGGTGGACTCCGTTTTCTGGCCAGTACTGTGGGCACAACTAAACAAAATAGGCACGTACACACACAGACGTTCACACACATACACACACACACACACACACACATGCACGTACAAACGCACGCACGGACAAACGCACACACAAGAAAAAAAACACAAAAAACAAAGAAAATGGAAGAGGATTCATTAGTTTCAGAATCCAAATAATGCTGAGTGAAGCCAGTGACATTGATTTCAACTACTCACATGTTGAAGGTAAAAAAGTTTTTTTTTGCAATTACCAAGTCTAAGAACACAAATCATGAGAGACAAAAGGTGAAGAGGAGAGGATAAATGAAGTCAAAGTGATGCGCTGCTTTTTCACAGGCAGACAAATGCTGCAATATATTTTTGATAGACCAAAAACGAAACACGAATGCGCTCAAAGCGTGAGAGCTTTTTCCCAATCAACTGACCTTTTGTTCAAGAAATCAGAAAACCTTGACTAATTGTTTTAATCTCCACAGAAAAAAAAAAACCCACATGCATTTTTTCTTGAAGCTGCACTGACTTATTTTTCAGGCTGAAAGAAAATCTGAGAATCATCTCTGAAGAAAAACATGCAATCAAAAGTTTATCAAAAGACGATTGATTATTTAAAAAATAAAAAATGTATTTTATTTATTCATCACTTTAAGATTACATTTGATTTGCTGCACTTCTATTTCAACTACTTATTTATTACTTTTAGCTTGTGAACATTTATCCAACATTTTTTTTATCACTTTAGCGAACTATTATTTTCACCAAACAGGTGTTTGATTCGGTTTGTTTGTTTGTTTGTTTGTCAGCGCAATTATGAAAAAACTACCAGCCTGATTTTCATCAAACTTGGAGGAATAGTGTAGCATGAGCCAAGTCAGGGCCCATTAAATTTTGGAGCAGATCCGAATTATGGGGCGGATGCACAAATTAATTTTCACTTTCATTCACATTGCGAGATAGGGCATTTGTGCTACATTTGTGTGCCGTTGGAATAATTAGAAAAATTAGTTTCATGATCATATTTCATGATCTGATCAGTTTCCTTTGCTCTTTAATGTTACACAAACAAGACAAACAGCTTTCAATGTGTTGTTTGAACGCTTTGAGGAATAAAATACTTTCTTTGTAGCATGGGACTATAATTAATCATCTATCTATCTATCTATCTATCTATCTATCTATCTATCTATCTATCTATCTATCTATCTATCTATCTATCTATCACCCCCGACCACATTAGGCCTTCTGTATTTTTTCTATATTTTATATGTCATATACCACTTATATATTCAAATATATTTATGTTCATTCTACTACATGCAACAATCTATTGAATATATTCTCCAATGTGCAATACAGTGGCTTGCAAAAGTATTCATACCCCTTGGATGTTTGACCCTTTTGTTGCTTTTACACATGAAATCATGGTTAATATAATTTGGCCTTTTTAAAAAGAATTTGCAAAAAAACCCTCTTTAATATCAAAGTGAAAACAGATTTTTACAAAAAAGTATCAATTAATTAAAAATATATAAGGTAAAATAAATAATTGCATAAGTATCATGCTGCAATTGTAGCAGGAACAGTGATGAACCAGAGACTGGACCTGCCGGACACAGATGTTTTTATACTATAATCACTTGACACACATCAACTGCACTCAAGTGATCTCCATTTCACTAACTGTGACACTGCTGGCATCAACTAGCTGGAACTCTGTTGAATTGGGTCAGTTACTTTAAAGGGTATGAATACTTATGCAATCATTTATTTTACCTTATATACTTTGATATTAAAGAGGGGTTTTTCTGCAAATTCTTTTTAAAAAGGCCAAATTATATTGACCATGATTTCATGTGTTAAAGCAACAAAAGGGTGAAACATCCAAGGGGTATGAATACTTTTGCAAGCCACTGTATCTGTAAAAATGCAAACAAACACAAAAATATATATTAATAATAAATGCCAAATAGCAGTACTGTATGTATATAATGTATATAATGTGTATAGAATGTATGTATATGTCTTATATATTTTTATACTCTTTACTCGGTCTTCTATATCTATGTGCCTGTACCTTGAGCTGCTGTGACAACTAAATTTCCTAAATTTGCAGGATAAATAAAGTCATACCTTATCTTATCTTATACAAGGAGCATGTGAATGCACCATTGGCTTAGGTGCCATTCTAGTTTCAGCTGTAACTATTTCAGCTGCCTACATACCTCGCTACTGCAGAAATATTTTCCTGAGAACTAAGAACTGAGACTTGAGGTTGAGAACAAGTCATTTATCAGCAAAATGCCACCTAATGGATCTAATTGCAGCTTTTCAAATTGTGAAGATTGGACGTAAAACTTTCTGCTCAAGGACCAGACGGACAAAACAAGGTATCTATAAATGTCACCTTGGGGTTTGGGTAACTGATGGGTATTTTTCACTTTCTTTTTACAGCTCAAAGAGCATCTAGTAAATCATTTTAAAGAGCAATCAATGGATGAATGTAAAACGAAACATAAGCCATAGTTGTAGCCCTAGTTAAAAGCATTAAGAAGCAGTCATTGATGGTGTTATTGACTGCTCTGGCAGCGGTGTTAAAAAGTGTAACGGGAAGAATGAAACCCCTGGGACAGCATCATAAGAGCTGAAAAATCTCTCCCTATTTCCACTCCTCAGGAGAGAAAGCCCAGTTAAGAACATGCACCTGCAGAGCACACCGCCGGCCGCACAGCACTAAATCAGACTTGTGGAAGCGTACGCGCACAGATGGACAGATTCTACACACACAGACATGCCTACATGCAGAGTCATGAACAAACAAGGGACAACCCGAGAAGAATGCAAATAACAGACCTGCGCACACGCATATAAATGGACGCACAAATCTTTCTCAAGCACATGCCGAAAAAGAAGCACAGGCACATTTACAGTCTGTGTGGCAGCGAGAGCAACACTTTGTGGCTTCCTTTGAGAGCCTGTCAGAAATTGACAAATTCAACAGATGCAAAAACAAAGATGCTGATGGAGAAGATAGTAAACCTCCACCTCCCTTGTTTCCATCTACGCCAGCCCTCCCTTTCTCCCTTCCCACCTGTGCTGTTTCCTTGGCTGGCTGACTGGCTGGCTACAGTGAGAATATTGAATGAAAGGCCTTTTCTATTCAGCCAGTCAGCCAGTCAGTCAGTCACCGAGGGAAAGGGGATTTGGATGGGGAGAGCAAGCCAGGCTTCAGGCTTTGATCCGCGGGTGTTATGACAGAGCCTCGGGCTGAGAAATCTGGATAGTCTCTTCCACAGGCCTGTCTCTCCATCTACCCGCGCTTTCATGGATAGTCCTCTTCCACTCTGCAGCATTCACCTCATTTCAAACATACACTGCATACGCATATATATGTGTGTTTTCCCGCACAGATACATCCCTGTGTATTTTCCCTGGGTTCATATTGGAAGAAAACAAACAAAAAAAGCAATCTCTCTCAATCCAGTTCCCACGCTGTCCTTTTGTGTGACTTTATTAGATACAGACTTCTGATGAAAGGAGCTGCTTTATCTGTTTGTCAGTGTGGCTCCGGCAATATCTCCCGAGGATTATTTTGTGTTTTGTGTTCATGTGTGTTTATTCACACGCATCAGGTCGGGTTTACCTGGGCTGGGTCGACGTCGTTGAGCATTACTATCGAAGTGCAGTGGTAATCTAGCACCAATCTCCAGAAGTCCTTCACTGTGTTTGGCAACGGGTGCTGGGTCACTATGAATGCAGAAGGCTGCTTGTAACTCTGGAGGAAAATAGAGAAAGAAGCAAAAGAAAGATTTTTTAAAAACTGTCTTATACATATTATATAGTACGTAACTGACATCCCACCAAGAATAAACCAATAACCATTTTAAAATGACCTCCATCCTTGAACCCGCCTCACACTGAGTGCTGTTTTCTAATGGAGATTTCATGTCCTGGGAGATTATATTCGGACGCTGCACTTTAAATGCGGTCTCTGGCTGGCCCAGTGGTGACAGAGGATCCTGTACCTGTAAAGGTCGCCCGCTCAACCCAGGCAAGAGCCAAAAAGTCCATCACTGGACATGAGCTTTGTTAGGACATTCTTTGGTGGGTCCATTCTGAATATACTTCACACGTGAGTCAACGTATATTGCACTTAAGGTTTATTTGTGTTGTCCTGATGTTAAAGTTCCACCTCAAGACATGTTTTCCCACATAAAATGTATTATTTTATTAAAATCTTTGTCTAGATGTTGACCTTTTTAAAGTTTATATCATCATCTACCAAAATCCATTTGAATATTTTTCAAGGCTTCTCATTGCAAATATTGACATATAATAAAAAATATAATCACAAAGCATGTAATTCGCTGACAGCCATAATAATAATAATAATAATTAAAAAAAATAATAATAATGATAATACATTTGAACATCTAGCAAACTCCATCAGCTCATAAAGATCATGTGTTATTATTATAATCTCTAGAATATCTGGGGTACACCTTAACATGAGTCTTAACGGTCAATCATCTTTGTAATATATGTATCTTTAAAATGTAAAGTCCTTGATTTTACAACATAAATGTGACTCCACATATTCAGTAAAGCTAGAGATACACCTGCTGTTAACTATGTGTTCCTGTGTGCATAACGGCTGTCGGACATCTGTTTGGAGAGTTGGTTTTGCACGTAGCCAGAAATTAACGATATATGTCTGCAATATGTAATACACAGAAGAACAGTAGGGGCAGTGTAGGAGCAGTACTCACCATTTTAACAACATACTTGATTAAAGGGCCTCACATATTATTTAAGATGACTTTTTCTGCTATGATCACAGAATTAACAACATAGTAAGCTCCTGGTGTGTTGCGTGTTTGTTATTTGCATTCTGCAAATCTGGTAGATCTATACGGTCTGTGTTCTCTGGTCTGCCCTCTAGAGGAATCCTCCAGTAACGCCTAGTACACAGTGAGGGTGGTGAACAATCCTACTCACAACGCAACTGTTTTGTACGCAAATGCATGGTCATAAAGGTATATCTCCGGCCTTATGCATGCTGTATTCTCTTTAACTATTTGTTTTGATCTCATCATCTTGCACAAAGACCGCTTTTTGTTGTTACTTTCATTGAACATAGTCCTTTTGTTTGTTACTTATTTCTCTGTTGTGGGTGGGTGGACAGCATGTCTATTTATATTGCACATTTAGTTGTTTTTTGTTGTTTTTTTCACAGTGATGCTTGTTAACATCTTACTCTACATCCTGTGGTGTGGTTCTGTGCATGTGAAACTTAAAAGCCTGACAAGTTAAGGCTGCCTGCACAGCCAAAGTGGATTTCAAAAACAGGAATGTATAGTTTAACTTTTATAACTATTTCTGTTTAGGTATTTAAAATATGAGCAAAATTACATAGTGACACAAATAGAAGTCAGTTGTACAATAGGCGAAAAAACCAATGTCAGTGCTCACAGTTGCCTTGGTAGATGATTATGTTTTTCATTAACAGTCAGAGAAAAAATACCTGCTTTGACTTGACTGATTAGCATTTGACAAGAAAAGCAACATGTGGGAAAGTTTCTGCTCACACGGCTCACATTGCTCGCCTTGTGAGTGTCAATTTACCACTTTAAAATCAAAGGAATTCAATTTTCACTTTGTCAATCACGACTTTAAGTGACTCCGTAAAATAAATGCTGTTAAAACTTGAAATAGTTTACGCCAGACTCTTACATCCATGAGCGCGGCGTTGATGTAATTGGAGCTCTCCCCGTCGATCGTGATCAGGAAGGGGAGGCAGCGGTCTGGAGGAAGGACGTCCATGCAGCGGTTCTTCTCGTGGTTCCTGGGCAGCAGAGCGATGCTGCAGTCCTCCACCCGCAGCGTGGGAGTCACCATATTCAGCGTCTGTCAGGGTGGGAGCAGAATTACACACTGTCATACTGAAACAGGAAGGTAGGCACTTGGGTGTTGAGTGTGCTAATTATCTCCCAATATGGTAATTAACAATGCAATTCTTTAATCAGTTACATTAGCGATAGCTCTTACTCCCCTGATGCGACCGTGATGAAACTTAGGGGGGTGATGCATCTCATATAACACTGATTGGTCCAAGGAGCGGTGCTACTATTACAGATTAAAGCAAGGTGATGTATTTGCCACTGATTGGCCCAGAGGGGGACTGCGCCATTCATCAAGAGACAACATGTTTACTATTGTTTTGAACTTATCCTGCACTTGAGATAATGCTTTATTAGCGATTTGCATGCAGCGCCTTGTTAAATGTCCTCACCCTAAACTCCTCTTTGATGGGGCTGGAGTTGGTCTGCGGGTCCAGGCGGTTCATGTCGTAGTACACGGAGCGCAGCTGGCTGGCAGGAATGGTGGTGTCGCCGCAGAGACATGCCTCCAATATGGCATCATGGATGAAGACATACTGCTCCTGCAGAAAACAGCATCCTCATTGCGGATCCATTGCACTTCTAAGATTCATGACAACAGACTAAATATGACTTTACTTTTACCAGTAGCAGCAGCAGCGAAAAAAAGCATGAGCCAATGTTCCTCTGCACTTTTGCTAGAAGAATTCAATGACCTTTCCACAACCTTACCATGATTATTCTTTACCCCTAAGGCAGTTTCTATGACTAATATTTGTCATTGTCTGTGTTCAAAGGTTACATTACATATTTTTGCATATTTTGGGTACAAAGCTGATTTAATTCTGTTGCAAAACTGACATTTTAAAAACCTTAAAATATTTAGAGACCTGGATGAAGGTAATATCTTAAATTCAATGACCTTTTCAGGTCTTTCCCACGACCCTATCGAACCTCGGTGACCTTCCCCAGGCTGAGACTTCTACGTCATTATTGTAATGAACAAAGCTGCCGTCTTTACAACAAAAAAAAACCCTTTTTGTCCTCAACTTCCTGCAGAGCGAAACTGGAATCGCGACACATTTCCTCGTCCTCACATCAGTCAGTCAAGCAGTGGACGTGGTGACACAGCTTGAGGCTTGATGCAAATCTGTTCTGAAGTGACATTTTCAGCTGACACTCCCTTGTCACTTCGGACCAAAATCCGCACACATGCACAGGGGTCACTGATTTACAGATTTACAGAGAAACATGTGTTGCCATTTGTTACGGCGAGTGCAGAAAGTGAACTGCTGACCTGGGAGTTTGACTAGCTCGGGCTGGGTCAGCGGGTCGGTGGCAACGCGGCGCTCAAACCAGAAACCGCAGATTGATAGATCTTATCTGAGCTCATAAACCGTAAACAACAACAAGGCTTTTCATTTCCGCGGATAGATTAAACCACGTCGGAGAGTTAGTGTCTGGCCGCAGGCTGAGGAGCTGTGCCAACGAGCCTGAACACCTGCAAGGGAAAACACACACACATACACACTCTTTGAAGGTCACTGAACTTGAGGAGAGTGACTCAGGGTGAACAACATTTGGTCTCCAGTTACTCAAATCCCAATTCGGACGTCAACGATGAAGCATTTGCCCATTAAGTCCAATGACGCCTGTGATTTAAAGGGAATTACGGTGAAATGATGCATCCAACGAGACTATGGACACCTCCAGATGGCCGGTGTTCAGGAAAGCGCAAAGTCCTTCGGTAGCCCGCACCGGAGGATGAGCCAGGGGTGTTTTCAGCCATCAATATGAGCTAAATGCTCTCAGTTACAAGCCTCTAAACCCTTAAACCCTTTTATTATTGCATGCATTGCCAAGCACTTGTGCTTAGCATCCTGGGAAATAGTTAGGGTGTGCACTTCTATAAATGCCTTTTGTGAGGAATGATCGCTGTAACCATAAATCATACATCTGTTGTAAAAACATTGTTCTTCTGAAACTTGGAGCAGGTTAAAAACAAGCACTGAAGGTCACTTGCCCTACAGTTGTCACACAGAGGTCAATTATAATTTTAATAGTTTAGTTATACAATAAAATATATTCATACTGTTTGAAAAATGCAACACTTGAACTGGTACTCGAAAAAGACTGACCGCGAAAAATGTTGAACTAATTATGCTGCATTTTATAAGATAATAGGCATCATCAGCATGTTCCCTTATCCTGAAGAAATATTGACTATAAAATGTCAGGTATGGTAATTCATTTTTCCTGCATGTTTTTCATAACAGAGCTCGTGTCTTTGCTATTAATTCTGAGCGTTTGTTCTGGAGCACCAGAGAATTGGGGCTTATGCTCAGAATTATTTGCAGAAAACTAGTTAATCCACACTTGATGCCAACAGCCTGTCGTGCTGCATTCTCAGTCTTTTTCTTTTTACTCATGAGTCTGTGTGGGCTGGCCGCTGTGGGAGCAGATTTATCATACCTCAGTCTGGACCATGTTGACCCTCCGTGATCGCAGCTCCCTCACGCAGTTGTAAATGTCCACAACACCCTCTCTCTCCGCCATGTCCAGCATGATGTCGATGACGATGAAGCAGCCTGTCCGTCCCGCACCGGCACTGAAGGGAGACATGCACAGTGGAAACCTCAGGGGTGCAACAGAAAGCACAGTTTACACAGAGGTATAGGACACCTAACAATTGACATTTGAAGTACTGCATAATTAGAATATGGGAAATATAATCACTTTTGTCTGCTTTTAATAGCCATATTCAAAAGGGTTGGTTCACAAAAAAACATTTCTAACTTATTTATAGTGGTATCGGACTGTGAAGATCTTATAAATTAGCTCAACATTGTTATATAATGAACATTACTAAGTCAGTTAAAATGTATTGTATTTGTACCACCCTTACATTTTGTTTTTGTCTTTAAGGATCTATTAATATACTGCAATTGTCCCCCATGGAGGCACAGTGGATGCTTTTCTGCAAAAGTCTCGGTTTAAGATATTAGTCTATGGGATTATTGCACCAATAGAGTGAAGATGTTGTTTGTTGTGATGACAGCATTAAAACATCAACTGTTTCCCAAAGCCTTGTCCCTGTGCTCAGAACAATCCACAGATTTTGCAGTCAGTAGTTTTCTTCAGGGCTACTATTTTGGCTTAAGTTCCACCAGTGCAGGGCAATGTGGCCAAAATATTTTTGTTCAATCAATAAAAAGTCTAAATGAACTAATTATCACATAGTAAGTCCTATTTTGTATACTTGCACTATATTTGTTAGCAAAAGAAGGCTTCAAGCACAGGGCTTTCACCCATGAGGCTGCAGTTTGTGTCCTGTGTGACACCAAAAGTCAACACTGCCTGCTTTTAACTTACAAAACAAATATACTTATTTTAACCCAAACCATGATGTTTTACCAACCAAGTAGTTTTGTTGCATAAACAAAATAATAATCAATAATAATAATAATAATCAAATAGACTAGTTTTGCTTCATTTCACAACATTAACCATGTGTTTGAACCTGAAACAGAATCTGTGAGAAAACATGTTTTCCTCAAAACATTCAGTTTAGTTGTATGGGAACGCACAACACTGATTCCAAAAAAGTTGGGAGGTTGTCCACCCATCTATCAGCTTTAACCGTTTATCCGTACTTGGGTCACTGGGGGCTGGAGCCGATCCCAGCTGACATTGGGCGAGAGGCGGGGTACACCCTGGACAGGATGCCAGACTATCACAGGGCTGACATATAGAGACAGACAATCACACTGTCATTCACTCCTACGGGCAATTTAGAGTCACCAATTAAACCGAAGCTGCATGTTTTTGGACTGTGGGAGGAAGCCGGAGCACCCAGTGAGAACCCACGCTGACACGGGGAGAACATGCAAACTGCACACAGAAGAGGCTTGCTCTTGCCTCAGAAGCTGTGAGGCTAATCACTACACCTGTTGTCCAAAATCTAAATAAAATGTAAAAATGTCCTAATCTTTTTCAACATGCATTTGAAAAGTGTACAAATTACAAATTTAATTTTCAAACTGATAAATTTTTTCTGCAATCTGTTTATATTTACATTTTACAAAGTGTTACAGCTTTTTTGGAATCAGGGTTGTACGTTTTAGGAGACAGGGCTGGTCCACAACAATGACAACTGCTCATTTCAATCTACAGACTGAATAGAGCCGTGGAGAACACTATCCACTACCTTGTAGAACAGAGGAGAGGTATACACAGGTTAACACTGACTAGTTAAGCGGAAGAGAAACAGAGTGCACACCAACCTGCAGTGAACCACCATGGGGCCAGCATTGGTCAGAGTCTTGGACTTGACTCTCCTAATAAACCCCAGCAGGCCCGTGGCGTGATAGGGCACCCCGTGGTCTGGCCAGCCCGTGAAGTGAAACTGTCGGATCTCCCGGATCTCATGAGCCCCTCTCTGAGGAACAGAGTCATCACGTTAAACACACAGAACGCAGCAGAAGGCGGTGGGGATGTGGTGAGAGGACGGAGGATACAGTGTGCAAACGATGTGAGAGGTCCTTCTACAGCAAATACAGAGTTGGATTGAATACAAATACACACTTCATGTGCAAAGTCGAGGAGGGGTTGAGCAAAGTTTCCATTATCTAACGACAAACAAGAAGTTCATGGCTGTTTTAGCCTTCTGTACTGTGGCACGTCTCAGTCGTGCTTCTTCTCCAGTGATACAGGATTTTATGTTACATTAACTGTTCTATAATCTGGACACTGACGGTTCAACATGTATACTTTTTGCAGTTTCACTAAGTTGGAATTTAAGTTTACTTCATAAGTGGACTCATTGCTGCTTGGAGTCACACTTAAACAATTATAATGTGATTGTAACCTAAATTACTTACTGTTTGCTCGTCAACATTAATTAATCAATATTTAAAGTTAAACAGCGGGAAGCTAATGGTTCAAGAGGGTCTAGATGGGTCCCACTGGGAACACTTTAATTAGATAAAGTGAACAATGCACGCTATCCTTCCTTAGCAACAGTGTTGAGGGCAGAGTGCCACTGTGAACTGCATTAGATGACTCCATTTACAGGTTCTCCCTCTTTATATCCTCTTTCTTTTCTGGGGGAATACAGTTTTCTTTGCAGAAAATTTGAAAAAAAATCCTGGAGAGAACTGGTCAAAACCATGTGTGATCTGTGGCATTGTGGTTGGGAGCTGTATGCATCATTTACCAGCAAACAACCCAAATAACAATACTCATGAAATCCTTCAAATAATGGCTTTAACAATAAACTAGAAAAAAATATTTGATGTATAATAAGTGGGGAAGAAAAAGCTTATTGTGCAGGATGCTGTTGCTTCTGGAATGAGAGAAATTTGACAACACATGTGGTACCACAAGTCATCCTGCTTTGACCTTGATTAGTCAAAGGATGCATTTGAAAAGCTAATTTTTAATCTATTCGCACATGCATAACAACTTTTACAAAAGTACTCATAAGCCAAGCACCTTAACTTTCTGCCAAAGGTTAAGGCCTAGTGCTGAGCTCAAGTATAGGCATCTCTTTGTGGACAATGGAGGTAAAAAAAAAAGAAAAAAAAAGTACCTTCTCTACAGCGAAGGTCCTTATGACGTACTCTGACAGCAGCTCAGTCTCTATCAGCGTCACCTTGATGTCTCTGTAGATCTCAGTGTCATCAGGCCAGTACTTACAGCACTTAACCTGAGAGTGACAAAAGAAAGTGTTTTATAACCACATGCACACAATTATGTATGTAAACTGCAATGCTTTTACATTTCAAACACACACACACACGCACACAGACTCTGCAACTTTGCAAGCCATCTTTTTTTCTCTCCAATAAATATTGTAACCCTGTATTTTCAACCTTTCTTTGAAGTCAAAATGAGATTTTCTTCGTGTTAGCTCCAACCCCCTGGTCAAGGATCTGCTCTAGTAAATGGGAATCTTATGTATCGATGGAGAGCTCATTTTCACATTATTGCTTTTTCATTCTCACGTCGATAATGTGAAAAGGAGTCTAAAGGTAGCCCGTGCAGAATCAGGAACAGAGCAGAGTAGACACTGAGGGGGTGTAAGATTTGTCCACCTTAAGGTTTCCACTACCAGTGCGTGGAAAGAGGACAAAACATAAAAAAAATAGTGTACTACAATTGGATGAGGGAGATATAATGACAATCCAATAATGATATGAAATAATAAACCCTCAGCTGTTTAAAACAGATTTCCCAACAGAAACCTAAAACACCCCACTGGAAATATTACTTGTATTACCCCTCCCTCCTTTCCCCCCCCGTTCAATTAAACTGTTGATACTGAGGGAGTAAGGCTGGTAATAGAGATTGAGATCATGGAGGTATATCAGAGAATGATAATTTTTGATGAGGGATAAATGCAACATCAGCCACAACTAGATTCAATTTTCATTTCTGGAGTCTACGCGCTGATTAGGAATGAAATGAGATTTTGGTTTGTGGAGTGACACAGACAGAGGGGGACTTTCAGGTCCTTCTCTCTGACACCCCTGATGACTAATCCCCGATGACAATCACAAATCCACCGTCCGCTTCCAGCCAGATTGAATTAGGCAAAAGCCATTACCTTATTAGATCACTCTGAATCAGGCGCCTGGTTTGGGGGGAATTAGCCTTTGGGCTAAATTATGCCAGCGTACACACAGATGTTCTTTTGCGTGGGCACACTTACATGTGTGTGATTCTGAGTGTGTGAGCGCACTGCACTTGAACTCATTCGCTTGTATGGATAAGGTGTAAATAAAAGAAGCACACGTAGCATCACCTCATCACACACATCAGCACACTACCTTTCCAAACCAAATCTCTCATACATCAAAGTACGCCGAGCGCCGCCCCTGTGTGTGAAACCAGCGGGGCACAGAGGCTGCGTGTGCCAGGATTTCCCAGAGTTCATCAGCAACTGTGCCGAGCAGATGGCCCACTGTGATATGGCGGAGTGATTTTATGGGGTCCTCTGAGGAGCCACCGTCACTGTGACCAACTGTGCCTACCGCCCGCCATTGGACAAGGATCATATAACAGACGGTTTGGGGGCCGGGGCCCGCCGAGGACCGCACGGCAGCTAAGCAGGTGTGGAGAAGGTGTGGGGCGGGGCGGGCTGGGCTTAGCTACTGTAGAGGAACGGCCTAATGAGGTACCTAGAGATGGGCCCATGAATCATTATCAGCTCTGCTACATTTAAGCCCCACCAAAAATGCACATCAGCGAAATCAAGGTGTGCCTGTGTTTAAGGGGCTTTCAGTGTGAATGTGTTTAAATTCTTGGAGAAAATCCCCAGGCAGTCAAAGCATTACACTGTACGTTAAGACCTTCATTTTCTCTTGATTATAACCTAACCAGGAGGAACTACAGTGTGAGTTAAGTGGAACAAATTAGGACTGAAGTAGAGCTCTGAGTTTTTTTTTTCTTATTCTGAGGCAGACCACATGCTACAGAGAACAAAAAAGTCAAAGCTCCACTATTAGCTTGAACATTATGAACCATCCTTAACACTCAATAACAGTCACCTTTCGTCCAATGAGGACAACATTAAGAGATGTTTCTGGAAGGAGCTGGCGGCTACAGCGAAGTATAATCTCCTGTTATAGAGCCACTCAGATGAAACAGTACTCAGTTGCCTGGATGCCTCTCTGGTAATGAAGGCCATCAATCAGTTTCTTCTCACTTCTCAGTGATCAGATAGATGGAAAAAGAGCTGGCGGCGCGCGAGACCCATGCCTCACTAAGGCAGAGGGCGCACACACAGAAACATCTGGCCACTGATGTCTAAACACACAAAGGCACTAAAAAAAAAGATGGTTTGCCTTGAGATATAATCAGGCTGACTACGGACAAGGTAATCTTATTTGGGATCTGCGGTTCGAGTGGACATCTAATTAATACCCACCCTGCCCACTTCCACCAGGTTGGTCACCATGACAATAGCTGCCGTGTTCTCCTGCCAGACCATCCTCCAGAAGTCGAAGACCGTCTCCTGCATGGGGCCTTAGAGAGCGAGAGAGAGGAGGAATTCCTGAGTTAGTAAATCACATATACAGTCATTTTATTACATCTATTGATCCTGGTCACATTTTATAGTGTTTATTTCAAGAGGAGCAACAAAAAAACAGTAATCCTGCCCCCTTGACCTTCAAACATGCGCAATTCACGACAGCTGCAATTATGTACAGACATCCACACAAACATAATGTCACAAATATTACATTTTAGGCCACTCCCATTGCTGCGCCCCTTCTTGGCATGAACAGCTGTCCCAAACTATCCACAATCCCTTGTGCAAGTCAGAGAATCCAGTTTGAAGTTATGCACCTTTTTTTTTTTTTACACTAAACCACACATACACACGAAATGTACACTTTCTCACTAATATGCCGTACTTGACCTCCATGCCCATTTTTAGCTTCGTAGGGCAAAAACTGTGACTGCCATAGGATGGGATGACTTTTGGACGACGGAATGAGGAACGAACGACCAACCGAGCTGCAGTGTAGAGCTGTGGTTGCAGTTAAAAAAAGATCTCCAACCAAAAAGTCAGAACAGACCGTTTGTCAATACTACCCATTACGACTCATATTAGTATTTGTCAAAATGAGTGTTATGCGGCTTACAGTACAACGGATCATTCTAAAAATAGTACACGTCATTATACATACACGTACGGTTCACGGATGTAAAAAAGGCTGCAGTTTTGGTGAATTTGGGCTACAAAACCACTGACCTAGGCTTAGGGAAAAAATAACTCCTGATAAGTTTAAACAGTAAATGAATGTACATAAATACTGCAAGTGAAGTTACAAGAGTATGTGGGCAACGTAAGTTTCGTGAAATGTCATTTACTTTTGTTTTTCCACAGTTCTCCTGGGTCAAATCCACCTCCCCTCCCTCCTGCACCGAGTGCGACATCTGCCATTTAAACTCTGCATCACCATCGATAATTACTACTACGTTAGCAAGATGGTGGCGGAGGACAGTCTTAATCATAAATGTGAGTCATATTTTGCTGCATTTACAAACTCCTCATATTGACGTTGTGGAGGAAAGACCAAATAAAGCAAGTTGTCTCCTGAATATAAAACCATATATCATTGTTGAACATCTTGTGAAGACTTTCACAACATTTTTGAAAGCTGGCTGCTGCAGAGATTTGCTCACATTCAGCCACAAAAGCATTAATGAGGTCAGCCACTGATGTTGGGTGATGAAGCCTCGTTTGCATTGTCACGGTGTTCCAGTTTCCAGAAAGTTTTGGACGGGGTTGAGGTCAGAGGTCAGCTCTGTGCAGGTCAGGTTTCTTAACACCAGTCTGAGAAAACCTGATGAACTTTTGTTTTGCTTCTTGTGTGTTTGTGTAGCCTATGCTCTGTCCAGGTAACATGGCTCAGACTCAAGCTGTTTGGTGACACCTGGATTGATCTTCTTTAAACACCTAAACATTCTATGTATTAGTATTATAACTACCAGTCAACACTGAGAGGTAAATGTTAATATTTATAAACCTAAACCTGCACAGAAGTTTCCATCATTCTTCTTTTCAGTCTGTATCTCTAAATGTATTCATTTTATGATTATTTTCAGCAACTGTGTGCTGAATTCAATGCACTATTAATCACTACTTTTAAATATTATATTGTATTAATTGTATGCTCTGTACTTGCTCTGTATTCACTGTATTATTAACTTCACTCTGTTTATGTCTACACTGTAGCAACATGTTTTTTGATCATAACCTCGTGCCAATAACAGCTTCTTTCTCCGTCTTCAGTGGCAGACGGGGAAGCAGATCAACTTGCACACAATAAACACACAGGGGATTTGGAGGTATTACAGTGCTGCAGCAACAATGCAGTTTATAGAGCATTTTCCCTCCATTTTCACTCCTTGGATCGAGCATTGAAAAACATGTCAAACCAGATTTATTTATAGTGGCTTCCACAACGGATTCATAGCAAAGTGCTTACTCTACAGCGGAGCGCTTCAGCACAAATGAAAACAAGAGAGAACGAATAAATCATGAATTTAAAGATGAGGCTAAAGCCATGTATGGCAAAGCTCAAAGTAATTACCACTACACCTCATCTGTTCAACACCAACCTTTCCACCGAACCGGACCCTAACGTGTCTGGTGAACATCAAACTAAATGAGCAGCGAGCCATTGAATGCCTCCAATATTTAAAACTTCACTGAGCAATAATTGTGGATTGATAGGATTTTAATTATTATTCTGGTTAATTAAAATTATTAATATTAGTTTTAATCAAGCACCAAGTGGAAAAAAAATGAGTTCTGACAAATTAATTAGTGAATGCAAATCTCTGCAGTTGTGCATTCTCCTGCGTTGGCCCAAATTACCTGGAGACATGACAAATTATGCAGACACACACAGTGACACAGGCTGAGACATGGCACAGACACAAACTATTAGAGTTTTTCTATCTTGTCATTTTGTGGTAAATAAATTAAATAGCCTTTAGGCTCTTGAAATCACTTAAAACACAGTTCACGTAAAGCAACTGAGTTACTTTTATTGGTTTTCGGATGCGAATATTTGGTCAGTCTCCAAGTTTTGATGTGAAATTCAGCACTGAGATTGTCATTTTAAAGATCTTTCAGTGACATTTTACATATTTTAGGTTTTTATTTTTTTGGCATTTCCTTCTATATAGATGAAATTGTATCAGGATTGCACACAAAGTATTTGGTATGCATCTTAACCTCTTAGCTGCTAGTACGCCCTCATGGTAAATAAAACGTACCGTAAATTATTAATGAATTGCAAATGGACCGTTGTAATACTTGAGCAGGAAAATGCATGTAACAATATCTTCACTTATCTAAACACGTACCGGACTACATTGCTTACTTGGTGGAACAAACACATCTTGAGAGTAGTGGTTAAAGGGACGGTCTTCCTGAGTTGCAGAGCGCTGGAGATGTCCGCCTTCTCTCTTATATAATGGGACTTGATGGTACTTTTATTTTTTACTTTTTTTATGGTATTCAAAATCCCCCCACAATTTTTTTTTTAACTAAACAGCAATGTCTATTCCAAGAAATCATGATCCAGTTACTCAAGATGATCAACAGACCTTGTCGTAAGCAGATTTATTTCAGACGGGGTCTGCAACCTTTACTAACAATAGAGCCATTGTTGGCCAAAAAAAGAGAAAAAAAAATCATGTAATGGAGCTTATTTTGAGCCTTAAAATGAAGATGTAACAGCCTACTAAGTCGAAATTAGCTTACCAACAATACTAAAAGGTCATAATGACCATTTACCTATATGATTTTGTCAGAATGTTGCGAGGATCCAAATGTAAATGAGAGGTTAAAGAAATATTTCAGGAGATTTGAAATATAAAGCTAGCTTATTTTTATTTTTTTATTTTCTCTCAACCTGAACTCAACCTGCAATTGTATCAATGCACCGAAGGCTCCAGATGTAAACATTAATACTGTCCAGCTAGGCTGTAATGTTAGCTAGCTTAGGTTAGCTAGCTCAGGTTAGCTAGCAGTATTGAATTATTAGTTTGAAATTGCACTGTGATACAGTTGGCAGGTGTTTTCAAATGCAGTCCTTAGTGCTTTGAACACCACATACCTAGTATCATGTAACATTATTCATATTTCTATTATTACCGTACTTATAGAGAAGACAAACTTCTCCACAACTCACATCAAAACAGATAAATAACACTACAGGTAAGAGGAAAAATATGCATTTTTAATTTTGGGGATAAACTATTCCATTAAAGACGCATACTGTAGCAACCGCAACATCCTCAGTTCAACACTGGCTTTTTTTTTGCTTCTCATCCTCCATCCTTCTTTGATTTCCTGTCTGTATCGCTATCAAATCAAGGTAAAAATCAAATTAAGGAGAAAATATCCTCCAAAAATAAATAAATAAATAAATCAGTTTCATAGCATATAAACTGTATGTCGTCATTTGATAACTCAGAAGAAAAGCTATTAGACACCAGTTGCAGCAGCTGTAGCATCCTTTTCTATTATTGAAGTGTTTGTGTTCCTTATTGGCTTACGTCTTCTGCAACAACCTAATTTCCCTCAGGGCATTAACAAAGTGCCATCACCATTTTAATCACTTGATTGATCAAGACATGTTTGATTTGCTTTCTGTGGAGCCTAAACTGTTCTTGACTGTCTATCCTCCAACTGTACTCGAGCACAGCCTCATGCAACATAGTTTAAATCACTTAGATTTTTCACAAACTGTGCAATAAAAATTCACGAGCCTTTTTTTCTGAAAAAAAGATAAATGATTCAAAATGAACCATCATCTCCACAATCATGTCTCTGCTGCCAGCTTGTTCATGTGTCTCTTTTTTGGAAAACAAGAACATTTTGCAGAGTATAATAGTTTTTTTTCCCTCTGCAAAAATTGAGAATTGAACTTCTGCTGACTTATTTCCATCCCAATTGGATAGCTAGAAATTTGGAACAAAGCTCCTCAATCTCTTCCATTTGTATTCCCACTTTTCTTCTGCTATGCATGAGGTGGTTCGTCTCGATTGTAACTGTAGGACCTCAATCTCCAATTCCAGTCACTTCCAGTCTCTCCAATAACTACCCAACCTGATTGAACCACCCACGCAGCTACCTCCTACACTTGTCCCCGAGGGAGGATACACACTGCTGAGAAGTTTGGGAGAGGGAGACTGAGAAGCAGGACAGCTGGTGTGTAGGACTTCAATAACACAATAACACTTGGCATTATATGGTAAATCATCCAATAGCCGACTCCTGCCAAGCTTCAGCCAGCCAATTTATGTTTCCATATACATGGAGAGACAGAGAATAGGTGAGGAGGAGATGCTGGGCAGCGCTGAACTTGATGACAGTCATGAGAAAGTGAGCATGGCTCTTGGGGAATAGGTGAACAAGGACAAACAGATCTCAAGCACAGTTTGACAGCTTTCACATTGAAATGGTGAAGAGATTGAAAAGTTTTGTTGTCAGTCAGCAGTAAGTTGGATATTTCTAAGTGTTGTTTTGTTTACCAATCCTCCTAAAAAAAAAAAAGCTTGATTTTAAAACCGTTTGGAATCCAAATGTTGTTGCCTCTTCTGCTGCAAGCTGACACTGATCACTTCACTTTAATGAGATGTAAATTAATTAATGTTTTCGTCTCATAAAATGCCACAGGAAAACATTTGAAGTGACCTATGTTAACCACACAGGCAACCACTTGTGGTCATGTAAATAATTACAGTTTGTTGCAGAACCTCGATGTGCAGATGTATGTGATGTATTTAAAAATGCCTCCAACAAACAAGTAAATCAAATTCTTTTGCCAAACGTAATTGTACAACCCCTGTGAAATGCCATTCCATCAGCTCCTTCAACTTATTATCCTCAACTGCATTATTTATCATAAAGCAGACTGTGGCTGCCAGATCAGCACAAAGAAAAAGAGTCACCCGGTTTAAACTGCACCTTCCAGCTCTCCAGGACTCAGCCAAGTCTCTGCAAACCAAAGGACACCACAGCTCCCGACATCCTGCTGGAAACTGACGGAGGCCGCTCGGCTCACCATCCAACGCACGCACCCTAGCCAGCAGGACGGGTAGATGTATAAGGAAGGGATGATACATCAATTGGAGCCGGTGTTTAATTTCTCCCACACTACAGTCCAGGGTGATATCATGGTATTGCGGTATACCAGGCCATTTTCAAATCCTAGTCTATGTATTAAACTAATAGAGAGTTGCTGTATTTTTTATGTGTAGTGTACAGCACCCACCACCAGAGGTCAGTCTCTAAAGGTGAAATAGGCAGCTAGGCTGAGAAAGATTGTGACTTACAGGACTATTACGAGGTAAAATGCTTCCGTCCCTGTTTGGGAGTGTTTTGGGTTTATTTCTGAGTCACGTGTCATGGTCTTGTTTGTCCATATAGTAGGGATTCTAACTTGTGTCCGTCTTCTCCACCTTTTTCTCTTTGACTACAATTAACAACCTCGACCGGTCAGGGTTAACAGAGTCGATTTCTCTATCTTGATGAGCTACCGTAGTCATATGGCATCATTGTCCAAAATCAAGCACAACTAAGTACAACTGATATTTTTAAATAGACGTAAAAGCATAAATTTGCATGAATTTTGCATAAATTTAGCAGAGCTGACTGAGAGGTGACTGGAGAGGCCTGTGCCTTCGAAGTAATTCTGATAAAAAGCCTCACTGAGGGAATGTTTACAGTCTTAAAGGTTTTAGCCACAGGTTAGGAGAGAAATTGGTTTGAGAGCTCACTTGGTGAATGGCAAGGTGAAAGCAGTGTTTCTAGTACAGGGTACGTGGAGCCTAGTTGGAGAAGTTTGGAGGATGCACTTCAGAGAGGAAGAACACCAGCAGAAGCCTCACTTCCAGCTGTCAGAGAGCTAATGCTGCTGCAGCCGACGCTGTGTTTTGGGACCGGGCCTGTTCCTCCTCAGAAGCGAGGAGCGTGACAGCTGTAGAAATCCCCCAGCCAGGTACGCCGCAAAACTCTCGATCAGCGTGCGCGCATACACACTCACAGACAAACACGCGGGCGCTATGTTCCCCTATTGCCCATTAATATTACATGCAGCAGACTTTGGCATAATGTACACTCACTTATCATTGATTTGCTCTCTCTCTCTTTCCATCTCCAACCCCCGCACCCCCCGTTGGGCTTTGAGATGTTAACCTGTAAATAATAAAACTTTTGCGCTGCTGGTGACATTTGGTGCTTGTGAAGGAGGGGAGGGAAGAGCAGAGAGGACCAGAGGGCGAAAGCTTGATGAAATTGAACCCTTTCCCGCATCATGAATATTTTCCACATCACCAGGAGGATGCAGGGACTTATCAGAGCCGTTTGCACCCGGGCTTCGGTGTAATTCACAGACTCCACCAGGAGGAGAATCATGTCTGATCGGTATTTAAACGATCCGCAGGACATAAAAATGGACAGAGGCAGGGCGGAGAACTGGGAGGGCTGTGCCGCATGCACGCGCTCAATCTGCTAAGTAGGTGAGCTGCAGTTGGTGAATTACTGAGAGTCAGTTGTTGTATTGCTGCAGCAAAAAAAAAAAAGCCCTGGATGAGAGAATGACCTACATAATGAGGAGCGGAGCTTGGGTGATGAGGCTTTTATGGAGTGACAGCTGTTCTACCTGCCGTTGTCACCTTGACAGAGCAAAGGGACTCATCAATAAACCCCAAACTAATGAGTGTCATTGTAGTTTATAGCATAAGAGAACAGGGACAACGTTATCCCACACGTCTGCCATATTAAGCACATCCTGAACCACCCCCACAACCAATTTATGTCAAAGATTTTTTAGCTTATCCAGCAGTATTGTGGGTATCATCATTTTGTGAGCCACCGCTGGTCCCAGTGGACTCGAGTGGAAGTGTCACTCACTGAAAAACTTTACTGGGGGAGAGAAGAGACTACTTCCTCATTTTCAGCAAGTGCGCCAATGCCCAGGTGCTCTTTTCAGGTGCTACAGTATGCAGTTTGTCTGACTGAGAGAGACACGTCTGTGTCTGGCTTCCCTATCATCTCGGGCTGCTCTTTGCCTCAGTGTCAGCAGACTGAGCCTTCCTTCCTGTCAGTCTGCCGGAGCTGATGATGAATTATAAAAGGCCCTGCTCTCCCAGAGAATACAGATGTTTCCACACACACCTCCCCTCTTCCGCACTGGATGGCTCTACACAGTGCTTGCGATACTGTTGTTGCAAAATGAGGACTTATTATGCAAGCTCAATGAGAAAACAGGGGCTAATTAATTTGAATGGAAGCACGTTTGGCTTCTGGAGCTTTTCATCTAAGAGAGGGCTTCTTTGACTGCTGATCTCCATGTGCATATTTTTAAATGAAATATGGATTGCTCTTAATGAGTATAGGACAATTATAGGAGTCATAACAATCCAGTTGAAATCCTTTCAGGAGGTGAACGTGCCTGTTAAAGTGGCTTGTTTTTGTGAGCTGAAGCCCCGCAGGAGAGAGTCGGCACTTGACAGACGGCTTAGTTTGGAGCGTTTGACTCGGTGGTCAGTACAGTAAATATCAGGTGCTCTGCATACAGGCAGACAGACCAACTAAGCGGCCGTCGCCTGATTGGTATGCCATCTATTTCTGAAGTAAGAGCAAACAGAGGGTTGTTTTAATTGAGACACTGAGGAAGAGAGGCAATGCACTAATAAACAGGTAATTATGCAACTCCCAGCTCCGCCAAAGCAGATTGTGAATCCATTAAGGCCTCTTCGCAAAAACGCCTCTTCCTTTTTTCCCTCTCCCTCCACTGATTTTTTTTTCCGTCTAAAGTGGTACGCAAAATCCCCATGCACGCAGCCCCGTTGTGTGGGAGTGAGGCTCTTGACGCAAAATTCATAACAATTAACCATCAATCAGACTTAACCTCTGGGGTCACGGTAAGTGCTCCTCGCCCTACGAATCTGCCGGCCAGATTAACACAGTGACAAAATGTGCCTGTACATGTCAGCTAATCCATTTATTTATTCAGCTTTCTCCCAGACTGCCTGATTAATCGCTCCCACACCACTGATGGAAGGAAGGAGTGAAGAGACGGAGAGAAAGCGTGCTGTTCTGCTCACTCAGAGGTCTGTAAGTGTGTGTCGGTGTGTGTGTGTGCGTGTGCACTGAGCAGTACCAGATTCCCCGAACACACACTTGACTGAGCATCAAAGAGGAGTTTGCAAGAGCGTATGTAAACAACGATGAGGATGTTCAGAGAGATATTCGCGAACACCTGCACGCATCCCCCCTCCCTCCCTCCCTCCCCCTCCTGCTCCAAACAAACAGACAGCCTTAAATTCTCTCCGCCCACTCAACCCAGAGTGCCTCGCAATTTTTAGAAAGTTTTATTCTTACCTTGAGTTGCGATGTAGTGATTTGGCCTGTGGTAGCCCTGAAAAAAAAAACAGAAAAGTGGGAGATGAGTCACTTCACTTTCTTTCTACTCCTAAAACGCCAGCTGTTGTGAGGCCACCTCTCTCAGAAAACACAGCCTTTGATATTTAGTCTGTTTTCTGACAGTGCAGTTTGACCTTTGCAGTTTATTTCTACATCTTAAAACTTACAAACGGTACACTTTACATACACGACTGAACAGAACAGATTTGAACTGTATGGACTCACAGCTGTTGCCGTTTCAAATATCGCATTTCTGCAGATAAAATGTACTTTACTGTTGCTCCACCTCGAGAGGAGCTGCTTAAGATGTTTGTGTCAAGAAACACTGTGCATAGTGAGGCTGCCAACTGTTTGCTACTGTACACCCATTCATTTCTTTGTTTCAAGAGGAAATGCAAAGCTTGTGATGGATGCAGCTGGTTGCAAGATGCATAAACACTCCATCACACACTCTATATGCAGCACACCTCTGGAGTAAGCAGCCAAAGTGTTGATAATCCCCAAGATACAACTAACAGCACTGATCTTCACAATAGGCCCCTAGTCTCACGGATTACTCTAATCCCTTCAAGTTTTATTTGTCCAATTCCTTGTCTCCTCTCTGGAGATATGAGGCAGGAAACAAAACATTAGGACTTAAAGGCTCTTCCCCGGCCCTGCCTCCCTCTTGATTGTCTTCTCCCCCCTCCACCCACCCCTGCTGCTCTGCTTATCTCACTCATATTCAATTTAACTTGGACTGTGATTAACGCTCCTCCAATGAAGGGAGAAAGACACAAAGGATATTTTCCTCACTCTCTCTCTCATCCACAGGGCTCTTTCAGCTCATTCAACTGTCCTCCATTTTTAATGACTTCTTTATCTCTGGACTGAGGAGGAGATTTGTTTGTGCTTTCATGTAAGTTCTGTCAAGTAAAGTGGAGGCCCAGTACGTCGTCGGATTAGAGGGGGAGAGACGGGAAGAAAGGAGGGCCCTGACAGTGACTGTCAGGTGAGTAGAGCTTACTATAAATGGACTCGCGGCTTTTTAGACGCATGTTACATTCAATACATAAGAGTGTTTCTTTATGATCACCACAAGGAGATACACACAAAAATGTCCGTGTTGAAATTATTAATTGACCATGCTTTGTTTCCAGGGATGTGTAAATTACTAAAGGGGAACTAAATATGTGTTATGCTCTTTGTATTTTGCTGCATTGCTTATTACAATGATCATTTACATTAATTCTTTCCAGTAACAGTGGGATGCAGAGTGTCTAAAATATGCAGCATGAACTGTTTTTGCCTGTGGGCATGAATTTGTATTTTCAGGCTGAATATCATTAGATAACCCACTTTTGCAAATCTGAGGTACCAACCCTATTACCTTCAGTGCAAAATACATTTATTTACTACTTACTTGCTTTTTCAAATACAATTACAAGGGGAAAAAAGAGGGAAATGCTGCCTCTCTTATGTTTAATGCTAAAGTGGAACACCTTCTCCTACACAGAAGTCAAAGGCAACAGCAAGGCTGCATAACTGAAAGGGAAAAGTGTGGAATCACCCCGAGGCCCCCAGATTCAGAGAGGCCCCAGATTTATAGAATGTCAGTTCTTATGGCATTTTTTGTTGTTATGCACAACTGATACACCAATCAATTCGAACTATAAGTGCCTTAAGGTGGTTCTGCATTATTAGCTCTCGTGCTTGCACATCTCGCAGAGCAGTGGTTCCTAACCTGCCAGACAGGAACCCCCCAAAGGGTCGAAAGATGATTGAAGGTAGAAGAACTTGCAGATAATTATTATTTTTTCTTCGTCTGTCAAATTTTTCTCATCAACTTCTGGATACTTCTACCTCTTCAGGCCTCAAATTAAAAAAATATGAGTAGAAAAATATCCTCACAGCTCATGTCATCTTGGGCAGCAACTACTGATTAGTTTTTATTATTGAATAATCAGGCTATTTTAGATTAATTAATTGATTGTTTGGTCTATAAAATGTTAGAAAAAAGTTGAATATATTCAGTTCAGTATGCTATAAACGAAAACAAAACAAAACAGGGAATCGAATATATTTGAAAGTAGCATTTTCTGACATCTTTGCATTAAAAATTACTTCTAAACGATTAATCAGTTTTCAAATGGTTGACAAATACCTTTCTGTCGATTGACTAATTCACAAGTCGACTAATTGTTGAACCTCTAATCTCTTTTGGGTATGATCTGTGAGGAAGAGTTGCATGTAGAAACTAAAGGTCACAAACCCAAATTGTTGGGGACTTTGTCAAAATGTACATGCATTTGGGTAAATAGTTAATAGTTTGGGTTGGGTAAATAAACACAAACAGCAGGTAGTCATTCAGGTTGACTAAATACTATAATATAATATCTACATTAATCATGCCTTAACTTATGCAATTGTAAATGCAACTGTAAACATGCTTCCCTTTCATGTCTTGCTCATCCAAATTAGTTGCATATGAATGTATCCATTAGAAGACAGGGTTAGGGATACCTGAGTGGCTTGATTTCTGTGCCAACTCCATAGCACATCACTGCATTATTTCAGCACAAAGTGCCCCCACCCAGCAAACACAACTCTGCAGACAAAAGGCTATTACACTACATTTCCTTGCCTCCTAAATGCTTATGAAAACACTCAATCAGCTGCAAAGAAAAGAAACATACCCCACTGGCTCTGCTTACTCGTACATGACTCGAAATAATCGGCGGTATAATAGAGTACAATAACAAACACTGTGGGAAATGTTCTACACATAAGAGTTTATTGGGCAGGACAAGCTTCTAGATGGGTTAAAAAGCTTTCTGAAGAGCAAAAACATCATTACCCATCTGCCTGCATTTCTACTAAGTACTTTTTCAATGAAGCTGGCAGAGCAGTGGAAATCCTTTTCAATCAGAGCCCTCTTTAATATGCGTGTATTCTTATCTTATAATGGGGCTCTCTCTATTGTGAGAGTCTTCTCCGCAGCGCCCCTTTTCGCAGCATAATGGGCCATAAACTGAATAGTGGGAAAGGTAAATAATTTAAGCCCCCTGCATTTGCCTTGGCACACCTTGCATTATGAATTTATGTTTGAAGGCGTAACAAGAGATTACAAATTACCACATTAGAGAGGTGGGGGGAAGAGAAGATGGGAGACGGAGTGAGAGTTCTCTCCTGAGCAGAAAACCACTTAGAGAGTCAGGTACATCACCAGGCCATTACACATGGAGCGGAAGCATCTGCTAAAAGAGGCCAATGAGCTGCTGTGATTGGTCACATCCTGCTACTAACACCACTATCAACAGCAAATCAGGTCAGATCAGGAGGTCCTATATTGTGTGTGTTAAGTGGGTTAGATCTTTGACGATAGGCATGTCTCACGCCACTTTTTAATGACTTTTACTTACTGTAAAGGTGTGCTAAGTCACTTGAGTGCATGTAAGTGCTGTGCAGTAAGTACTCTCCTGTGGTAAGATGTATAACAAAGTCTCTGTAGATAAATGCTGCGGCTACTTGGATGCACGAGTCCATACGCAAGGGTTTTTCCTTGTCCAAATGTCGAGGCAGCTGCCTTATGTGGATGTAAAGCAGAGTGAGGCTGAAATGCAGCTCTGCAGTTTCACTGGACCAACTATAACTCAGTGGTTGCAGTGACAGAAACAGGTTTTTACATAACATATTGAATTCCTGCAAGTCTGCACTTGATAACAAACACCTTTAGATGGGCAAAGGTGGGCTTATTACACTGTAACGAGGTGTTTAACCAAGTGAGACGGCCTATTGTAACAAAACTGGGGTATTATAATAGAGTACCACTGAATCTTCACCTGTAACTGACTCTGCTCTCCTGCAAATACCCCCATTTTTAACATCTATTTTTTTCTTTTGTTTTCTCTCATTTTATTTATTTATTTATTTTTAAATAAATTATGTATTTTTATGAGGCCCTACATCAGAAATGTACTATTCTGTAAAAAACAACAACAATAGTAAAAAGTACAATAAATAATATAAAATAATCGAAAAAACTCAATTGCTCATAATGACTAGACATGACAATGATGAGCAAATAATGAGTGTCCCCTTGCAGAAGCAAAGACAGCAGTTGTGCGACTTTGTCATCATGCTACAAAACATCTGAGGGAGGAGTCTGACGTTGACGGTTTCTGTAGAAAACTCTGACACTGGGAACCGACACACATCAGTCACTGGTAGCCGTACTTATAATTTTGACTCATTTCATGCTCATTGTTGTATATGTGCTTCTATTTCTGAGGTTCAAGGCACCGCATTGCGCTCTCTGTGTGCATCTTGTCTTCTTTTTTCAGTTGTATCCATCGTTATAGCTTAGCTAATTAATCATCCATGAAACTTTGCCCCTTTCTCTTCTCATTTTTGGCTTTCACAACGTGTTCATTCTGTTGTTCAAAGCAAAGTCCAAAACTATAACCTCAGCTTCCCTTGTGTGCTGGTTTGCCTTTTTTCTCTCCCAGTGCTGTCAGCCTCTGATCTTCATTCCTCTTAATATATCCAATGAATAGAGTGATACAGCAGCCCTCTAAAGTTGAATATAAAGGCAGTGTGTGTGCGTCTTCCTGTATGTGTGTGTGCATGTGATGGGCAGGCAGTAGGGGCTGCTTTGTCCCTCAGGCCCCCCTGTGACGGCGGCACCAGCGCCCTCTCTCTCCCCGAGAGGAAGCGCAGTGACCTTTGCGTTGGTGGCGCTGGCTGGTGTGTGTACTTACATCAACGTAATTTGCATTAATGTAATCGGAGCTCTGTTCCCCCTCCAGGGCCTGCAGCCTGACACGGGAGTGATCATCTGGAAGAGAGGCGGAGAGGAAGAAACCAACGTTGAATTAATCATATTAACGAGGGCAAAGGAGAAGAAAAGCGGGAGAGGGACAGGAAGACAGACAGTAAAACAGAGGCAAAAAGAGTGGTGATGGAGGAGTGACCAGGCTGGCATCATGCTGTGGTGCACAGGAAAACAGCCGGATGAATGGCCTTTATCATGTGGCTGAGTCTGTGTGAAGAACACAATGATGCTGCTGTCCCTTAATATGAAATTAGGAGCAAAATATGTAAATAAAACTAATATTTTTGGAGCTCAGTGGCATTAGGTGTATGAAGCATGCTCGATGGAAAAACTTCAATTAACATTTAATAAGGTCAGCAGTGAGAATGGGGTGAGAACAGAATGCAAACACTGTAAAAAAAGGCAAAACTACAATACAATTACTTTGAATAAGGACATACATTTATGAGGAAATGCATTTGTTAAATGTAAAAACCATGCAGCCTTGACTCTGGATCACGTTCATATTCAAAGAAATTACATTTGTTGTAATTTGTGGTATTTTACGTCCACCACTTGAGATCTTAAAGGGACAGGTCTCGAATAGTTTTTCTCTTACCTGTCGTGTTGTTTATCAAGCTAGATTGTTCCAGTGGGAGTTTCTTAGTGTTGGATATGACTGCCTTCTCTCAAAAATAATGCAACTACACAGCATTTCGCTTGTGGTGCCAAAAAATACCTTTAAGAAAACTTAACAGCAATGTCTCTTTCCAGAAATCCGGACCAGGCTATTCAAGATAATCCACAGACCTTCTTAGCAGCTGTACTTGAAATAAACAGTGATGTGTCCAGAGTCTTTTGACTGGGGTGGCCCAAGTGACTGACTGAATTACTTATGCAGGTTCGAAATGACATATACTATTCACTATTTCTTTCTCCACTACTCATATCAATCTTACAGTATCTCAAGCTTTCTTACATGTGTTTAATAGTAAAATATAAGGTAAATAGACACCAGTGACACAAGACAACTGTAAGCTAACATAAAGCTTCCATACTGTAGTCTTTAAGACAAAAAAAAGGAAAGAAATCAGCCTAAAGTCCTGCCTCACTAGTCATAGTTTAGAATAATGAAGTGGCAATTGGGGCTGCCAATCAGATGGTAGGGCCCCTACTGGACACACCCCTTGAACGAAAATAGTTCCAACATGAAACTGCTCACAACAAGGTCTGTGGATTATCTTGAGTAACCGGGTCATGAGAAAATGTATTTTTATTATCTTTGAGCACCACATATTCAAGAGAAGGCAGACATCACACCCAAACAATCTGGATTGCTAAATAGAACTGGAAGCAAAAGAAGACTGTCTGAGCTGTCCCTTTAAGTAATGCAATGTAACTTTTAAAGTGGGCCTTCCCTGATAGCAGTGATTAAAAGAGAGTTAAATTGAACCGTCCAATCAGCATTAAGCGGCAAATTTCCATCGCAGCTTGGCTCACGTATGGAAAAGGCCACATGAATTAATTGCGAAATCAAATTCAACATTTTTATAAACATTGCAGAAGCTACAAGTCACGTGCCATATGCTGCGCGGCTTATTTCTCAGAACTGAAAAGACACTGCAAGAAGATGAATATAAAAGTAGATTGGAAAGGTCAAAGCTGCTCTCGTTGGCTGATAATAAAACTCTGTTTGAGCAGCTTATAGTTATCCAGAGTCACAAGCCCGGCCAATAAATCAGCCAGAAGAATGGGAACGGCACACAAAAATTCATGAGCGCTCAGGAGGTGCTTTGTACACACATGCAATAATATTCCCATATCGGTTCTTCATGCGGTTCTCATCCTTCTTGGCAGAGTCCCATGGCGCAGACTGTCCTTCAAAAAAGCTCTGAAAAGACAGGAAACAGAGAACAGAGAGGGGGGAGATGAAATATGGTGTCATGTGTGAGCACTCTAAATGATAACCAGGCTAAAGAACACAGTCTTCCTCTTTCAGCTCTACAAAAAAAGGAAGGGAACATTGGCAATAGAAAGGAAGACACAGGGAGAGATATATTCACATCATTATTAGACATGAAACACAGAGAGGGTGGTGGATCCTGGGGAGCTGTGTCAAGCAGTGAGTGCCATTAGGGCAGAAGCGGCGGGTGTCACGCTCAAACCTCTCCCCCTGCGCCGCTCTGCCGGGCGGAGCCACCGCAGCGGCTGTCTGTCTGCCTCATCTGAAGGACTCAATCAGCTCGTCGCGGGGAAAAATAAAGCCAGCTCATCGTCTGCAGATCAAAACTGCTCTGCTCAGATTACCCTCATGAAATATTTATCATCTCTCGCTGGGGAGATTTCCATTCTGATGGCACACCAGGCACAATTAAGCCAAATTATGAAAATACATCTCCACTGCCAGTCCACCGCTGTTCAGCAGGGGCGGGCGGGGTTGGCTCCAAGCAGACTAGCCGGGACAAAAACATGTTATTGTTCTGGCTTTTTGATAGTCAGCTAATGCACATTTAAAAAGTCAGCTAATACATTAGGATGCATCTGCAAGTAAAGATTCGTGAGCATTTATCGGATCGGTTAAACAGATTGTTTGGAGAGCTCCTTTTACTGTGGTTAGCCAGTCTGAGAGCGCCGGGGACATTGTCTTCAATCATCAGCGATCTACGATTTGATGGTTTCATTCATCTCAGTGCTACGGCAGGCGGCAGGCCGTTTGTCTAGCAAATAAAGGCCTTTTTAGACACCACACAAGGACATATTCCTGTATTAAGTCCTAAGGATTAGTGATTTCACTGAGAAACAGCTTTAATATGCTAAAAATATGTCCCAACCTTCCAGTGAAGATGGAAGCATGTCTCAGAGACAGATTATACAGGCCTCTCCTCCTTGTGGCAGTATGTCTTGAGTAAGTGCACGGGCCAATGTCTCTCCCTCTGTCACTCTGAAGGATAAAGGTCTAACATCAAGCATCTGAAGACAAATCATCTTCAAGCCGAAAGGCGTTTTTACCTGGCAACTTTATAATAGTTCTCTCTTAAACTGAGTGACCCTGCCTGTCTCAGATGCTGCGGTCTCATTCCTCAGGCTGTTTAGAGCCTGAATTCCGAAAAATAAATTATGCCGATAAAGTAGTTAGTGTCCCTAGAGGTGGAGATTATATGAAGGCTTTCAATTTAAAGGCCATATACCCACACTGGGAATAATTGGCAGCCTAAAATTCATCAGACAGTGATTGAAAAACAACGGCTGGCTCCACCTGTAAAAACTATTTTGTAGTAAAGGTCATTGTTGTACTTTACTTCAGTGCATCTGCAGGTAGTTTTTCACCATCCTCAAATTATTCACACTGGCCCAGATCCAACTTAGTATGTTTTTAATTACAGGCTACCTGCTGTACTCAAGTCCCAGTGCTGCTTTGGTGTTTCTGTGTCCGTAACCATTTAAAGTAAGTGAAAAGCACAGTGCTTTCTCTGCATAGAGTCACTATGGGGAAACCTATGTACAGTAAATTGACAACAGAGCACTTGACATACAATAAACATCATGGCAAAGGAAAAAAATGGTAACGCAAAGAAGCAGAATTGTTAAGTGAGTTGCTTCTGCATTATTAATTTACTGTGTGAGAAAAGGAGACTCATTCACACTGACTAGTGTTCATTTGTGGTTGGAGCCTATAGAATCCAGCATTCTCACATTAAACAAAGTGAAAACAAGTGAAAATCACTGACAAAATGACATTTATAAAGCCTTCCTGCTCATGGTTCACTAACTGTGCGTCAACGTGCAGAAGAATTTGGACATGCAAAAATTATGTTATAGTTTCTATCAAACATGGCTTTATAAAGCTTTTGCAAAGTACACAACATGAGTTTGCAGAGCGTGAAGTGTTGTGGCGTGTCCCTTTTTCATTGTGTTTTCCAATTACATATCGTCTGTTTGGTCCAAATTGTAAATTAACTTTGGGATTTGGTGGGTTTTTGGCTATGTGATAATGAAACACACTAATGAATTTGTAGACTCACACCTTAATTTGTAATTAACTAGTACAGTGTCAGAAATTGCTGAAGTGAGTCATTGTTATCTTCAAAAATATTTGAATTTTACACGTTATTATTTTTAAATTATTCTGGCTCTTTCTTCTCTTTGTAATGGTGTGGTAATAGGCATGCTTTTGAAAAGCTTTATAAAGAAAGATCAATTAAGTCGTGGAGCATTTCTCACACTTTCTGATTGTGGGAAAGAAAACATTTCACAGTGACTTGCAGACACTTGACATGACAAAAGTTTACAAAAAATGTCACTGTTTCACACATTTCATCATATGTAGCCTGTCAAATGGTTTGGTAACTTTGCATAGCTTCTGTTGGTAAATGCCCTTTTCAGACTAGATCATACAGTATATGTGAGATGATGTAATCCCACAGGGCCTTAAGAAAATTGCCAACAAGCACCATCAATCTGTCAGGTTTGTGATATCAATCTACAAGTTTAAAAAATAACTCACAAATAACCAAAAGTATTGGCTTACCTCGTTTATCTGATCCAAAGTTAACGTACAGAATAACAAGAAGCATGGGTCAGAGAGAGATATAGTACAGTGTAAGTCAACAGGTTTAGAGGTGCACTGGGCTCCAATTGCATCATCAATAATAATAAACGGTTAAAAAGGGCATTAACCTTAAGACAGATTGATAAAGAAGAAGACAGCAGCGGAACACAACATACAAATGAATCGCTCTAGCCAAGTGAGAATGAGCTCCGTTACACACTTTAAGCCTCCCACGGGCGTTCTTTGGAACAGACTGTGGACAGCTAGGTGAAGGGGGCGGGGTCCTATCGCTCGCTGTGGTGTTGCTTCCTTTTTTATTGACTGTTACGCATCCATGCAATGCCGGCCGCGTGAACCCAAAACACCTTTATCCATAATGGATTAGGCCCGGAGGGCCGCCCAAAGCACTCCAGCCCCTCAATGATCTGATGCCTCAGGTAGCAATGGGAGGCTGCATTATTTAATTCCACAGTCATGAGGGGAAAGTGGGGAGTTAATTACTGATAAATCTGGACTGCACATAGTAGAATTAAGCAGGGAGGGAGATGAAGAGAGTAAGAGGAAAGCAAGGGGAGAACGCAGAAGGTGTAGATAAGTAAATTACAGAAAAAGAGATGAAGCAGGAGAGAGGACATGAGATATAAAGAGAATACACTCACTGGGTGAAGAAAGAGATGTGATGCAAGTAAAAAAAAAAAAGTGAAGGTGAGGATGTGCGAAGGTGATAAAGAAAGACAGAAGATGTAAGAATAAAAAACAGTGGAAATACTATCAGTGAAAAGGGCCAGTGTGATGTCAGATAGAGAGACCGGAGTGATACAGATGAGATATTTCAAAACAGGGTCTAAAAAGTATAGCTTGAAGCCAGTCTGTTACAACATGGCATCAGGGTGAGATGAGGCTGACTGGTGTGGAGCAGAGGGACGGCAAGGAGGCTGGAGCACCGCCAAGTCCTGCCAGCCTCCTGCACTAATGAGAGGAAATGAGAGTGATGCTCTTCTGGGGCAAAATCTTTTGTTTTGGTGTCAGCGAGAGGCATGGTGTCAGATTACGAATGCTGTTGTGTGACAACAGTCTTAAGAGAGCAGCGGGCTGTCGGAGCCTAATCGGACCTGATTCAGATAAAGGAGGGGACATGGTTAACTAACACACAGCTAGCTCCTTACATTTGTGTGTGTGTGTGTGTGTGTGTGTGTGTGTGTGTGTGTGTTTGTAGGGGGTTTGCATTTCACATTGGTCTACAGCTGAGTCTCTGAGGGGAACTGGGACAGCAGCATTTGACACAAACACGCACACGCACGCAGTGCACAATCGCTGCAAACAACAAGGAACAGATGAACAACAAAACGAATCACACCGTAAACACACTGAGACGGGTACATTAACAATTTATCATAAAAGTGCATCTGGGGAGAAACAAAACAGTTCTGCTGTGCAGTGCAAAACAGAGAGAGAGACAGACAGAAAGAGAGAGACGGATACAGAGACACGGGACACAGAGACACAGATGAAGCCTTGTATTAGACTGATAAACATTTCCACTCAAGAACCTCCGTGGAGATGTTACAAGTCTATCACCAGGCTTTATTTGTGTTTGCAGCCTTTATAGTCGGGGGATGACAGCTGGCTTGCGTCCTACCTCGTACTCCTCCTTGAAGCCGTAGCCCTCGGCGCACTTCATCTGGGTGATGTGCTGGAGGAGGTCTGCCACGCGGATCGCCGGGTGCAGCTGACCCGTCTGGTACGGCACATCAACCGGCTCCCGCTTCCTCAGGGAGTGAGTGTGCGACTGCACCAGGCTGCTGGTGTCGCTGCCCATGTTCTGGCTCTCATCTGCAGGACACAAACACAGGGACAGGACAGAGCAGGTCAGGACGGAGGGGCGGCAGCCATCATTGCATGATTTATCAGTATATTGTTGTATCAGATACATGTGGGTGACATAATGCTTGGAGCAATAAATGGTAGAAGTATTTCATGAGTTAATTGACGTATAAAGCAGAGTTTTGTTATAGGTGTTGTTCTACCAGTTCATATCTCAGTTACAACTGTTCCCATTAACAGATGGCACATTATCTCATTTACTGTTAAGCATTATGTCACCACCCTCCAGATTGACAAACAACTCTCAACTAGTAATCTGTTTGTTATGGATGGTCACAACAACACAACATCATTGAGTAATAGGATGAGTCATGTGGTGGGAAGGTTCAGGTCCATCTGTCTCAGTGTGTGGCTGGAAAATATTTAATATTACAGGCCGACTGTACTGTACGACAGCCTATAGCCATTAAAATATGAGGCCCTTTAAGTGTAGCACTTACTCTATTAGCATTTAATATGGCTACTGTCAGAATAAAAGCAGTCAGCGGCCATCAACTGCGAGAAACAGTATAAGAGCGGTCGTAAAAATCCACATGAAGATGCTGTAAAACAACAAGTTTACTTTTTTTTTTTTTGTTACTGGCAGTACAGTGTGCTGGTTTGGGCTGCAGCTCATATTGAGAGTCATAGTCCATTCCAGCTCTTTCATACTGTAATCCAGTCAGTGGCAGACATGAGGCACAGATGCTGTGGGGAGCCAGCGGACGATGGAGGGTGTCCAGAAACATGGAGGAGGAGGATGTGAGGGGGTGCGGTGGGCCACAGTGAGCATGTTGCAGCAGGCACCGTCAGAAGCATCACACAGACACAGCGTGGATTCAACCCCTGCCACCCGTTCTTCCCCGAAAAATGAAAAAAAATATATCAAACCTAAAAGATAAATAAATAAATAAAAACAGGAGGGAAGCGGAGATGGGAGGAGAATGCATGGGGTGATGCTGCCATGGGGCACTGTACGTACTTTGACCATGCTAGGCTAATGGTGGCTTGGTGGCACGGTACGGAGGGCGGTGAGATGCTAACATGTCCACTGGTCATGCAATAAATGTCGTAATGTCCATGTCAGAAGCAGCCTCTCACTTTCGGCTTGCTTTCTGAGTAAACACCACCTCCTTCCCCCAACCCAGGGCCCACTTGGGAAAACTTACCATTAATGGGCACTTTTTAGATAGCAGATACATAAGAGGTTACGTATGTAAAGAGAGAGAGAGGAGAAGAGAGAGGAGAGAGGGGATAAGCAACAATACAGCATGAGAACCTGTTACAGTAGAGTGTTTTAGAGCTACGCTATAGGGCAAGATCACATGCCTTCTCAGTCCAAACTGCCTAGGTAGAAAGCCTAGTCAAGGGGGGATGTTGAGTGGATGGATGGGGCAATTTCAACAGTGCAAGACAAAAGTAAAAGAACAAAACAAGGAAGTCATGGATTTCAGGGGAGAAAATAATGGTGGAATACTGGTCGCTTCAGAGCAAGCTGTAATTGTTTCGAATCTGTGACTATTCTAATGATGCCAATACTTTGAGTATTCTGACATTTCAAATTTCTTTCTCTAATTGCTATAATTATATTTGCATGTGCTAGTGGTGACACCTGTATTTATGCCATATTTTAAATAGTAATGTGCAATAAAAATCAAAAACATTACCAATCCTCTGTGATCCAATCAGTTTTGATCATTAACCTCAACTGATGAGACAATGCTGTGACTGACTGTGTCACAACTGAAAGCATGTAACCTTTTCTGGCTGCGGTAATTTCATGTTAATTGTTTCACGCTTCATTAAACGTGGAACTAACATAAGCAGCTGTCATAGCAGCGATGATGAAAGACACTGCTTAAAGTTGCACTTATGTGGAGAAAGGGAAAAGCGCCCTAACTGTAAGTTGTGTACTTGTAAATGCACTTATGGCGCTTGTGGTGAAGCTGGAGTAGAGTTGCTTATTGCATCTTTCTTCTTGGCCTTGAGTATTAAATTATTACAGTTCTAGTGCCCCACTTAGTAGCTACATTATGTGCTCCGCTGGTATAAAAAGCATCTGCTCGTTTAAGATGCTGCACTTTGGGGCTGCTGTGCATTTCCAACAAAGGCCAGTAATAATTAACAGATGAACAAAATGCCTTTTTATAATTCCATTTTATCACTGAGCAGGATGAATAAACACTGGCAAAACCAAAACAAAAACAAGTAGGTCACTAGCAGTTAGCCAAAGGCAGGGGGAGCGACATTAAAAAGAATAATAGAAAAGGTTGTTGTTTTGGAGGGAGGGAGGGGAGTTAAATGCATAGTGAGGAGAGAGGGGAGGGAGGGGAGGGCAGCACAGCTAATGCAAGACTTTAGACGTTGAGACCGAACGCATCCCGGTTTTTGGAATTTTTGTTGAGGGGGGCTAAGAGAGAGCTTTTTTTTTCTGTCTCCCTCTCACTCTTTAATTTCTGTTTGTGTCTCAGTGCAGCTGCTATGGCTTCAGCACACTGTAGCCTTGGCGCTGGGGCAAACTGCCTCCCCCGTTGCCCCCCTTAGACACTCCCCCACATCCAGTCCACATGTCTGTCCATGCATATGAGAGGTCAAACACGTATGTGACATCACACGCACGACACGCAATGCGGATGGGATGGAGTGAAGCCAGCCTCAGCCCAGGAGAGCCCCTCGTTTGACGGGGAGGGAGAGGAAAAGGGAGAGGGAGGGAGGAGGAGGAGGAGGAGGAGGAGGGGGAGGAGGGGTGGGGGGGGTAGAAGCAGCAGGCAGGTATGAAGGTGAGGAAGCCATCTTTATTAAAGAGCCAACCAAACCAAAAATGGGAAAAAACAAAATATGTGCTTTTTTTTTCTTTTCTCACAGTTAAGTCTTCAAACAGCCATCTTATGAATGTAAATGCAACTGTAATTTTCTTCACCGTAGAAGTAAGAATAAATAATCAACAGCAATGGGAAAAGAAAATGTGTCTCACCTAAGATAGCGGTTGGCACAAAGGGATCTGCTCATACCCCCATAACAAGTGCAGAAGTTGGAGGAGGAAAGAGAGTTGCAGTAAATAAAAGAAGACAAGATAAATTCACAAGGAAATAAGAAAAAAATATTGGACAGTTTGTTGGTTTTTTGCCAAGCAGCATAACAAGAAACTCAATCATATTTCCCAGAGAAGCTAATTATACACCAAGTTTAGTTGATTATAAATCTAGCTGCCCTTTACTCCATCTAATCAATGAGCTGTGATCTGATTTCATAGGACATACAATTATGCATATTATTTGGAGAAATTGAACTCATGATTGAGCAGCTAAATTCCATCTTGGCAAAGTGATATAAAACACTTTGTTAGAAGCAGAGATGTAGCAGGGTGTAAACCCATCTAAAGCCAATTTATCTACCTCCTCATTTGTGAAATCGTTTTCTAATTTTTAAAGCCGTTAAATTCATTCATACCACACATTACTTTATTAGTGTGTAATTTACACAAAAAGTGGTCTTTACCAAGAACATAAAACTAATTAATACTTGCTTGTAAATGCTGTCTCTTATTAATTCATCCTGACACTTCTGCAGGTTTCCTGATGACTGAATTTCACACCTTCTGGTTTCACCCAACATCCCTGCCTCTATAGTAAACACTTGTCTGTTGACATTCAGGATTAGCGTGAGGAAATACAGTGTATGTTTACCTGGGTAGTAGGAGTTGGTGGGGATGGAAGTAGTGAGAGTGTTGGCTTTAGGCAGCGTGAAGGAAGAGGGTGAAGATCCAGCTGGAGATGGAGAAAAGAACACAACACAAGGCGATCAATAGTCTAGCACTGCTTAGTGCCGGAGGTAGAATTCAGAAGTTTTACTGAAGGAAAATAGTAATGCCAGAATGTAAAAACACTACATTACATTTTCATTATCTCTGCCAAAGAGGGTATGTTTTCAGTGTGATTTTTGTGTAAAAAAAAAAAAAAAAAGTATAACTACTGGTATGATTTTCATTAAACATGGGTCAAGGAAGAACATACAGGTGCATCTCAATACATTAGAAAATGATGGAAAAGTCATAGTTCAAGTCAAACAGCCCCAACCAAGTATTGAGTCATATAGATGGACATACTTTTCCAACATTTCCATATCAAACATACTTTTTAAAAATTGGTCTTTTGTAATATTGCATTTTTTTTGCGACACTGAATTTTAGGTCTTCATTAAATCATTCAAATCAATCTTCATTGTCTGTGTAATGGATCTATATAATGTGTTATTTCCACTTTTTGAATTGAATTACTAACATAAAAAATAAACTGATATTCTAATCTATTGAGATGCACCTGCATAACATTTTGGAGAGGATCCCAATCATGAGGGGATTCACAACATAATTTTCACTTTCATTAACATTCTGAGATGTGAATGTGTTTCATATTTGACTGATCCGTTTCCTTTGCTTATCGTTGTCAAGAATATGCTGGAAATAGCTATCAACATTTGGTTTAAAAGCTTTGAGCCATAAAATACAAATATGACAAAATAAAAAAATAAAATAGTAATAACTTCCCATCTCGGATCATCATCAGCCTTGACTGAAGTCTGCGCTGTTCAAGTGCCATTAATTACGTTATCTCACTTGCTCTATGATTAAAAGTTAAGCCAAAACATCTCATTTTCCCCCGTGGCTGTCTGGCTGCAGTATAGATCATGAACGTCGCCTCCTCCATGTTAAAAAATGAAACATGAGCTAAAAATCTTTCAGATGAGTTTGCCTTTAATAAGTTATTTAATTGTATAAAACTTCACAATTGACAGCTCACATTGTGCTCTGATTGGGTTCGACAGGGGTTTTGGGCGAGAACTCTACACTGCGACAATCTACTTGCAGACTCTCAGGTTTCTTCGACAACACGTTAGATGCTTTAATGTGCAAAAAACACATTCTTTTTCTCATACTGTCCATCTGAACATACCCGTGCTCAACCTCTGTCTGAAACGCTCCACTTTAGTCCTGAAAATGCCCTGTCTGCTCTGGTTGGTCAGTGTTTCTAAGCTCTTGCTGTCTCTGCACCATCATTGCAGCCGGAGAATGAGAGGCACTTTCCACTAATATATAGCATAGTTGTGACATAACAAGACAAGAAGACTCGAAGTCCTGATGGCTCATTTAAAGGCACAGTTTCGGAAAATGGTTGTGCTTTTCCTGTTGATTGAGCTTTTTGACACTTTTTATAGAGCACATAGACCTGCTTTAGAATATAAAAGCCTTATACTCATTTGATTCTTGACAATAATGGGACCGTAACCAGGACAAGAACTATTCCTGCAACATCAACGGAGCCAACTGCCATGCTAATAGGGTTTGAGTTATGAGTGCAGTATGTTCAGCACTATAATCTGTCAACCGTGATGTTTTGAGCCCAAATGACACAACTGTCAGCCATGTAAGGTCACGGAGAGCGTGAGAGGGCTTAGGTACAGAAGGAAAGGCATTACACTGATAGGCAGAGTCAAAAGTAATGCATTTAAATCATTTGCGCTGGCAGACAGAAGGCCAGATTTGAACATCCACACTAACAGACAGTTAATCAAGGTCAGAGCATCTTTGGGGCTCATCCCCTGCAGGGGTGTGGAGACAGAAGCTGCTGTGGAGTTTTAATCTGATGGTTTTGACTGGGATTATACCAGGTCAAGCCCTGGGTGCAGACTTAGAGGAGCTGTCCATCAACAAAGTATTAAGTTTAACCTGGGACGAAGAAAATTAATAGGTTATCGCACCAGAGAGCATCTAGCATGTGTTGTGTGTTTCTTCCTTGGAACAGGAGGGTGCTGAGTTTAGGACCTGGTCCTGTTTACTGGTAAGCTTTGAGGTCAGGTTTGGGATTTCAAGCAGCCTTGATCACAAAACAAGACTCCCCACAGGCTCTTAAGTGTTCACACAACTATTACCACAACTATAGTATAGTGCTGGTATCAGCAACATCCTAATAATAAATTATTTATATTGCTGACTTTAGTTTTTACTTTTAGTTAATTTAACAAAAAATTAATTTGAGAAACTAAAGGGAAAAAAGGGAATATTTAAAAAGGATACAACAAACCCTTGCAGACTTGTGAAGAGGGATGAAACTCCCATTGAAGAAAAACTACATCAAAATCTTTCTCAAAACGATATCAAAGTCTTTCTCGTCATATGAAAGTCAATTCAGTTAAACTCTTATGAAGAAGCTGGTTTCCCGATTGGCTACCACTCGCACTGGAAACAAGGGGGAGATTTTTAAAAGCTGCAAAAATACTGTTAAATCATAAGCTCTGGCTGTATAAAGCCTCTGTTAGAACAAGGTAAAACAACTGAAAAAAACATCAACATTGAGACAGTTCATTAAAAATACATTTTCAACTCAAATTTAGGAAACTGGATGTGGTAAATGACAAAGAGGGGGAAAAACTACTTTTTTTTATGGTTATAAGAAAGTCATATGGTCTCACACTGAACCAATTGTTTCACAAATTTAGAGATTTTTTGTTGGGGAAGTTAAAACAAATATGACTCCAGTCCTTACCTAAAAGCAATGACAGATATTTCACACAAAAAATGAGGATTTAACACCAAAAATTGAGTTTTTTTCCCCCCTGAATATGTTCCTAAATTCACAGTTCACTTGGAAAAGGACCAAGAATCCCATTTTAGGTTGTCCCTGTGTGACTATTTCCTGTGCAGCCAAGTCTGATTCCTTTCTCACCTGACCAAACCAAATAAATTGCTTCCCCCGTGCTCAGTGTGTGTGTGACTGTAAGAGGCAGGTAGGCTGATGCGGGGCCACCTTACCTCTGCCATTGAGAGTGAGCGCACACTCGCTGCGTCCGTTGAGAGTGAGCGCACACTCGCTGCGTTGGTTGAGAGTGAGCGCGCACTCGCTGCGCTGGTTGAGCGTGAGCCCACATTCGCTGCGGCCGTTGAGTGTGAGTGCGCACTCGCTGCGGGTGTTCAGCGTGTGGTTGTGTGTGTCCATGAAGGACAGCGCCTCGTCACAGTTGGTACCCTGCTCCGTGTAGCTCTTGTCCATGGAGTTGACCATCACTGTCATCTCCTGGCGGGTGCTGTTCAGTGTCTCCTTACGCTTCTTGGCCAATTTCCTTTATGGGGAGAGGAGAAATCAAAACAAACAATCACACAAAAGCAACAGTGAAGGTGCTTGAATTGATCTGATATGATGCTGGTAGCGATGACTCATAGATGTAATGAGATGGCTGAGCTAATGTGCCCCTGGTTGTGGTCACATTAGGTTTTATTAGGCTCCAGATGCTTTTTCAAGCAGTGCAATATAAATCCTTGAGAGTGTGGAAAGGTGTGACACCCTAACCCAAATACATCAGGGGCCCTGATGATTTAAAATTAGCTATAGTATTTGGGGGCGGAAGAATTAGAGTTGTGAACTGAAACAGTCAACCTGCTTTTATTGACCTACTTTGAGTTGATGTGCTGGAGCCTACAATCTGTTCCTGATCAAACACCGTTAAAGCATTTTGATGGGAGCGAACGCACACAGAAGCACACACACGTGCACAGATCCACATGTAAGCACACGTATTTCAGATGGGTTCTACCTCAAGCAGCTGCCGAGCTCACTTTGCTTTTATGCAACTTTACACTTGCTAAATCTCAGAGGTACAATGTACTTTTTACTCCATTACATTTACATGACGCCTTTAGTTACATTTCAGAGTGCTATTTTTATTCCCTTCTTGTGCAATGAAAACCCAAAAAGTTATGCTTTCTTATAAACTCGAAGATGAAGTGTTCCTGTACGTGTTGGTTCATTTCTACTTCTTCAGCTGAGTAAACTATTTAAAAACCCTCTTGGGTCAGCTGGAAAATGCATCGTCACAAAACTGAAAACAGGACAACGATGCTAAAAATGATGATCTTATACAATATGATGCATTGCTGTAGACTAAACTAAGCAGCCCTATATAAAAGAGTTAAAAATTAACATATACAGCAGTAATATTATTCACAAAAACATAGTAAATAGTAGTAAAACACTGACAGGGAACATTTTACTCCACACAATACTTAAATTTTGATACTTTAAGTGCATTTTGCTGTATAATACTTGCATACATTTACTTAATTACAGTTTTAAATGTAGGATTTACTTATTATTAATGCTTTTACTTGAGTTAATTGCATGAATACTTCTTAAATACTTAAATACGTTTACCAAGAAAATTACCCTCAAGCATCAAAACCAAGCTGTGGAATGTGTTATTCCCATTATTGTTTCCTTTTGACATGTAATTATGTGATAAGTGTGATATAAGTCTTTGTTCTGCCTAAAAATGTTTTTGCCATCTGCTCCACAGTGGGTGTGACATGTGCATGACAGTCTTGAATTAGTCTTAATCATTTCCATCTGATTAAATCAACTTGAGAGTAGTTGGACCGTGAACTCTGTGGACTTTCCAGCATTCGCCGCAACAATGTTTCGTTCAACTTTTGTATTCTCACTAATTAAATATGCAACAAAAAAGAACTCTCAAAGAATTTGAAAGTTTTAGCTTTGAGTTCAAAACACTTTCCCTTTTATTATACCAACCTCTGACTCTGACCTCTGACCTCTAAGACATGGGGGCCACTCGCATGAGAGAGTTTTCCCTTGGCGATAAACAATGCATCACATTATCACTCTGTGGAGTTAACCCTACCATATTTCCACAAAAGTTTCACAACAGAGAAATATCAAACAGCTTGAGCAGAAACATACTGTAAGCTATGGCCGTGTCAGAAGTCTGCCGCTACTCTGTAGCTGGAGGGGAGCGAGCGGTGTGAGAATTAACTACGGCAGCCCTCACACTGATCCTCGCACTTTGTTACTCTCTGTGTGACCCCCCTGCCTATTTGAATTGCAGTCTCTCTCACGGACAACTGCGGTCTAATGATGCACTCCTGCTGCTTTGTTTTCGCAAATCTCCTCTGTTTATTCAATTTTGACGCTGTCTGGTGCCATATGGCGACAGGCCCCCGCTGCCTTCAAACAGTCATTTGCTCTGAAGGCCGCGACGTGAGGCTAATAGTGGATCCGTTCTTCAGAAAGCAAAGTGACAAAGTAGTGACATTTTCATCTGCCGGACTCACTTTTTTGCATTTAATCTGCAATTAGAGTCGGGAACAAAATGGAAATCTTGTCTCTTTTTTTTTTTGATGTTATATCTTCATATTGTAACAGGGAGGAGTGGGGAGGGGAGGGGAGGGGGAGCCGTATGCACCCCGGGCAATATTAAGACTGATTCTGCACTGTGTGCACTCATGGAGAAGACTATTTAGAATGACTATAATCCAGGTTTTAATACTGTATCACTGTTCTTATTCTGCGTCTGTTAGGACTTGGATTTCCGCTATCCTGGCCTGTGTAACAGCTGAAGAATGAGCGTTGGAGACAAACGAGGCTGCACAAGCACCAGTGCCAAAATGAGGAAAGCACCAGCAATACTGGGATGTTTGCAAGGCACCGTGGGTGTTAGATGAAGATTAATTGGCATGCTATTCTCTCCTCATTTGTATGAGGGGAAAATTTAATGATAGATGACTATATTACAGGGTGTGATGTGCTGACAGAGATAGTACGAGGAAGTGTACAGTGGAGTGTTTGTGCATCTTGATGAATGTGACCATTTATCATATCCCCTGATAGTTAGCGTAAAGCTGCGCGTGGAAACATCCCAACAAAAAATTTATAGGACCGATTGCTTGCAGGCATGCCCGACAATAAAACCACAAATTTCTTTGAACAGCAGTGAATGTGCACATGAAGGGGAAGAGACAGACAGATGGCAGAGGTGTTTGTAGAAGTAAAGACTGAGCAAACACTCCAGGTGACTATATTAGGCAACTCTCATTAGAGAGATTGTCTGCTGTTCTGTACATGACAGGCGTGGCACATCTAGGATCTAAGTGAGCAGAGCTCCTAACTCCACGAGTTCAGCGACAACAAAAAGGAAGCTGCAGGAATTGTGTGTCTGTGCGTGTTTGCCAGAATCTCTGTTCTGCGGGAGGTGATGCTGCTGCAACTTCTAAAACAAGAGCTTCAAAAACCTCAGGCTCAGCATGGTGGGCCTCATTTCAGCGCTGGAGCTGCCTAAACCTTGTGACATTGGGACAAAGAAGGCTTCATTAGACAAGCCACACACATCCGCAGTGCATGGGTGTGAGTGTGTGTGCGCGATAGATGAGTGACACGCAGCTGGGAGGGGCAACAGAAGCGTCTTTGATTCACGCAGTGGGGGTATTTCAGTAGTTGTCTGCACTGTGTCTCATTTCAAACTTCTCTCCACCTTTAACACACTCGTCTGTCCATCCGTCATGCGTCTACTCCTCCATCTCTTCATTTACTTTAGCAGCAGAAACACAGAGAAACTATTTCTTAATGCACACTCTATTCAGTGACGCACAATACTGTTTATCTGCTGACTTGATTGCTTCATCGATTCTGCAAGACTGTTTTTTTAAAACAAACAATAAAAGCAGACTGTCTTTCATAACTCTTCATTTCTAAATGTCTTTTTTTGTGTCTCCCAACAGTAAAGGGGTACAATAAGAAAAATGTAACATTGAATTTACTGCATTTAATGCATGCACATGTTTCAACGTGAAGGAAGAAACATATGAGGAGACACAATGTTGAAGGTTAGAACTCTCAATATTGTTATGTTGTTAAAGAAAAGGCCTTGACTTGTTATACTGTAAAGAACGTTTAATGTTAACTACATTTTTGTGTGTGTTATGCATGGATGTATTATAAAACTGGATACATTGCTGCCACTCAGCCTTAAAGTAAATCCAGAAGCCAGGAAACTTTTTTGGCATTCCTCCCAGGCGAGCAATCCTCATGAGGACTGAAAAGGCGCCATCTTTGTGTCCGCTATCCAGTTCTTATAAATACATCAATGGTGTTATGCCACTAATTTTTTTTTTTTTTTCTTGTCAGTTTTAGAAGAACTTGCATGAACCTTGTTTTTGGTCTCTGGTCAACTTTGTTCTAAATTAAATTAATAGTAAAGTATAGTTTTTTTAAGCGATCAAGGCACAACATTTAAAATTGTGCTTTTTTATACCACATGGTTGTACAATTTTCTTATAATTTCTTTACCATTTCTTTTCTAAAGCTTTCGACTGCATCTTATTTTCATGAGAAAAAAAGTTTATGCTTTGTACCAAAAGTTGAATTAATATAATGTTTCTTCTCTTGCAATGGCATGGTCTGTATTATTCAAAAACTTTTTATACTAAATGTAAATAAAAGGAATACTTCACCAACGAAATTCTCATTGAAGAAAACTTTTCTTGCATGCCTCTGGTGTAGCCGACAAGATAAGATATATCGTAAAAATGATATAAAACTGTCCATCATATATAGATCAATCAATATTATTTCTATGGCAATATAAAAAAAAATGTGTGAATGAACCATTTAGGTGCTATTTTTGCCAAACATGGAGTATGGAATACTATTTCTTTACTGAGTCACCAGAAAGCATGTTACAGTATATTGTCATATATATTGTTATTGTTATAGATATGAAAGTAGTTATTTTGTGATATAAGATTTTAAACATATTGTTCAGACGTACTCCCTGATAATGATGGAATCATCATCAAAATCAGATAAAAATCTTGATAACTAAAATGAAATAGATGCAACAGCTAAACTATATGAAAACATCAGTCCACAAACTCGCAAATAATCCCTCTCAAGTCATTTATCCAGTCTTTTGCACACAACTTCCCGAACACATGCATTTTCCTTAATATTACTCTTCACACAACACTTCCACATAAACTGTCTCTCTTCTGGACGAACAGCAAGCATGAGACAGAAGTGATGCGTTTTAAATAGTAGGATTGTAGCAAAAAAGCATGCTCCGTGGAAGTTTTCTTCAAGAATTCAAGGTAACACAGGGTGAGTAATTGATATACAAATGATCAATTTGAGGGTGAAGTGTTGCTTTAAGTAAGTAGCTGATGAGAGCAAATGTGTGTCGTGCCAAACTGTGACAGACAGATGCTTTGTCAATGACACATCATGTTAAAATTTATGCACTGAAACTTCATCATTCCATGCATGACATCCCTCCGCCCTGCTAGAGCTGCTCTTCTTTCTCCTTCCTCTTTTCTCATCAACATTCAGAGCTCGTAGGTGCAAAAATCTGCAAGGCTTGTACCAATTAATGTGATTCTTGCTGCATGTTCGGCTTGTAAGGTTTAATGAAGGTGTTTGCCCTGAGCACATTGTGTTATACATGGTACGTTTAGTAGGCCTCCCATTCTGACACTAAGTGCAGCGGAGGATTTATAAAGAATGATGATTTATACTTCCGTGTGTGTTTAGAGTAAAAAGGAAGCATTTAAATTACAAATAACAACTGTGGCTGATTCTACTTAGACTATTCTCTGTTTCTCTTCTTGATACATCTCTGCAAGTTTGGTAAATTATGGCACGGAAAGTGGCGTACAGGTTTGTTTACCATCAGGGCCACTCAATAAAATGTATGCACTCATCATACCATCAGGGATTTATGATATAAGTGACCACCTGCCAGATGGAAATGGAGCCCGCCTCTCCTGGATGAAATTGTTTTTTATGAGCTGATATAATAAAACAGCAGGTATAAACATCAAGCATAACAGCAATTTTTACACACTAGATTGATGAGGGGATATTTTGAGCAAACATGTCTTCAAATTTTATAATTTAATTTCAATGTAATCAAACTCTACTCTGTCACTCAGCATTCAGGTCAAATCAGGTCTTAATGCAACCGATAACTTTTAGGAATTACATTAGGGCCTTCAGTGGTGGAAGAAGTATTCAGATCCCTTAGTTAAGTAAAAATAATAATAACTATAATAAATAAATGACTCCACTATAAGTAGAAGTCCTGCATTCAGAATTTACTCCAGTTTTTTTTATTCATTGTTCTTACTACTACATACAACAACCTATTTAACTGTGGGATAAAGTTCTAATGTGCAATATGTGAAATACAAAATGTATGTTTATTTTTTCTGTATACGTTTTGTTTGTTCTTTATTCTGTTTGTATATTTATATAAACTCCCCTGTCGGTATCTTGAGCTGCTGTGACGACTAAATTTCTCCACTGCGGGATAAATAAAATCCTACCTTATCTCTTATATTCCAAATAAATTATTGCATTTTAGTAAGCATTTTACTGTTGTCCAGGCAGGGCTAATTCTAACTACTTAATATACTGTTGTGGTAAAATTTAGAAACAAACGTTACCATTTTAATTGATCATGTTTTTCATGTTAAATCTTGACCGGAAAAGTAACTAAAGCTGTCGGCTAAATATAGTGGAGTAAAAACATACAATATTTGCCTCTAAAATGTAGTGAAGTAGAAGTACAAAGTACAAGTACCTCAAATAGTTTCACTTGAGTAACTGAGTACTTGAGTAAATGTACTTATATTCCATCACTGAGGGTCTTTGACTTAAAGGCATACTACGCAGGAATTATTGCTCACTATTTGTAGACAAAACAATAAAACTTTTTGACAATTTTCTGTCTTGCAGTGAAGTCAAAAATATGTCATTTATGTCCACTTCTAGTTAAGTCTGAACTTTTATAGGTTTTCCACTGAGGGATCATTTTAATCCTATTTTACAAGATTAAAAAAAAAAAATCTATTTGTTAATCATATACAAGACATCACAGTCAGATCACATAGGTGAGGTTTTGACAGGCACTGACAAATCTGCCACAAAGTGATACAGTGAGTGTGCTCGTATTTAACATTCCTGCAGCTTGATGGATGAATCGCACTCTCACGGGAATAAAAGACCCAATCGCAACCCTTGCCCTACACCATTGATCTCGCTCTTGTCCCCAGCAGCAGCAGCAGCAACAGCCGCAGCAGCAGCAGCAGCAGGCACAGTGGCCGGTGCGGCCACCTGATTAAAGAGCGGTCATATATTTGATCACACATGTAACTGCATCCCTAATGAGCGCTCTGACTGATGTTGTGTTGCGAGCTAGCCCCCGCAGCCACCTCTGGCAATGTACCCAAAGTGCATATTTTGGCTACTGCAGGATGTTCTCATGCCTTTAAAAGACTTTGATGAATGCATGAGAGCATTAATGGGCTTCATCAATCATATAGGTGTTGTAATCTCATCGCTGGCAACAAGGCAGTCATCAGAACTGCAGATGAACACTCCTGAGGAGAGCATCTTAAGAAAGCAGTGTATAATGAATTAGTTAATATAAACTCTCGGTATATTTAGCATATTAGTGATTTTTGTTGATGAGCTGACTTTTGATAACCTGAAAGTAGTGACAGTAGGGCAAAAAGGTTGCCTGATATCAGACAGAACTGTACATTTTCACACTCTGTTTCCATCTTTAGTCTGATTTGCCTCCACTGACTTTAGTTGGGGAGGGGGATTCGATTTTCCCATATCAATCACCAGAGATGTCAGTGAGCAGCTCATGGATTAGCCGCATGCTAACTTGAAAGGGGATAGAACACTTTGATCGTGTAGCTATCGGAGAAAGAGTAATTTTGCTAGGTTTGTGACGCTCAAAACTATTGATACACTGCTTTACAGCCACAATAGTAGCGATGGAGTAGGCTACGGTGAAGCATATGACACTAGCACAAGTTTAAATGACTTGGATGTGATTGGCTTGTGAACGCAGCCCTGAAACATGCAGCACGCTCTCTTGCGCACCCTGAATGATCGCAGAGAGAGCTGTTGTCCTGTTAAGAGACAGACAGGGCTGTGACCGGGTAAAAACTTGGATTTTCACACTGAAGTATGCCAGATGGCCAGGACACCACTGAAGCAAAGCAAAAACAAACTATATTGTTGGGTGAAGCTGCCTATGTAAATGCAAAGCTTGAGAACAGCTAGACACAAGCCGTATTTCTATTTCCAAGTCGCATCAAATTTTGAAATGTTCCATAAAAGAAAATAGTAATTAGAGACGTTTCCATCAACTGGTTTACAACGTATAAACAAAGCTGCATAAATGTACTTTTGTCAGAAGATGGCAGTGTAATGTTTTACTGTAGGCTAATCCGTCAGTAAACAGTAGAAGAAGAAGAGATTGCGTGAGAGAGAAAAAACATAACTCAAGTTGCTAATTGATTCAATTGGGCAACTAACAATTGTTCTTTCATGTCAGCTCATCTTGACTGGCAGAGCGGAAACAGCTGATCAGTCATGTGAGATACGTCAGAACTTATTCAGAAAAAGCGTTTCCATATCCTGTTTAGCGCATTCACAATTTGTCCAAAAAAGATAAAAACCACCTCAAACACGCGTAAAAACTTTTATGTGCATTTTCAAAAGTTTTAGCCAATTTTGGTGTTTCAATCAAGCTTTTCTCATGCGAATCAAATTTGTTCATGGGAACACAACTTCTGGCGTTAGACCTGATCATGACAATGATTGGCTGGTCATTAGTCTCCCATGAGGCGCTCATAGGATTGAATACTGTTTTATATCAGACGAGTCGATCTGGACCCAAAAAAGATAAAAGGACTAAACACCTGTCCTACAGAGCAACATTTTCAGCTCCTATCCTAACACATCAAGGTGCAAATTGTCTTTACAATTAGCTCACATGGTTCTGTGTACCACTAACTTGTATTGCTTCCTTGTGCCTACCAATGAATGACGCAAGAGTCAGGTATATAAGAGAAGATGGGAGGATGGGGGGTTGTAGTACTGAATGTGAAATCCTCTTTTACTCCTGCATAATTCTGGATATCAACTACTTATGATGAACAGCTGTAGAACAGCTGTATAACCTGTTAAAGCCTCACAGATAATCATTTACCTACTTGGTGATGCAGACATTATGTTTTTAGATTATTGTTGTTAATTTGGTCCAACGAAAACACGACAGAGGTGAAAATAATGTGAAATATAATTCTCATTATGCCGGAAATATAAAACTCTGCTTGCAGATCCATACATCTACAATGAATAGCAACATTAATGGACTAGCTGAATGAAAATCAATCAAATCTTCATTGAATTTGTTGTCAAGTGAATTTCACCCTTTCAAATAATGTATTACACCTTCAAGCCATTCATAAATTGTTTAAATAAGCATGAAAAAATGTTGCAGTTTTGATTTTTTTTGTGCAGAGGACAATATCACTTGCTAGAGAGGTCCAGAAATCGGACGTGTTCTGGTTATTTGTTTATTTTAACCATGTTTTATCATCTATTAGTCTTGCTGCTGTCATGGCACATTTCCCAATGGAGATCATTACTCCTTCAGTTTATCTAACTGTATATTATGTTGTTATCTTGTCAGCTTCCGAGAGGAGTCACAACATTGGCAGCCCACTCTTTCCCTGCTTTTTAAATGTTAACAGTAAAGCCCCTAATTCATTTTGACACATGAGACTGTAGGAATACACGGATGACGTGACGCTGACATCAAACATACATTTATTGGTGAAGGGACGAATTTGGCTGAACTGCATAAACACATTGTACCCAGTTTATTTAACATAAAAGCTGTTAATCAAAACAAACTAAGCAAACCCTTATTTAAAAAAAGGAGAGCATCGCCCAAAAATAAAAAAATATTGAAGTGCTATAGTCTAGACCATACAAAACACAAAGCACCAAAAATAGACGTTGTAAAATGTCAAAAGGGATGTCACTTTCCAGAAATCATCTAGAGTTACTGAGTTATTTTTTCTGGAAACACACATTGCTGTTGAGCATTGAAAATTAACTTTTTTTTGTGTGCACTTTTTACCTAGTTTTATCATATTCAAGAGACATCTCTAAGGTCAATATCTCTCACACAACTCACACCAACAATCTAGATTCATAAATAGCACGACAGGTGGGAGGAAAATACATTTTCTTTATTTTGGGGTGAACTGTCCCTTTAAGATGTTATGTCCTTCAACTGCAACATGGCTCGGCAACCTTAACTAACATTAGAGCCATTGTTGGCCAAAAGAAAAGAAAAAAATGAAGCACACCTTATTTTCAGCCTTCCAATGAAGGTAAAACAGTCTAAAATTAGTCTACCAACATTACTAAAAGTGATGAGCATTTACTAATATGACTTTGTCAGAATGCAGCTGGACACTGAAGATATATCTCAGGAGATTTGGAATATAAAGCTAGCTTAGCCACTCAAAACTAGACATAAAGTTGGCCAAATACGAGGTTAAGGTACTGGGCGGGAGAATGAATTAATAATTAAGGTATGCATTTGAGTTGAGTAAAATGTTAAAACATTTTTTAATGCCACATATACAACAAGATCTCCAACCTTAACAACAGAATAGACCGTTTGTCAATACAACCCATAATGACATATATTAGCGTTTGTCAAAATGAGTGTTTCACGGCTCACGGTACCATGGAGCTTTCTAAAAATACGTCATTGTACATACACTTAGGGTTCACAGTTTGTATGTAAATGGCAGCAGTGAAGTAGTTATGAGGGTGATGTGAGCCACTTAAGGTATATATAAAGTGATTTACTTTTGTTTTCACTTCACACCGAATCATGTGCTTTGGACCCAACAACCTCTCCTCCCTACCACCCCGAGTGTGACATCCGCCATTTAAATTCCACTTTTCGGTCGATCATTAGTACTGCGCCCGCAAGATGATGGCAGATGACAGCCTAAAATGTAAATGTGAGTCGTATTTTGCTGCATGTACAAATGCCTTATATTGACGTTTTTGAGGGGAGACCAGTCTCCATATACAAGCTACACATTTCTACAACTGAAGAATACAAATTGCTTTGGGCTTAGACCGATGATAAATTACATTTAAATGTATAGAAACAACTCTTTCATTTGGTATTTTTTTGTCACAGCCTCAGGGAGCCACTACAGAAAGCCTGAAGAGCCACATGTGGCTCCGGAGCCACAGGTAGTCTACCCCTGAACTGGAAGAATACTTCACAAAAATCATCCCCACAGCACACGTCTGAAAATGTACTATTAAATCTCTTTCATCTTGTGAAAAATAATATGTTGCCTTGTAATTGTACTGGAGACACAATCATCTCGTCTCTAAGAAAATGCTATCTGCACGTAACTCTTAACATACCCAAAACAAACTGGTGATATTTTGATTGTTTCACTGACAGTCTCATCTCTTCCTGCTTAGCTCGGCCAATGTGTATGTGCTCAGCTTTGATGACACCATTCCTCCGAAGTCATTGGGGCTTTCCCTCCAAGACAGCTGTGATCTAATATGAGTGACACGCGGCGTATTCAGAGTAGTATTATCTCCAGGTGTATTCTGAGATGTTCTTTGATGTGAGGCAGCCTCCATTCTCTCCTCTGATCACAGTCATCTCAAGACAGATTAGTCGGCATCCATCACAAAGACCATACAGAGGGAGCCTATGAGCTACAGCAGCGAAGGCAGAGCTGCAGAATAAGCTTCTTTACCATTCAGAGGTGTGATGTGGAATCATCTGTTCTATTAAAGAGCGAATAAAGCAGCGCTGCGGCTATTGTTTTATGATGTTGGAGACATCTAAATAGAAAGGAGGTTATTCTGTGATCACATCAGCTCGCTCAGTAGTGATGCAAATGTCTTGTCAGCTAAAGACACAACTCCACCATCACCAGAGAATCAATGGGGCGGATGTGCAGTAACCCAAAAAACATGCTCGGAGAAAAAAAAGGGAAGAAAAAGCATGGGATGGTTTGATGAGAGGAAGGAGTAGGGGTAGAGAAACACTAGAAATTATCACATGCATATGGAGCCGGATTGGTAAGATCAACATGTTAGCTCATGCTTACATTTTCAGTGTAATACCTATAAATGTGGTCAATCCAACACGGAGTTATTGACTGCATTTTTGGCATTTGCAGAGTGTATACACAAGTGTACAAGATGTGAACTATTTTGACTGGCTCATTGAGGTTCTGGGCACAACTAAAGCATAGATTCACTCTGAAAGGCACTTCAAAAAATCTAACTTTGACAAGTCAACAGAGATGAAATCATTGGAGGCGAATGAAAAATTTACACTCAGTAAAAATGCAGTAGCTCTTGCATTGATTTCTCTCCCTTTCACTAGATGAGTTTGGCAGCCGCACAATCATTAAGGCAGTTTAGTTCATCATTTGATAAACAAACTCCTTAAAAGTCTAGCAGAAATTATGTTTGCAAAAAGCAGTTCAGTGACAGGTTTTATGTCGTGGGGGTGCAGCAGCGTCTGCGTGCTTTCGTCAGAACTCGTGCCAATGTGACATACAGTGTGATGTGCTCGTCGTGTGGAGATGCATCGGAGTGACGTCCTCCGCTCCTCCAGCAGAGATTACAGTCGTAGGGCCTCTGTAATAGCTCTGAGCAGGACGAGGATGACATGGCTCTTTGCATGCATGGGAAACAGCGTGTGGGTGAGAAGCATGGCACTAACATTACACAAAGTGGTTACTTACAGGTAGTAAGTGTAGGAGTGATAGGTTCTTCTGCCGAGTGGGGTGGTGGTAGGATTTAAGCAGTGGAGGAGGGGAGGGGATGGAATGAAAAGGAAAGAAAAAGTAAAAATATATTAATGTTTGAAAAAAGAGTAGAAATGAACAAAATCAGATATGGTGGCATACGTGGAGGTAAACTAGTGATCATGAGGGCAAAGGTGATCGCTTGGAGTCATGTCATGCTTTGCAAGGGGGGAGGGGGGGCTCAGTACAGTACAGTACAGGAGAAACTCTAATTATATTGAGCCGGTCTACATGTGATGTCAAATCAGAGGCAACAACGCGGTCACTAAAACCCCCCCTTTTATGAACACGTAATTTTATACACCTATAAAAAATTACCATATCTGACCTCCGGGGCTGAAACTTAATCAGTGCTTTGAAAGTCTAAACACAACTCAGATTCCCTGTTGGTAACAGTAAATTACACAAAATTCCACCAATGAAGTCATCTCCATCTCTGGTTTGATTAAGGCTAATTGAAAACAATTCCATTACTGATTGCTGATTTTCACACCCACCCACTGATCGCTGTGCTACACAGACAAGGGCCTGCTGTAGAAATGAAGAATCTTATATTACTGTTAAAAATAAACATGGAACATTATGATTATATTAGTGTGTAACTATGCCTCCCCACCCAGCTTCATCTACTCCATCTAATGTACTGGCATTTACCTCAACACAAGTTTTCTAACAATAACATACAGTAAAGTCCATATAATACATATGTTTTACTGGGAAATGTATACTCCTGTCTGTGCTTCACAAAATTTGTTAAGACACATATTCACCATTAACGATGAGCATGCATAATTAGTCATTACAAAGAACTTATTAATGTGTTATTCTGCAAGTTATTGGTAATATTTTCTATGAAACTCATGGCTTTAATGCATTATTACATTTTAATAACACATTATTTTCTGTTTATAATACTGTATAATTTTAGTAAAAAGCACAAAAATATTCAGAATGTTTTATAAGAATAATCATAACACATTAATAACCATTTTATCATAAATTATAAGGTAAGTGAGTCGATATTTTATTACTGCTAGTGCCCTAAATACTTTTTTTGCAAAGCTTATGGATAGAAATAATGCAAGAAAATCTATTTTTTGTGACATATTTAATTGAAGACTATAGAAAGGTTTTATTATATTATGCTCAAACTGCCTTTTTGTGGAAAGATACTCTATACTATTTTATTTACATTCTACACTATTCAAGCAACTCAACATTTTTTAAATTGGGGTTTTATTATAATTTTCATAGTTTTAGCACATTATACTATTTTTATAATCAGTAATATTATAGTATAGTATCAGTAATAGGCAGTGTTATAATGCCTCATAATGTCATTATAGGGTTTGGGTACAGTATTAGGCTAATCCTAATCCTATAAGTATAAAGTATTATTATTTATGCAGATTTTAACACAAATATGCTTATTAATGCACTATAAACATGTGTGTCATAGAATGTGTTTTTGATATTTTGCTTTAATCTCCTATTATTGCTTTTTGATAGTAATCAAGGAAGTTGTTGAACATGAATTATGATATTGATATGCTTTGCACGGTATGGTCAGTATCAGATGGTAGTACAAAAAGAATTGTCATACTCCCTTGACAATATTCGCTATTTATCAAGTATTATTGTGTAAAACTGTTAAAGGTGCCTGAATAACTGGAAGAGGAAGTATTTCTCACTTCCCCTTTCTAACGTGAGGTATTTATATGAGCATGTCATACAGTATGATAACAAATACATCGAGATATGGTTGAAAATCTGTGTGATCCTTTACCGCCAAAAAGCTCCGTCAGCTGAAAATTATACAGTAAGTTTGGGCAGCACATTTGTTCTTAGTCTTGAAGAAACTTGAAAAAAAAAATCTTTTCATAGATATGTTTGAAAATCTCTGATGTGGTCCATTAATAAAGGAGATATTTCTACTTGTGCTGACTCTGTTCTTCCACCACTGGATGGGAATAGAACCTGTGCATCTTAATAGACCTCCACTGTTCAAGGTGCAATCCATCACTTAAGAATAGGGTCTGTTAATTGCAGTAGTTGTGTGCTATAATGGATTTACTATGCGTGAAGGGAAGGCAACTTTAGAAAGGGGAACTTGTGTGGCTTAATAAGGTCACACAGGTGTTTTGTTACATAAGAATAGAACATATTAAGTGTTATAAATGGAGAATGACTAGTCTTGTTGTACTACCACATTATATGGAACATATTAAGCATACTAACACATTTAGATCCCTCGTACATTCCAACACTGTTCTAGGATTATGGCCATCTGACTCCATCCAGTCACACAAATGTATTTAACTGGATGTCTATAAGCCAATCACAGTGTTTCATATCATCTACAGAGGACCACAGTAGAGTCAAACCCGCTTTTTAGCAAGCATGGCTGACTGTGATGCAAGGAGGAAGTGCAAGACACATTTTAATCAATTAATCATATTGTTAATGTACATAACTTGTGTTTAAAGCAAACATGAGATGTTATTATTACTTATACATGAGGAAATATCATGTGAATGATTTACAGCTTTTACTCAGAATTTTTTCTTTTTCTTTAAATATGTCGATTGGAATGGATGAGGGATCTGAATGTCACCAGGGGGGGAAATAGGGAAACACTGATTTATTCTGATAATCCCCACACTCATCTTACAATGTATCCTATAGATTGTGTACATATAATATTTACATATTTACAATTATTTAGACTTTTAGATTTTAGAAAAATATTATTTAAAAAATAAGAAATACACTTTTATTTTTTTATTTTTATTTTGTTAAAATAATACAAAATATGTAATAGGTTTAAAGCATCACTTTTACAGTGTTATAAGTAAACAATTTCTGAAAAATAGATGAACTTTGATCATTGAAACATTCTTTTTATAATTTATTTTAAATTTTTCCAAGGTGAAAATTTCCGATATATTGTAATGGACAGAAAACCCCCCCAAAATAAAGTATTTTAATCTTCTATTTTTTAATTGCTATTGATTTATTTTGCATTTAGAGTAAAAATCAACCATTACAATATTTTTTTGTGTTTGGAACATAATTGGTTATTGAGGGAAAAGTAATGACTAATAAAGAACCAATATGCTTGTTACTGCATTTGCTTGCTAATTAGAAACTCATAAATGGTGAATATGTGTACCTTAATAGAAAATGTTACAGGGATATAAAAGGAACCCAACTTGTGTCCACCCAAAAAATCCTTGCAGAAATTGACATTGTGTTATTTCGAGCTTCTCTGTGGACAAAGGGGCTTTAGCTCCCCTGATGGCTGGGATATGTACAGAAGACCTCTCTCCAGTATGGGGTCCAGGCTAATGTAAACTTAGCCTTCAGCTATGTGGCCATCCTCTTTCCTTTTGAGCCTTTCATCATATTTTCTTTCTTATCTCCTCCCCGCTTCTCTTCATACCACAGGCCTCAAAAAACATTTTTCCTATTCCCACTCCAATGTCATTGAAGCGCTGCGCATTTGTTAGAGGGTGCCGTGGAAACGGATTAATTTTTCATGGCACACTGTATCTCATGGCTGTAAACAGCCTTAATGGGGCGTATCAACATAATCAAATTAATTATTTACTACGACGCTGACAATACTACCGTTCGAGGGAGAAATATACAAAATGATGAAACAGAAACTACTTATTTGTGAGCACTCGGCAAGTAAGTTCAACCTCTTCCACAAATCTAACGTAGTATTTCAATGAGTAAGAGGAAGAAGCTTACCTTTTCTTCATGAGGAGCACCACTCCTAAGAAGATGATGACGAAGAGGAGGATGCCGGCGATGACCCCGGCGATCTTCACCGTGTGGTCTGTTTGTTTTTCTGGCTCCACCGCATCAGGTTTGTGAGTGGCTGCTCCTGCAAAACATCACAATGCATAAAGATCAAACAAAGGAAGTGCAATTAATCTGGCAGACTGTGAAACAAATCGAATGACCATTTGCTATTGTTCTACGTGAACCAAACAGCAGAGTGCACATCCATACTTTCACTATTTCCTCTCATTGATCTGTCTGTGTGGAGGACTGAGGTTGATTAATCAATACGCTGATATTCTGTGGCATTCTGTGGACCATAAATATCAATACACATTTATTGGCTCAGAGTAATGTTCCTTCTGAAAGTAAGCGACTCCCTATTGTCCTGAAGACTCCACCTTCAGCTCCGTCCTCAGTGGACATCAGCGCTCCGTGGATCAAGCTGCACTGGGAGAGATAAGTGCGCACCATCTTTACCCTTGGTTAATCATGTTTGGGGCAAATGGTTGCTGGGCTGTAAAAAATGTAGGATGCAGGGCGGGAAAAGATAATACCCAGGAAGATAAAAAAGCCTGAAATAACCAAAACATTAAATATCAGCTCCGGAGGAGATAGCCCACAACAAGAGACACAAAGAGAGAGGGAGGGGGGGGAAACGTCTTGTTTTAACAGCATCTGCTCCCTGGGAAGTGATAAGAAGCACTCTGAGGAAAGCAACGTCCCTGGAATGACAACTGTCCACCTGAACAACACCATTATTCCTTGTCACCAGGGGTAAATTTAGAATGATAAATTGTTATGTCAGACCAATCTGTTAGAGCGGGCTTCCTACTCTCCTCAGCGTTGCCATTTTCTCTCGCTATCAAAAAGGTAAATATCTATCCCGGGCTGGTTGTGACATATTGTTCTTGCTCTGGTGTGTTGTTATCAACAGCCAGGCCTTTATTTAGATATATACGTATTTAAGGCGGAGCTGCGGGGGGATTTCAAGACTGGTGACATATTAACAATTATGTCTGAACAGATTGAGCAGATTTTATCCAAATATACTGTTATAGGCTAATCTTACAGGAGTGCTGTCAGTGACAAATCCCCATTTGAGCTGTGAGTGCTGTATGTTGTACAAGTCAATACTCTTCCATTCTAGCCCGAGAGAATCTGACATTCTCACACAACAAGTAGAAACTGAGCAGAATTTTAATAATTAGTTCCTAGACTCTTGAAAACTCTCCAGATCTTTATGACGAGCACTTCAGCATCCTTTTGTGTGTTTACAGTTGTCGCAACAACACCTACCAACACTTAATCTTCTAGAAATAATGAGAAATATTCATGAAAGGGGATTAACTCCTGTCGAAAATCTCTGACAGACACATCAAATGACAATCGCACCTCAAACCGGTCTTTCATGTGCAGTAATGTGGAAAAGATGAAGGTAAAAGACAACGTCTGCGAGTCTTTGATTTAATTACGCTGATTCTATGCAAATAGCAGGACAATAACAAAACCACACACATGCGACCAGCCACTTGTTTGTTTTCCTGTAGAGAAACTCCTCAGTATGGCCCCAACATTACATAAATTGTGGACAGGATAACTGAAATGGTCAGAATATGCAGAAAGCTAATGGGTCTGACCTGTTAGTTGGTTGTCACCGGCCGCCGGGGCGATGCGGATGTACGGGGTTGTGAGCTGTGTCACAAGTATGGCGGCTGAGTAGAGTCAGTGGATCCACGATTGCATGCAGTAGAGAGAAAGACAGAGAGAGAAAGACAGGCCACACTGAAGCTGAAAACAGCCACACCAACAGTTCCATCATCATGCAACACTGAGGCAGGGAAAAAAAGACATCCATTACAGTGTTAGAAAGCATTTTTATAATTTGTTTTGCAAAGTTAGCAACAGCAATCACTCCACACAAGTTCATATCTTTGGAAACCAAACGCAATGCATTAAAATGTATCCCTTCAGGTGAGAAATTGCTTATATGATCCTTCTGCTTCTAATACGTGCTGTTTTACTTCAGCCTATTGAGGCATGTAGATGGAGATATCTGCAAATCCACACGGAATCCAGAGCAGGGCTGCAAAATATACAAGATTGTCGGGGCATGTGACAGGACCTCCCATGGCCCCCGAACGGAGTGTGACTAGGACTCCCTCCGGCCTTATCAATTCTGCTCCCGGATCAATGGTGCTTAGACTTCATCACCCCTAATGTGTGGAGCAGGAGGTACGGGCAGCATAGCTAAGTACCTAAAGACCTCAATGGGCACACAGGCTACCTCCCACTCATGGAAAACACAAGTGGTCTTGGTCAATGTATCGATGTGAAGACCATATCACACATGTTGTCTTGTCCTTGTCTCACTCACAAGGAGTAACACATTAATGCTAATAAACTGAAAGGGATAGTTGAGATTTTCTTGAGATAAGTGGACTGTATGAGATACTTATCCATAGTCAGTGTATCCTAAGATAAGCTATTTACTGCTGAGGATGGGGGCAACATATTTAAATCACCCAAAAACAATTACAGTATTTTAATGTGTGCTATATTTAGAATATTGTCACCTCTTTGCCTTGCCATGAGACTGCCCTTCTTAAGTTTACACAGGGGAACTAAAGCCATTCTATACTCTCTTCAAAGCCAACAGACTCCATTGACAAAAACAGTAATTTTACCTCACAGAAGATGGGAGATGCTTTTCTACAGCTGCCTCGATTAATAGTATGTTTGTGTTATTGTGTCACTTTGGTGACTCAGAACTAACTGTATACACCAACAGAGTCAAACAATAACACAAACAAACAGGCAGTGATAGACCAGCAACTCCAGTCATTTGCAAGAAAAAATTGCTCTTTTTATCAATGTAGTCTGGTGGCTTTGAACTTTCCCCGTTGGAAAGGGCTCTCTGACAGCAAGGTTATGTACTGAAAATAATCTAAACATAGCATACATTTAAACTCATTAACTTTTTTACGTGGCTAAACTATGTTTTGCTGCCCCTGTCCACAGTAATACACTGTTAAGCTCCTGGTACTCCTGCCTGTTTCTCCAAACTGGGGCATGCTGACCGTCACTATTGTCGATAATACAGACTGACTATGGATAAGTACCTCATACAACCACACTTAAAATAATCCAAACTATTCCTTTAATTAAGAGTGAGCGTGTCAAGATTGTCAGTTTATGTCAACTTCATGTTAATATTGTTAATCCTCAGAAATCATATGCATGTGGTGTTATGAACTGCATACAACAGACATCCTCATTCACACAGTCTGATCTATTCCTACCTTTGGTGGCTACTCGAACACAGTCGATTTTGGTCTCCTGTGCAACAGATAAATTAAAGGGGAAGAGAAAGAGAAAGAAAAGAATCAGAGGTTGATATGACACACGTGCACTGATGTGAGACACACATATACTTGCAGCGGCAACAACACCTATCGAACAACTCATGGTTACAACAAAACAGCTCGGCCAGTTCCACGCTGTCCCCTATCATCTGTCGGGCTCAATGACTGTGACACAAAACGCAGTTAGGCGAGAGGGCCTACAGCACAGATTAGTGGTGCTGAGCTGCTGATTTGTCAGCCAACAGCGATCTGTCGGCAGCCTGCGGCTCAAGGTGGTCAGCCACTGTGGAGAAACCAGAGCCCTGTGACAAGCGACACCAACCCAGCGTGCAGGGCTCCAAAATGACACGTCAGGGAGCCTTTCTGAATATGTAATGGAGTTTGAGCTCTGACAACAGCCTTCAACAACATAAAAAAACAACAACAAAAAAAACACTGCTCTCGCTGCTGGCAGAGAAGTTTGTTGTCAACAATGGTCTGGTGAACAGGAAAAAGGACATAGACAGGAACGGAGAGGCAATGAGTAATACAACACAAAAGACATGAGAGCTGTGTCCCTGTGTTTGAACCAGCCAAGCTGTCCAATGAGCAATGAGCGCACATGGGAGAGACAGCGTTTAGAGGCCACGAGAGGCATAATGAAGAGAAGAAAGAAGGAGGAAAAAAACATGTGATCCTGGGTGCATGTGTATTCATAATACTGCAGCTTTTAGGCCGTCAGATAGCCCTTTTGTTAAAAGCAACATAACAGGAAGTTATATTAGATTTTTATTTGAATTGAAAGGCTAAAAAAATGCTCTGTATGAATGGCACTCACCTTCTCTAAGTGCTAATTTAGTTTAAGAGGCCCAAACAAATCACTACAACATCATTAGACATTAATTAAAGCTTGCAGTATCCATTGACAGTGATGGCTTAATGAAAGGGAGTGCATTTGGCCACTGCAAATCAAAACATTGAATATTAAAAAAACTGTCCGAAATATCTTTCACAGAGACGGAGCTTTATGCTGTGTCAACAAGGGACTGTTTCATTTTGTTTGTGCGAGGAAGGGCACTATCTGCCGATTCCTACCGCTCACTGCTTCGACCTGGAAAGTTTAAGGCTGCCGATGCTTTACTCTCAAGAGCAAACTCGTTAATTGGATTCAGCCCTGCCGCACATGTTATTTCTATTGCCTCTTTAAAGACGTGCCGGTGTTTCTCAAGGAGGCTGCTTATGGTGATTCTAATTCAGGTCCACAATCGGTGGGGCTCTTGAAGCCGCCATCGAGCTGTCTGACGCGGCCCCGTGGAGGGAGGGCCGCGCTAAGTGCCACTTGATGACAGAAGCTGTGACCTGTACGATCGGTAACCCCATTGTTGTTTCCTGCCTTCCGCACTTAACTGCCGCTGGGACGACTGCCTCTCTTAAATGCCGTTGATCAAAGGCTTGTCCGCCATTTGGCATGAAGCGTCATAGGTAGAGGCAGGAGAACAAGGCCACAGTAATGTAAGGAGAGCGCATGTCACCGCATAGAGCTCCGCATCCCCCGCCCGACCCTGCTGTAGCCTATTAAGAGTGTAGACAGTGCTTTAACACCCCAACAGAGTCCTGACACATCTATCCTAGGCCAAATGCAATTGTGCTGCTGCGTGCATGTGTCTGCCTGTGTGAGGCAGCTACTGTGTAGAGTCAGGGACTTCTGTACTCAGCCACTTCAGTCCCTCTCAGTCGCCCAGTCAATCAATCTGTCAGTCGGCCTTTCATTCTCATTAAACCCACCATAATATTTTGCATTGTTTCATCTACACTTTAAAGTGGATATGCATACGATTTAAAAAAGCGAGGTTTGACTAAGCAGAATGTTACAGCAAGTCTTCATTAAACATCAAGAAACATTCAAAAAATCCTCACAATCCACATTTACTTTGAATTTAAGTTACATGTATTTTTTCTGATGTCAGTGTTTGAGGTACATTAAATTATAAGTACATAAATTAGACGTTCTCCCAACTCTGCTAATCTAATTGTCTCTTTGCTGAGGTACTGGATGTACTTATAATCATAGCTCTCTAACACACGCTGTCAAACAATAATATGTCAACCTGGCACACAACAACACCATGTAGTCTAGAGGAAGTGTTATTTTTTGCCTCTCTTTGTCGTCTTTGTTATCATTCTTTTGTTAAAACCACTGGTAAAAGTACTATTCAGACAATTAAGTAGAATTTGAGGCACTGACTGTAATGTAAAGGCTTTGGGGCTGATGTGAGTTGGTTAGCTATGATTATACTTTAGTGGGTGTCAATAGAAAGAGTAGCTTTTCTAGTTACATACGACACCCAACATGGTAGAATGGAGCAAGTGCATTATGTGTATTGTTGCGTTATATTTCAACTATCCTATATATTTACAGGGATATTATTTTGTAACTTAGTGTTAATGTCTCAGAAAAAAACTTTTACAGGCAGGTATTTATGGCACCGGGTCCATCTGGTTTATGAGGTCATGTAATTTTTTTAAAGTAATATTTTAAGTGCATTTAAAAAATTAAAAAAGTAAAAGTTAGTCAAGTATTACAAACAAGATGCATGTAACAAAAGTATAAGTATTCATTATGAAGAGCCATAATAACCAGAACTGTGTTACCGAGGAACATTTATGCTATTTTTAAATGTTAACTTCTTCATACTTTAAATAGATCATGTCTTTTATAAATAATCTTAATCTGAAAAGTAGGAGCCAAAAATACAATATTTCCCTCTGAAATGTTGTGGAGCAGAAGTTTAAAGTAACATAAAATGCAAATACGAAAGTAAAAAGTGTAATATTTGAGTAAAGGTGCTTGCTTTACATCACTGGCCAGATTTTTGAAAAAAAAAGTCTAATTTCGAAACAACATGTGGCTTTAGTCCAATTTACTGAAATTGCATAGATAAAGCAAAAATGTACAAACACCCACCCCGTTGGCTGTGCTGACAGCCTGGTAGTAGATGCTGTAGCTCTTCTGAGGCAGCAGAGGGGCGTTCCAGTAGCCATTGTAGGTCTTGTTGTCCCCCACAGTGAAGGGCTGGGGCGAGTGGATGCCGCCGGCAGGGAACTGAGCAGTGAAGTAGTACTGGGAGTTTAGGAGCGTGGCGTTCTGGAAGTGAATGGGAACTGGGTAGCAGCGCAGGATTTCTGCTGTGCCTCGTGCTCTGCGTGGACGTTCCTCCTCCACCACCACCTGGTAGGCACTGCAAACACAGGACACAAAACAGAATTAGCAGACTCCAATAGCCAACACTGTTGGCAATGCAGACTTTTTATTTTATTTTGCCTGTTAGCATTTCAAAGTGTAAGAAATGGCCTCTTTATGAATGGCAAAGAAATCCATGTTGCAAAGCTCCAAATCTCAGAGTACACCAAGTCTCCAGAAATTATTTTTTATTTATAGAGAGATTTTTGGACAGATAATGCATTTCTTATGCAGCCATTTCAGATTTGCTCAATAAAAGTTTTAAATCTAAGCACTACAATACAGTAAATAAACACATAAATGTGCTCATCTAAGTAAACATTATACATGCAGGGCAAAGCATTTGTGTAAACATTACGATCCTGGCAGGATTTCCTTTTTAACACAACATCTTTGCGCATTAAGTCAATAGAAGCTGAGTAGAACTTTACCATCTAAAAAAACACAACATTTTGATTCTTTTGGTGTATACAAGTCAGAAAACAAGTTGGTGGCTTAAAGCCAGAATTGATTAGTTTAAAGGGATAGCTCAGATATTTTTGAAATGTATGAGGTACTTATTCATAGTCATTGTATTACCTACAGTAGGCAGTGGATGGCATTGGCCCAGTTTGGAGAAGCAGTCATGGAGGCTAAGCAATGTTCTAACAAAATGCTCCACTAAAATTTTTTAATTAGTTTTAACAGTACGCTATTGTTATCTTCTTCTTTATCGCTAAGCTGCTATCTTCAAAGCCACCAGTCTCCATTAACAAACATCATCATTTTACCTGGCAGCAACTAGAAGTTGTTGGTCTACCGATGCCTCGATTGGTTAGTTTGTTTGTGTTATTGTGTGACTTTGTTGGTTTAAAGGGTTAGTTTGGATTTAACAAAGTCACACAATAACCCAAACAAACTAGCCGATCAGGGCAGCAAGAGACCAGCAACTTCCACATACTTTGAGGTAAAATTGCCATTTCCGTCAAAGGAATCTGGTGGCTTTGAAGAGAGCAAAGGTAAGGACTTCAGTGGTCGGAAAGGCTGTTCATAGTCAAGGTAAAAAATGGAAATATTCTAAACAAAGCATACACTTAAAACAGTTTTTTTTTAGGTTGATGAAAATAACACTAACTATGGATAAGTAGCTCATACAACCCCATTTAAAGTTAGTACAGGAAAGAGTAAGTGTCTGAAACTTTACCAATAATGTCACAAGAACAAAAAGAAACAGTTATAAGTAAAATAAGATATTAGAGTAGAGTAGTACAAACCAGTATTCCATACACAACCTATTTTTCTTCAATAATCTAATAGGAACTCCATAAAAAATCACTTGTGTATTCAAGTGAACAGGAAAGACTCAAAGATACAGTGCAAGTTAATGGAGCAGTGACACAGGACAGGGCCTGACGTTATTTGCATTTTCATTATTCAACAACTGAAAAGGTTAACGGCTCTTTCCATTTCCTCTCCATCCGAGCGTTGTGTTTAGCTAGATCAAAACTGCAGCCCTCTGTGCCTCTGACAGAGATGACATTGTCTCTGAGCCGGCCACTTAGCTTGAGGGGGAGACTGACTGTCTTATAGACTTTCATGTTAGTATGCATCTCGCATCCACCTGTTAAATCTATTGAGTCGCTGAGTGACAAAGAGTCTGTTTACAGCTGCCACGGAGAATAACCAGCCATGATTGGGGACTAGTGTTCCATTTCCAAAAGAGTCATGCAAACAACAAGTTATTATTACAGAAGACGGAGCAAAGTTACACAGCTCAGTGAATGAAGGCATGAAAGAAAATGCATGAATGAATGAATACTATGATGTGACATGCTCTGCTTCTCTGGTTTTGGAAAGCACATTTCTTTTTCATAATTGGATAATATGTTTACAAATGAAAAATGAATTACTAAATAATTTGCACATTGTTGAACTGATTTCTTTTTAATTTAGAGTTACCAAGTGGAGTTTTTGACCATTAGTAGCACTATTAAACCTTTTTTAAGAGAATGTTTTCTTTGCACATGCCAAGGATGCACATGCAGACATGATCATGTGGGAAACACAATATTATTCCACTGATTGACAGCTGGAGGTACAACTTTGCAAATGTCTGCAAATGAGGAAGATAATGCATTTATCATGTTTGTTACATATCAAGAATGTGATCTGTGATCCGTATCTGGACACGGACTCCATCTTTAGCATCTTTTGAATCCTTTAAATCTTACAAAACTTTTTAAACAGGAAAGTGCCTATGAATATTTAATATGTTTCTGGGTTTTATAATCCACCCATTGCTATCATTACTTTTTTAAATCTCTTTTGTCCCCCAGTTTTTTATGTTTATATGATTTCTATGTTGTTGTGTCTCTTATTTTATGTTGTTTTTACTGTTGTTTTTAAACTTTGTTAAGGAAAGTTCGATTTAAAACAAGTTTATTATTAAACTATTTATACAATACCTGGACAATTTACACCTGTATTAACAAATTAGTGAGGTGGAGCTGATGGCTTTTAAATTTTTATTTTTTTTCTGGGAAGAAGTGGTAACTGCTACTACTTTTAGCTTTTGCCAGCAGGAACAGGTTGAATTTGGTGACCTTTCAACTTGCTAGATGGCTGTTTTCTTAAGAATGCAGTCATGCTGTACGGATTGCATTAACGTCTGGCTGAGATATCGATCACAATGCAAGACAGACCTCTTCCAGATGTGGTCTGGACGGTCTACAATGGATTCTGCACGCATGCAGGTACATCTGGCATTAACACTTTCCATATCCAAAGTCAAAGACAACTTTATTGTCAATTTCCATATGTACAAGACACACAAGGATGGAAATAAAGCTTTTCACAGTCTCACGGTGTGTAAGAAAAAATGCCATGTCTAAACGGGGCACACATGCAGAAACTTGCACATTTAAGTTTCGTCTTGTGGCCCATCCTAAACCTCACAAGTAGGGCTGAATTTAACCAGCACACACCCCAGATCACAGATTAGTGTAGCCATTCACATGTGCATTTGCCTTCTTGTAAGCATTCTCAGTCAAGCATTTGTAATTATTAATTTCACTGTACCATGGGTCAGCTCTGGCAGGATGTAGAACTTCAATGACCCTGAACATTTTCCCTTTGCTCCCATTATTAGAACAAGTAGAAAAAAAATGTGCACTGTCGAGGCTGTACTCTTAAGCTGTATAGTCGCAGTACAAACAGCCCTGGAGATGATCAATTGTTCCCCGCGGTTGGTACTGGATGATTAAGTGTCCCCGTGTGTGTACAGCATGTGCTCTTTAACCCTATAGTTTATCATAAGGTGCTTGCAGTGTCATTAGAAAATCCCCCTTTGCTCTCAGTGGGTGTGTCCCAATTCCTCAGAGCTCTCGCTATTTAGTGGTGGGTTGGGGAGGCAATGAAATATTTAATCCTGCTGAGAGTCTGCAGGAGAAATCAGCCTTTAATTACTGTCCCCTATTGAGAGCAGAGGTCAAAGGGCAGGTGCAGACAGTACATGGGAGGCCTTTAAGTAGCTGCAGAGCGTCAGGGAAATGAGTGATGAGGCCTCAGTCAAAACACTGAAGATAGGATGTGGGCTGTGATGGGACTTTAGGATAATATCTGCTGTCAATCACTCAGCAGTACCCATCAGGTTTAACACAAACAACTTTTTTCTTATCCTTTTTTAGGATATATTCTTAGAAAGACCTCCTACCTCTATATTTTCAGTGATGCCTGGTACAAAATAATGGCCACAATAAACACATTTTTTGCTTTTGCTTTGCTGAGGCAACACATTCTTACTCAGTGTTGCACATATTGGTGTTTTATATTCCAAATCAATCTGCAGATAGTGAAATAAAAACAAAAGCTGGCTCCTCCCGGGTGGCTTTTATGATATGATGATGTGGCTGTGCCATGACTTAATGATAGACACAGTGTGAATGGTGCTGCCTTTCCTCAGGCAAAATACCAAGTGCCATAGGCTATGAGGCTCCAAGGGTAAGAAGTCTTGTAATGTGGAAATCTAAACCACTGCTTCTCTTCCACAGAATATTCACTGCGGCAGGGAACTAAAAACTAGCTCACAGTAAATTTGGAATTTAATAAAAATGTTTTGTTCATCTTTGTAAGTGATAGCGACAATAATAACCACTTTACTGGTTTCACTTCAAGCATCTTTCAGCGGTAACTCGCTGTAACCTTATAAAATATTCCACGAAGCACACTTCCCTTGCCGTCAGAAAACATAGTATTTTCCACCTCAACTGCTCAGAAAATGTAAAAGTGACTCATAAGTTTATTGTTGGCGGTTCGAAAACGCAATGATTCCCTCTTTTCCCTGTAATTACTGCTGTCATGTTAATGTGCCTTTGAGCAGCTGACACCTTGTCACCTCATGCTGAGTTCACAATTTACATTATGAGTCATTTTGACAGACCAGAGTCATTTAGTCATTTTCTTGATTTAGTGTGACATGAATGAGCAACGAACAAACAACAAACAACAGATGAATAACAATGACTTGATAGCAAGAACAAAAAAATCCTTAGCTGATGTTTCATTTGATGTGATACCAAACAGAGAATCGCAAATTACTTGTATTCATATTGATGATGATTATCCAGTGAAGGAAGATGACTTGCTCAAGTAATAGCAGCAACACCATAGAGTGAAAATATTCCATTAAAAGTAAAAGTCTTGCTTCTGTATTTTACTTGATATATATTTGATGCAAGTGCAGCTAAATGGAACATGTACTCACAATGCAGAGTGGCTCTTGCCAGTGTTACATAACTATGTTAACATTATTGTTGTTGCATAATTATGTAAAAATTGCACTTTGATGTTGCCATTCATCAACACGTTCTCACTCCTCTAAGACTCTATGGCGCTCTGCGTCTGCCTCAGTTTCTGCATACAATGTTGGGTTAAGGGAACAAAACTACTTGGTTAGGTTTAGGAAAATATACTAGTTTCAGTTATAATAGGTAAGTTTGTCATGGAGTTAAATACGTTACATACGGTGAGGTTTAGGCAACAAAGTTACTTTAGGAAAGGAGGTTTAGGAAAAGGCCATATACATAACATATCACTTAGATTAAAATAAGTAAACGTAGACTTTTGGTTTCACATGAGACATGAATATCTGTCTCCTGGGTGACACTTCAGTGTTTTTTGATCTACTCATCCACCACAACCTCGTCCCTGTGCAGACTTTGTCACTCCTTATAGTGCATTACCTGACTTCCTTCTATAACTATGACCACATAGAGCATCACAGTTTTAAGCACAGGGCCTCTGACCAGGCTGTCCTAATGGACTCAAACTTAACCTATGTCATTTACTCATGTGATGTCTTTTGACTTCATCTTTGCTTGTGTTGTATTAATTCTCAAATGTGCGTCACTTTGGATAAAATTGTAATATTGTAGACTTGATGAGTTTAGTGTGAAAACAGGCTGAGATGGTTCAGGTGGAACTAATTTTATCTGCTTCTTAATGTTTTAGTTGTATCTCTTTATAAACTGTTCCTATTATTAACATATAAAATCTTGATCCCAAAAGAAACATTTCCTAGAGAAATGCAGTCGAGTAGTAGTAATAAGTAGCGTAAAAAGGCTGAACTCAAAGTATAACTACCTTAGGAATTGCACTTACAAAAGTACACTTTTCTGTTTATTTCCATAAATATTCCCAGTAAAACATGTTCTATTAGCAGTGCTCTTAAGCCAGTCCACAGTGTTGCTAAGCAAGTGATGAACAGATTGAGCTAAATGTTAGGTAACAGCCAACTAAACCTTCACAAATACGCAGATAACAGATTAAAAGCAAAACCTCAAGAGAGGAAACCAACAGTTCACGCCACACGCCTCTGTGAAAGCTGGGTAATTGTACTTAATTCCAAAACTGCTGAAATCTTCAACTTCTCTCCCTGAGCAGAAGATGGAAAGACAAGGAGAGGAAAGAGGGATGAAGGCAGAAGCTGCACAAGCAGGATGGTATAAGCTGTTAAAAGTGGTCTGCCAGAGGGGCCGGCGGGGCAGACCTGTATTCCTGCAGTAGCTCTGCAACCTGAGCTGACACCAATTAGGCCTCCTCCAGCCTTGCTGCCCGATAGATTTCAGCTCTGCCGCCATGTGACGCCAACCAATTATGGCGGATTGACTCGGAATCGACTGGATTGTGACCTGAAACTCAGATTTATTTTTCATGTGGGCTGATAGGGGAGAACTCCGGGCTGTTTGAGCAGATGAGGGAAGGGGTACGGGGAGCATTTCAATCACTGTCTCCCTCTCTCTCTAATGCTAATCGGTTGGCTGTATATGCCTACATGTCTGATTTAAGAGCGGTTGTAAGTAACACACTTCTCCTGACCCAGCATCCTTCCTCCATGAGTCTTTCTTTCCTGCTCTTTATATTTCCCTGGTGTCCATAAGGCAATAAAGCAAACAAATTAGAAGGTGCCATAGATTACGTTTGCCATTAAATCGTAAAAAGCATCGAGTTGTGTCACGTTTTGGCACAGCTATTAGCGTTCGCTATGCCGTGATCAAAGAAACTTAGTGCTTATTTTAGGACTGTAGAAAATCACTTAACTGATTTCAGGCCATGGTTGAACACAGATAATCTGATGCTACAGGGCAGAAACTACACTGGAACTCAGTTTCCTCAATACGCTACTTAAAATGCCAGAAACTGCTGTATTTTATTGCTTTTTTCCTGTTTATGTATATGTGTGTGAGCTTGCTTAAGGCAAAGGTTATGGCAGGAAAAGAGAGAAGGGCTGATTTAGTGGTGTGAATGATAAGGAAAGCATCCCGAATCATTTATTTCTGCAGAAGCATGTAAACATTTATTTTGATGCTACGGAGTGAGGAGGCGTATTCTAGCCCTGACGAGGGGCCATTGCAAACATTAGTTTAACACGACATGACTGATAGACAGTTCACTAATCCTCTTAAAGGAACAGTGTCCCCTCTGGTAAAAATTGTTCCCGGCTACGCGTGTCGTCCCCAGAGATTAGAAGCCAAATCCAAGTTGGAAATGTTATACCGATTAGCAATTACACAAATATGAAAAATTGACTGCCTCCCTCAGCAGTGACAACGTCTGCCCAGATCTATCCAAAATATGATTTGACTCCAGCATGACTGCAGGATGCTGAAGTGAAACGGACGTTTGTCATCTGTTATGTCTTGATTTTTTCATGAACCCGCGCTATCGTGCGATCTTCCAGCGCGTTCCCCTTCCTGTATTACAGCAAAACATCTGCTGTTTGAAACTCAAATGTCTGGAGCTCTATTACCTCCCAAACCCAATCAGCGTGCAAGATTGCGTTATCAAATCAAGCTTCATGCTGCTCTGCTCTGTAGTGCTGCAGATCAGTCTTCTCCCTTGTCAAATCCCTATCTCGTATGGGCTTTAAAACTGATTTTATAAAGTGTTCAATTTCAAAATGAGCTACCCACCACTCTAAAAGAGTGATGGCTACTCCTGCAACATGAGCGGCAGCACAAAATTAAATCTAACTATGGTGTGAAAGTCCTCAGTTGACAAAATGCTAAATCTTCTGTCGTATGACTGGATCAGCTCTGCCTCCAAGTTTTTTGACTTCAGGAGCTCTATCCAGTACCTCAGGTCATGGAACAATGTGGAAAAAACAGTTTTCTATATGTGTATCATCGACTGATGATGTCGCTTAGTCATGTTTCTCAGCCCTCTAACCTTAAAAAGATGAGAGATGTTATTTTTTTGAGGTTTGGAAATTCAGATGAGTAAATTTATCATTATTGGCCAGACAGCAGATCCCCACAGACCGCCCAACTCCTCTGAATGGAAGCTACTTTATAGTCACCCTAAATTTTCAAAGGCATCGCGTGTCACTTGAGGTGGAGGTGGAAAACACCTTCAAAAGCCTGCCAGTATCACGTCTTAGTCCTGCATCATAATCTCTCCTGTTTGCCGCCCTTCACCACCTCCTTTCTTTTGCAATTCATATTTTTCAGACATCGGGCGCACACATGAAGGCAGCATACTGGCCTTTATGTCCTGGGAGATTTACTGGAAGGGAGGGAGGTGGGGAGAGGAATGTGTACCTGAAAACCCCCAAAGTTTAGACGTGGAGAAGCTCTGCTGTGATCAAAGGATGCCTCAATTAGTTCTGAGTTGTAGTTGTGCCATGTACTGAACTCCGCTGATGAATCGTGGTGCATTTTTTTAATGGACTACCTTGAGAGACTCATTAAACATATATGATCCTTTAAACTAAATGTCTGAATCAAAGCACATTTATTTTCTCTTTATCTAATAATAAACAAGCACTGTCACCGAGTTTATCCCCGTCTAAAAAGGGATTAGATGACAATCCTCACATTTAGGATTAGGCCGTGAAGCATTAGTGCAGTTATGTCTCAGCTCAAACAGTATGAAGTGGCTCCCAAACTTATATCTCCAAAGACAAATCTTCCACTGGTAAACAAAAGAGGAGTCCAGCATGCTAATTAATGGAGCCTCCGTTTCACGACACTCTGTTAATTATAATTAGGGCTTTGTAATTAGCCCAGTGAAAGAATGGCAGCCCGAGTAAGGCCTTCTGAATTGTACCTGCGAGGAGATTAAAAAACGATCGCTCTGTCTTTCTTGCTCAGGTCTCTCCGTTTGGCGCTGGGGCATTAATCTGGGCAGCTGCACATACGGTAAACATGAGCTGACAAGCCTGACTAAAGATCTCCAGGCTGCAATTTTTAAATGACTCAGATGAGCTGATAGTGTAAAATTGAGTTTTACAGTGAGTGTTCATCAGCCCTCGTGTGAAAGAGTTAACCCACTCTCACAAGGTCCCGCAGACTGAAAGCACCATTGTTTTGCAGTTTTGGGGCCGTTTTATCTTGCAGAAAGGCTTATCGTCCTCTAATATACATTAAGCAACAGGTTCTCTTTACCTTTAACTAAACAGCTAGCCTAGAGTGTAACACAGACAAATATTCACACTTTTGCAGGGAGATTCAATCAGACTCAAACTAAACAATAGCAGCTGCTCTTATGACAATCGACTCTCACCCAATGACATACAAACAACACAAGTTTACGCTTCGAAAATATGTGCAATATGTTGCATTTTGCGAGCAGTCGTTACATTGAGGATTCAATAAATACCTATGGAGACAGGTGCATCCTATACAGTCATGGACAAAAATTAATGATACAATACAAATATAATGATAAGAACAAAAATAGCTCATAAGAGTTTTATTTAAGAGCTGATATCTAGCCATTTTCCATGGTTTTCTTGATAATAACCAAATCATTATCAAGAAAACCGTGGAAAATGGCTAGATATCAGCTCTTAAATAAAACTCTTATGAGCCATTTTTGTTCTTATCGTTATTTTGTCCAAACACATGTACCTTTAGTTGTACCAGGCATTAAATTAACAAGAAAGTAAGGAGAAAACAAGGGTGGTCTAATAAGTTTTTCCATGACTGTATGTCCGTGGCACATGTTTCGAGCTTTACTTAGCATGTGTTTTCAGAGTGTAGACCAGTGCTATTTGTACACCACTCTGGGAGGGTTACGTCCTTATGGACATTAACCATCACTAGTTTCCCACTCTTGAATGTGTTTAACCCCAGCTTTCCTCCTACTCATCACCAGTTCATAGTTCCAGGCTCATCAGTATTTACATTCAGGCCTCAACTGTCATGACCCTACAAGTAGAATCTTCTTGCAAATGTGTTAATCATCTAATAGTATTTTTTTCCTTCATTAAGGAATCCTCTTCATTCGCTTGCCTGCCTGCTAGGGGTGTTATGATCCATTGATCTCAATCCATATATATTGATTCCTTTTTTCCTTTATTTTTAAATTACCAGTTATAGTGAACAACAGGAGGTCTATTTTTATTCTTTTCATTAGAGAGAATTGATAGCTTTTATGTAAGTATCTGGAAGAGTTCCATAGTTAAATATATTATTGTATCAAAGAATCAACATAATATCGAATGCTATCATGAAAGTTGTGATTTACACCTACTGCCAGCTTGCCAACTCATTCCCTCTGCTTCCTCTGCCGCCACAGCGACCCGCCACTCTCCATCCTCTCTCCTTCCTCTCTCCATCCTCTCTCCATCCTCTCTCCATCCTCTCTCCATCCTCTCTCCTTCCTGCCGTTCTCCTGCCATTCCCTCACCCTGGTCATCTTCTGCTTCAGTAACTCCTGCAATAAACCTGTTAAACTTCATGTGCCTTCTGGTCTGTGTGCAGCACTCGGGTCAATTTGCAAACAGCGAACAAGTGTAAAGGAAAGAAAAAAAATCCTGGAGCTAGCCTTGGCTGCTCTGGGTTTTGTTTTCATCTTCAAAGGCTGTGCTTCTTTTTCACAGGATCAAAATCCACAAACAAATAAAAGCTCAGAAAATGAGATGCGTACAGTAAGGTAGTGAATTCCCTCGCAACTTTGCTTCACGGTGGGGTATTGATAAACACAAGCGCTTTGATAATTCTCTGTTGCTGATGGTGGTTCCTGGTGTTTTAATATGCTGTTTTGTTCTTTTTCCTCTGTGCTGTGTGCATGTGTGTGTGCGCTCTTATTTTAAGAAGCCTACCTCACTGGTGCACCTCTGCTTTGAGCAGGTTTAAGCAGTACAGTGACTGTGCTGTCTGTCTGGTTCAGAGAGGTCTCCTGGTCGTAGGCCGGCATGGAAGGAGCTGAGGAGAAAACCAAACAGGAGGAGGATTAAACACACTGCAAAGTTCAAAACAGTTCAGCTTTGGTCAGCACCAAGTCATCTTGTAAAATGAGTCATTCAGTTGAGCAGTAAATAGAAAAAAAAGCAAAGCCAATTTTCTCACTTTTACAATGAGCACTTACTGCCTTACTGCCGATTGTCTTAATAGCTCCATAATTTAACCATTAAGTATAGCAATAACAGGAGAGTGAAGCATTGGCTGCTGTCACAAAAGTATTCACAAAGAATTCTTCAACATAGTGCACATGTATCACAGTAAAAAAAAAAGTAGAAAGTAAGAAAAATTGCCAATCAGCCTCATGGTCATTATCTAAATCAATCCCAGTTTTCATTAAGTAACACCAGCCATGGTTTATGGAACCTTAAAGCACAATTTGTCAGGCAATTCTGCTAAATTGCCAGACTAAATAGCACTGAATTTAATTCAACATAATATGCTGGTTCAGTGATAATTTATTCAATATATACACATATATATATACACACACACATATATATATATATACACACACATATATATATATATATATATATATATACACACACACACACACACACACATATATATATATATATATATATATACACAGTTTTTAACAAATTTATTAGACTGCTGGTTTGTGCCACAGCTGTCCTTAATTAACAGCATTTAACAGCAAAAAGGTGAATTCAGTTTGTTATTTGACAAATAAATAACAATTACATTTCAGTTTTAAACAAGCTTTGGAAAGATTTCTAAAATATTTATGTTTACTTGTTTTTATGACAGAAGGTCTAATAAATTTGGTAAGCACTGTACATACACAGACAGACGTGAAATTGCATTGATTCATTCCATATGTTGGAATGCAGATAGATAACTTTTACCCTTTCAAACAGAAGAATCATATCAGTAAAGTCAAATCAGTGCTAACTAACTTTGTTCAAGTTACAATCAAGTTTTCCATTCACACAATTGTGAATAAAGAACTCCAGAGGCAGAAAGTAGTACACTACTTATCCGCACAGTGAATGGCCGCGCTTTTGACCCTGCTGACCTGAAATCTTGGTGGTGAACTGTGTGATGATAGGGGGGCCGTAGCCCTTGGCTGTGCTAGCGCGCAGGGTGAAGGAGTACGTGGAGCCCGGGTAGAGGCCTGTGAACATGTGGGTGGTCTCGTTGCCCAACTTCACTACCTTCCCACTCTGGTTGGAGAGGTCCAGCTCGGGGTCAAAGGAGCTCACCGCCTTGTAGGAAATCTAGAAAGGAAGGAAATGAATATTCTGATAGTGGCCTCTGATACTAAGTGCACAGCTCTCCTCGACTGTGGAGGATTTGTATTGGCACAATAAAAATGTTTTATGTTAGAGGCATCCAAATGGCTCTACAAGCTAAAGCATTTACTGTTCTCACTGTGTTCTATCCCACTCAGGGTGGTGAATTATCCTACTTCCTTTTTTTTTTTTATCTCTCTTCCACCTCTTCATTCCTCAGTATCCCTATTAATCATATATTTATACAGCTAAATGTAGTGCTAATGACATTACCATCATCTTCAGCTGTTCTTGATCCCTCAGACTTATTAATAAATGTTAGCATGCTATGCTAAATGAAGATTTTTGTAAGACAATATATTGTCCCTGAAGTTATTACAAAAAACAATGATATTGCAACTTTAAGACCAATTTATGCCACTCATATACTGATAATACAATAGGATTATAATGCAAGTACATCCTTTGAAAGAGCAATTAACTTTTCATTCTCAAGAATATTCACACATGAATGTTAAAAAAACAAATTAAGATATCAATATGTTTTTTTTTATTTCTGTTCATTGGGCTTAGGTGCTTTGCCCACTTCCAATAATAGTCAATAAAACCTGCTGTTTGTCCATCACCATGTTGGGTAAAGTGTTGGTGACATTATTAAGGAAACACAACTGCATGTAAACACAGCAGGCAATATTGAAGATGGCCATAAGTCCAACAAGATAGATGTGTTCCAATAATGATACTAACATACTATTTAGTATGCCAGAAAAATATTAAGTATACCCCAATTCATAGTATGTTTTTATTCAGTATGCCCAAAACACCAGCATGTCCTACTGCACACTGTCACATTTTGCAGTATGCATGCACAGCAGAAGAATAACTGAGCTACAGGTGACAGACTGCTATAGTCCCAACTATATATATATATATAGAGCACAGCACATTCTTGAAGCATGTCAGCTCTGTGATTGTGAGCATTTTATTTGCATTGCAAGTATCGCTTGACTTGATAGCATGGCTCTCAGTGTTCAACAGACAACAATAACATAACATAGTATAATCATATTAACCCATTGACGCCGGGAAAGCATTATCGCATTTCTACCATTAACACCGGGAGCACTGTTGCGTCACTCTACCATTAAGGCCGGGACAGCAAATATGTCATTTTGTAGTATTTGTATTTTTTTCCACCTATTTTCGGTCTCTGAAAAATCCATTATTTAGTAGGTGTTGAATTTCCAGAAAAACTTCAGGTTTTAGGGGATCATTTGAAAATCGCCCATAGGTTTTCCAGGCATTTTTTCCCCAGGCGCTTTAGGCCTTAATGGGTTAAAAGATAACATAAGATTATTTGGATAAAAATATTAGGAACAGCATGAAACTTCTCTATCTCCTCAGTAAATCCAAAATGCCAGGAAGCAATCTTTATAAAGTCATAAAAGTTGAAAGAAGAAGTTCTCACTTTGTGTGTGAGCTTCTGACTGCATGTCAACAAGGCTTTAAAGCTGGCGAGGAGCCGTTTCATAACAACTAGTAGATTTTTACTGTAAAAACAGAGCTACACATTTTTCAAACCAAAGCTGATGTGAGCTTGTGGTTCCAAGGAGAGAGGAAATACACTTAATGTATTCTTTCTCCATTAATAAACACAGGGAGCTCTGGAGGGAAGCATTAAGGTGAGTGTTTTTGCTAATATCCATTTTGAATAACTGTAAAGTCCCACTTTAAGAAAATGCCTCTGCTCGTAAAAGGCAAACCTCCATTATAATTCCAATTAAAGAACACAAAGGGAGTTAGGAGTGCTGCATAATTTGTGTCCATCAAGTTTTGAAATGCTTCGAGGCCTTCTCATTTAGTCTTTGTCTGTGAAATTAGTCTGTGATGCCAAATCCTATATCATAACAGTTCAGGGAGAGGAATATGAAATGACTTGTCAACACTGGGCACATGGACAGGTTTTTACAATTATAATGGAACTGACGGGAAAAATAATGTGGAATATTTGAGGGAATAATTTGGGGCTTGCTTGTAACTATTACTCGATCTGATACAGTAAGGTTTTTAAATTGCATTGGGTTTATTTTTTCCTCTCTCTGAGGGAAGAAAATGTTGAATTTATGAAGCATTCATAAAATATAAATGCCTGCATAATCTCCAGCACCTTTGCTCGAACAATAACAAAGAAAGTGAACTGTTGATTAAAGTCTACTTCTTCTACTTGTTTTATTTGCATAAGTCTTAACCTTCATAGTCAGACCTACAGTAAATATTAATAATCTAAATTTAAGTGATGTGAAAAAAGGCTGCAGGTTATATATGAAAAGTGGCTTTTAGAGAAATAGCATTACTTAATGGCAGTTTCTGAAAATACAATTTGTTATAATAATAGTTCCTAAAAAAAAGTGATGGGATGCAGAGCTTTTACTTTTACCACAACGTCACTATGATAAAAAAAAATGCCACTTCACATTTCATCTGTGTTGATAAATATGGCTGATGACCAAGAAAAAAATTGGAAAATATGCTGTATACCTTTAAACAGAAACGGGCTCATGTCAGTCTGAAACGCTGCCAATAAAATTGCATCCGCAGAGCTTGGTCAGAAAGGAACGGAGATGAAATCTCTTTGATATCAGGTCTTGTCAGACGTATTTCACTTTGAGTCCTTTGATAATGTCAAATCAAAGCAAGGTCCTGACTTATAAGAAGTAACTTCTGGGGAATACCGGCAGAATACATTGTGGTTTATTTTCTTAAAGCAGAGAGTCAGACTGTAGCGGTGTGAGGGGAACACACCTGGAGCGAGCTGCTGGCTGCTACATATTCCTCTTCTTTAACCCTGTTTTAGAATATTAATACTCTTTCTTTCTCCAGAATGAAATTTTGTATCTGTAATCTGAAATGATGATTCACTGAATATTAATACCAAGATTGTCATGACTTATTGTTTACTTCAACTAGACACATTACTGTACTGGACTCCTTAGCCTCAGACAGAAAGAAGTAATTGCTGTTGCATATGAATATAATAGCCTGGAGTGGGTATTTTATAAAGTGAGACACATTTGCTTTAACGTAAATATGAGCGAACCTGACAAAGCGGCGGTGCAGACCACGCCATTTGCTCTGAATGCTTTTTCTTGTAGCATGAAATTTTAAAAAGATAAACAACAGAAACATGTTCTGAAAGTGATTAAGTGTGCGGTAAACATACCGTTTTTATGGACATTGTTTTCCTGCACTCTGCCGGCACCTGTAAGTGCCACACAGCTTTGCACCGCATTACACACTTGAATAAACACGGCCTTGTTAGGATTCTGACGACTTTAAAGCGTTTGTGTTTGGATTGAAATGTCTGTGTGCCGTTACGAGAGGATCTATGTCATATTTCAGTCGCCTGGCAGTGGATAGAGCAACCTGTACAACGACCCTGATTGCATTTCTTTTACTATTCAATCTGCTCTCCTCGAGTGAGAAACAGCTCTGTCAATGATTGCTAACCTAGTCAAAATATCAAGCGTGAGCAAACGGCGACAAGAGGGAGAATCAACAGACGAGAATCAATCTGTGGGAAAGGCTGGAGGATTACTTCCACCTTAAGCTGGTTAAGATCAATGTGTACATATCGTCTGTGTGTGCGTGTGTGTGTGTGGAGACTGTTTCTATTATTCAAGACTCAATGCAGCTGGACAAAGCTGGTAGTGGCTGTGTGGAGCCTTAAGTCAACATTTGCTCGGTGCTGAATCGTGACAAGTGTTCGAGGCGCGTTTCAGGGATTGTTTTTTTCTTTAGAGGTCGCTCATGTCGAAGGACGGAAGACTATAGCAGACTGCAGTCGGTTTCTTTTCCAGGAAAGCAATGAACAACGCAGAAAAACAGTTGGGAAGTCCTTCATAAAGGAGGCGAGAAAAAAAACTGTTGAGTTTGTTGTAAAAACCCTGACTTGAACGTGAACCTCACAAACTGATTCAAGTTTAAGCTGTTCTGCAAATATAACTCAGAGCTAATGTGGTCGCTGTTATTAAAGCCTTGTTTAAACATTCAACATGATTGCACTTTAATGACTTTAAATCGCAGACCTGTGACATCAAGTACAGATTACAGAGACATTTATTCACATTAGGAAGGTACTGAAAAAGCAAACTCATGACTGAGGCCACAAAGCTGCAGCATTTAACATTATTTTACAGTAACTGTAAAAAGACTAAGGGCCCCATTTAGACTATCACATGAAAATGCATGGCACAGGTGCATTTAGGAGTTGAACGGAGCATAAACTGGGCCCAAAAAAAGAGCAAAACCTGATGATGGTGATGGAGGAAAAGTTATTACAATTCATCCTGAGAAGAACATGGATTTTATTCCAATATATTAAACAGTTGTTGAGACATTTAAATTAAAATCACAACCAACTTCATATCTAGGCTACAACAGTGTTTCCTGCCAATCCATTTAGAAAGGTGTTGAGATATTTTAGTCAGGACTAAAGTAGTGACCTGACCGGCTGACCGACATTACCCTCCCTGGAGCCGTGCTGGTAGCACTGCTAAAAATATTAGAACAAAAAGCAAGGATATCCTGACATACCAAAGACAATGTGATCTGTCGACAGTATTTTCAGCAAAACCCTGGTGCACGGTGACTCTGGCATAATAACCATTAACCCCATCCTGCTGAATTGTGCCGTCAGCTCAGCTTGCACTTTATAATCTTGTCTGGTCGGGATTATATCCAGTCTATAATTTTTTTCTATTTTTTTTTAATCTTTAGGTGTGCTAAGAGTTGTAATGTCTAAGATGGAAGCTACCAAAGTTATGCATGTGTATAGCAAGACTATTTATTTTATTATAATAATAAAGGCAGGGATTTGAAAGAATCGCTCTGTTTTAGGAACACTAGGTCTGAGTCGAGTCTAAAAACTAATCCTAATCAGGTTTATCTGGTACTAGGGCTGGGCGATATTGCCAAAATCTTCAGTCCCAACATAGGTAATTTCATATCTCAATAACGATATAAGTATCACAATATAGTTTGTTTTCTGGTTATTCGGTTAATAAGTTGTTTATATGAATAAATGCATGGTAAAGCCTATTTTTGTACGCTCATAAGCTAAAAGTGTTAGCAAAACAGCACCTTTATGGTTCGCTCCAGCTGAACCTGCAAGGGTCAGAATGTAAAGCATAATCTAAATGACATAAACATTGCCTGAACACAATTTGGCCGCTGGTTTTTGACATTGCATAGAAACATTACATATATATATATATATGTAATATATAAAAATATATAAAACAAACTATTTATATTGTTTAGGTGATATATATTGTCACATCGCCCAGCTCTAGTGCTTGTTATTATCAAATTAGACAATGACATTTTGCATCATGATATCTCAATGTTTGTTTTATCACAATATGATACCAATGAAATATGATTAATTATTGTATTGAACTATTGCCCAGCCCTATACCTTACTTCCAACTTATTTAAGCCAGTTTTGTGAATCACATTTTCCCCAAAAGAACAGCCTGATTTGCTGGAATATGCCCAGTTGAACTGGTAATATCACTATTGCACATGAAATACTGGACTCCTTTGTTGTGCAGACCATCAACAAACTAGCAGATGCACGTAGTTCTCAGGTTCTAGCTAAAAAAACAAAACAAAGCCTCACATGATAAAAAAATCTATTTGAACAATTCTCTGGCAGCTCTGGAGAGCACTGCCCATCACTGTGAGAAAAAACAGACTCAAAGAAACTCAGAGATATGCACACGTTCCACAGACAGGTGAGGGAGAGAAGACACAGCTTAATATTGGAAGACTGTTTACTCCTCTAAAAGGTGTTCGATATATCTAACATTTTGCTAACTGTGGTGCTTGTGTACCTCGAACTGAGTGATGATCCCGTAGGTCTGCGCTGGTTCTCTCCACTTTAGGATGATCTTCTCCTCGTAGGCGCTGCCCTGAATGGACTCCAGAGGAACAGCTCCTGGCACTGTTGGAATGATCACAGCAACATTTGTCAAAATGGGTGGCAGAGTTGTATTTTTTCTCAGTAAAAATACATTTATAAAAAGCATACACAGTACGATTTCCAAGGATTTTTTATTGATTTATTTCAATCTTCTGTGCCTTTTTCGTCAAGTTCAAATGTTGTCAATAAAAGTTTGATGAAAGCAGTTCCTACTTTGCCGCTTTAGTCTTTTCTTTTATGATTTACCCAGCCAAGCACCTAGCGCTGATGTGCATAAAACAGTCAATACAAGAGCTGTTCAAGGACCTACAGCACACAATTGGCCATGAGCCAGAGTCAAACACAGCTTAATAGAAATTTCTGGGTTTATTTGATGTTATTGTCACTCAAAAACACTTTCTGCACAAGATAAAAATGTGCTGCAAACAAATATGAACTAGTATCCCCTTGAGAATAGTGGGAATCTTAATCTTTCCGCAATGTTTACTTGTACTAAAACAGTGGCAAAGATATCTGGTCCTTTAACCCCTCATGCGAATTGCTTTCATTCTGTAAGCGAAACAGAATGATGTGGAGATGTCTTTTTTTTTTCCTGTCTTTTTTTTTTTTTTTAAAGATTTATCTTCAAGAATGCAGCTACAGCTACACCATGTCTGTACACTTGTTCCCACGGGACTCCAAACAGACGGATCCACAGACACACAGGAGTCAGATAGTGAGAAACAGTTGCCACTTTCAAGTTTGCAACCACAGAAATCTGAGCCAGACATGACAAGGCTCTCTTTTCGTCAGCTGAGCCTGTTTGTTATCTAGCGGCCGGGGTTCCTTGAGACTTCTGTAGAGTTCATTTCCTGTGTCTGCTGAGGCAACACAGAAGATCTTTCATCTTTGAAGGAGGTGAAACAACTATAAAGACACAGAAGCTCGCTGTCTCACTCACTCACGTACTCTCCGGAAAAATATTTGGAAAATCCCAAACTTGTCTTTAGTGCAAGCAGTTTATGATCAGGTGAGAATTATCCACTGATCCGAAAGATCAAAATATCACAATTTTATTCATAAAGATGACATTTTCTGCTGCTGGAGAACAGACATGCTTATTTCTCCTCTAAACTGCCCGGGAAAATCAGTTAATTCATCAATCATTATTTTTAGTATTATTAATGGTAGTAATAGTAGTAGGTGTACTAGTTGTGGTAGTAGTAGCAGGAGTCGTAGTATTAGCAGTAGTCATGGTAGTAGTTATAGTAGGTGTGGTACTAGCAGTAGTAGTAATAGTCGAAGTAGTTGTAGTAGAGCTACTCTAGTAGTAGTAGTAGCGGTAGTTATGGTAGTTGTAATAGTAATTGTGGTATTAGTAGTAGTAGGTGTAGTAGCAGAAGTAGTAGTAGTAGAGGTAGTTATAGTACTAGTATTAGAAGTAGAAATATTAGTAGTAGTAGGTGTATTAGTAGTATTAGTTGTGGTAATAGTAATGGTAGCAGTTGTAGTTGTAGTGATAGTAGTAGTAATAGTAGTAGTAGTTATAGTAGTAGTTGTAGTATTAGTAGTTATAGTAGTACTAGTAGGTGTAGTAGTAAGTATAGTGGTAATAGAAGTAGTTGTGGTAGTAGTTATAGTAGTAGTAGTAGTAGTAGTAGAAGTAGTAGTAGTTATAGTAGTAGTTGTAGTATTAGTAGTTATAGTAGTACTAGTAGGTGTAGTAGTAAGTATAGTGGTAATAGGAGTAGTTGTGGTAGTAGTTATAGTAGTAGTAGTAGTAGTAGTAGTAGTAGTAGTAGTAGTAGAATGTGTGACAGTTCACTAATATTAGTATTTAAGTGTGAGACATATTTTTGATTACAAAGTGGCCCCTGCAGAGAAAGTTTGTGAAGCAGGTTAGAGATCGCTTCATCACACTCACCGTCCTCATCAGTCTGAACCTCCAGCTCCGTGCTCTCCTTGACCCCCTCTGGATTGCGAAGCACCAGTTTGACACTGAGGTTGGTGAAGGGCGTCAAGTTGTGAATGGTGTGCTGAGGATCTCGGCTCTGGGTGTCGTAGCACACCTCCTCGCGGGTCTCCTCCTTGCCGGCCACCCTGGACCGGTACTGAACGGTCAGGTTGTAGCTGTAGCAGCGGGTCACGTTGTAGCCCAGAGGCTCCCAGCGCACCGTCACCTGTTTGGATTGGATGTCCACCACTTCCAGCTTTTGTGGGCCGTGCATGGGCTCTGACGGGGGTGAACAGAGAGAGAGGAGTGTGAGCATACATCAAGATAATCAATTAAGCCATATGAAATGGCAGGTAGCGCAAGATAGTTTCAATAAAATCAAGAAAATTACTGAGGTCTATGCCAGGGCACAGAGAAGGCGGTGTTCCTTTGGGTCACAGAAAATCTACTACCAGATTTTTTCATAACACTTCAGACCCCGGTCAATACCTTTTTCATATTGTAATACTATTTCCTGTGTTTGGAATTCATATTCCCAGAAAATATTTTAAAATTTCAAAGCCCTGGCCTGATACTGAGCATTGCCACATCCCATCACCGTTGCTAACTCGGTCTCACAGCAGAAGCACACACCAAGACACCACATGTCTGTTGGTGGAAACCCTCAGCAGGAGGTGTATCATCCCTTCAGAGCGTGCCGTTCCTCTGCTTCTTCTGCCTTTTCCTCTCTCTTTTCCATCTCGCCCAGTGGCGGTCAGCTATTAGCACCACACTGATACAGAGTCAGCCAGGCTGCCAATCCAGGCAGGACACAACCCCCACTGCCATCCTATCACCTCTAATCACATATACTCTGTGTCTCCTTGCAGTTTCTCTTCTACTTTCTCCATTTTCGCCCCTTTCTTTCCGTCCTCTACCTCCATCCCTTTTCTCTCCATTTCCTCTCTTTTTCTGTGGCTCCCCCATTTCTATTTCCCGCTCTCTCTTTCTCCTCATCTCCTCTCTCTGCTTCCTCTGTCTATTTTCTCCTCCCGCTCTCTCTCTCTTGCTCTCCTACCTACGGGAGGAAAGCAGCCCAAGCACAAGGTAATGGGATCAATTTCCATTCCAGGTTAAATTCGCAGTCCATTTCTCTGGAACTTAACACTTTACCACCTATTAGGAAGAGCCAGGGCTCAATTTCCTCGTTCCCCAGGAGACACAGTCCAGCAATTCAGAGGCAGCCACGGCAGCCATGTTTAACATTCTGGAGGTGCATGGGGGGAGACTGGACTGGAGCTCCAGCATGCTGTTCATTTCTACAGGCGGTACAAAAGGAGGTGACAAACAAGACGGAACCTATGAACAGCATCGTTGGCATACTTTGAATTTGACTTGCATTTTATATTTGTTCCTATACCCAGTCAATACCTGAAATTAGTCTAACATTTTATTGAGAATAGAAGGTTAATCTTTGTGTGGCACTATATAAGAGCTATGAAACAGAAATGAATAGTTTAAAGAAGTTAGGCCATGACATTGGACATGATCGAAGCTTGTATAGGTATAAAAGCGTAAAGCAGGGCATGGGAAATGGAAAAAAAACTCATTTCAAAAGGGAAAATCTTGTGATCTCTTGTGATGCGTTACTGTGGGTCTACAGAGAGTGCAGAAAATCTCAGAACATATATGACTGACCTTTTATTACAATTTAATTTGCAAAAGAAGATGTATAAACCCCTTTACTGACTGAGATATGTTGTGCATTATAGCTTGCATTAAGCGCCTTATGGTTTTTAAAACCTTTCTGCAATGCTGTGTAGGAGTATTCCTTTGAATGTGTGTCTAAAAAGGTTTCCTAGCAGCACTGACCTCCAATGACTGTTAAAATTTGAAAGAGTTTTTCATCATTGCTGGCGACTAGTCTGTAAGACATTTACCTACAAAGAAATCAGTGTTGGAGTCAAAATATTGAGCAGAAGTCGTAACAATAAGTGAGCTAAATCTACTCCAATGGCAAACTACATGAGAAGGATAAATGTAATAATTCATAAAGGAATGATGCCATTTTTAAACAAATGTAATAGCACGAAAAAAAAAGATTCTTACAGAGAACTAGGAGGAATTGGCAAAGGAAAACAGGCCTCTTCAAATAGGTTGCAATGTTGGGAAAGCCATCCAGAAAATAGAAGTTTAAACCCCCTTATTTGCGGAACTATCTGTTGGCCGCACTCAGTAGGCAACGGTTACACTAAAAGCACAGAGAATTGCAGGGTGGCCAGGCACAGAAATCAAATTAAACCAGATGCTCTGAAAGTGACAAATGCACCAAAGTGTGAATCTCAAGCAGACGTGAACGAGCGGCTGGGAGGAAGTCTCATTTTTGAGGCGTTCAAGGAGATGTCACACTTCCATCTTTGTGGAACATCATAGATAATGTCCACTAAACCCTAATTCTGGCCAATGGAGGGATGCCAACAATAATGGGAAATATATAATTGCAGAGAGAAATGGTCCATATTTAAATTGGTCATTTTGGCACATGGTGAGAGCATTACACTGATATTTTTGCGATCGCACCAACAGTCACAGTGAAGGTACATAAAAGGAATATTGGCCATTTAGTAAACAGCTCTTATGACTATTCTATAGCCTCTCCCTGGAGTTTTGTTGAGAAAAGGCTAATTGTTTGTTACCCCATTGGCTCCCTGTAGTGCAAATGCCAGCTGTCTGAGGGAGGCAGTAAAATGTGAGGATCTGTGGCGGACGCCCAATCACAACTTGTGCCCCATGACTCAGAATGACATCATCTGTTTTCATGAACAACAAGGTGCCTCATCCGTTTCGGAGCCTGGTCATGGTTGACTTTGAAGAAAGAGGAAAGAGAAAAAGAAAAACACCCTGTACCCTCCTCCCCCACTTAATCTCAAATGAACGGGTCACGCTGAACGGCTGATATCCTTTATAAAGCCTTTCCGTGCATAGATGGGGGGCTATGCAGCCATTTTCAAATGGGCCCACAGGCTCATGAATGACAGCTGATGAGATGAGCCTATTACCCCAGTCTACTGTGACCGCTAGTTTAGTTTTATTGACCGAGCGGTAAGAGGCTCAGTATCAAAAGCACAAGCACAAATCACAACAAGGAATAACAGGGCTATTTCTTGAAATCCATACTTTTTTTTTTTTTTTCTTTTTTAACAATTCTCACAAGCTATCACACACCAGGGCGACATTGGGGTGAAAGTACTGAAAATATGAGTCTAATATCTCTCCACTATGGCAGATATTTCTAGTGGAATAGAGTTATAATAATGGCTATGAAAGCATCCCTTGGAGCAGGAAATTACTGAGGTCTATCTTATGCCAGGGCACACAGAATGAGTTCCAGTGAGAGCCAGATTGGTATTCCAAGTGGTGGACAAATTATCACCTGCCCCACACTCGCCGATGTAATTGAATAATTTGAATTTGACATTTACATAGAACTATTAGTGATTTTTTGTCATTACAGCATGACATTTAAATAATGTTTTTGGAAATTATCAGCACGTTATTGCCTCTTGTTAATTCGAACGGGCCCTGCATACACGCTGCTGCAGCTGAAGTGATAACATGATTTTCCCGAAACATGAAACAAAAACAACAAATAACCGCATGTTGCAGCCGTCTGTCCTAGAGGGAGATTCAAATGGTGCACTTAGCCCCTGGGTAGAGCGAGACATTAGTCCTGGATGAAAGGAATCAAATTGGGCATGTCCAGAGCACAGCCACTTTGCTGCAAGACAAGTGTGTGTGTGTGTGCGTAAGGGGGGACAATGTGTGTATTCAAGCGTGTTTACGGTCTTATGTGAGTAGAGTGAGTGTCCATGCGCGTGCACAACAGCGCAGATGTGGTTCCTCAGCATCTTACTAGCTATATGTACAGAAGAACGACTCACTTATCAGATCTTCCTCAGGCTTCGCAGCGTACGAGTCATTCAGAAAGCCACGATCTTTATCAGATCCACATCGATTAAGAGCAGAAAAGCCTGGTGCTGGCATACACTTCCATCTCCCTGCTCAGCAAACAGAACCGGGAGGAGGGAGGGAAGAAAGGACTACTTCTCCAATGATTAGAAACCACCGACAAGTCAATGCGGCTCCTGAGCCCGGGTGCTATCTCATCAGGATGAAACGGCGCTGAGGTTGAGGAGGAGGAGGAGGGAGCTTTGCAGTTTGGAGATGAAAAAAGAGAAATGCCTCGACTTTCACCGGATGGCATGTAGACTGTCAAATTCCTTGCTGGAGAATGGCAGCCGGGGCTCGTCACAGGCAGGTGCCTTCGGTGTAGACAGTAGCAAAACAACATGACAACGGCGAAGATTAAATTCTGGTCGGAGGGCTGTTTTCATGTAAAGTGTTCCGTTCTAGGCAGTGAGGCCTGGTATTGCCGTCACTTATCTCTCCATTGCTGTGTGTTATTCACTCTGTTCTGTTTGAGCTGGGCGGGCTGGGAGGCGAGCACATTTGTTTGCCTCTTTCTATTACATCTCAGTGATAGCACTGAGGCCATTGAGGTAATGACATGGGTTTTACACTTAGGAAATCATTTTCATATCCCGCAGAAGCGAGCCGTAATGATAGCTTTTGATAACCGACAATCAAAGCTCCATCACCCTCCTAGAGTGCTCCTCTATGCAATCCTCTGGAGGAAGAGAAAGGGAGGAGGGAGGGGGTTAAGAGGGAGAGATGGAGGGAGTCAATGTGTGGGTGGAATGGGTGGGTGGGGGGATTGGAGAAAGAAAAGCTAAGACAGAGGAGGAGAGGGGTGAGAAGTGCCAAGGTTTTTGTTCATCAAATGCAACAAGTCAAACCAGGCCTTGAGGTTGACGCGTGTACACATGTTATAATTGATAGCACTTTAAAAGGCACTGTACATGGACCTCTTGTGTTCTAACATCACCCTCTACACCCATTACAAAGTCAGAGACAAATGCCCACACGCTCAGGCCACACACACACAGACACTCTGCCCATACACCTTGGAGGCGTGGATAATCACAAGGATTTATTGAATGGTGGTGGTCGCTCCTCACTCTATCAAGTCCTTCTTTATAGGCCTTGTGATAAATGAGACTGCCATGATGGGTGAGGAGGATGAGGGGCGGAGGGGGGCTCTACGACGTGCTGGATCGAATTGAAACCACAGAATGAGCCCAGGCGCTGGGCCGGGCTGGGCTGCCACCTTGTCTGATGAAGCCCCTGAAGCTGTAGGGGTGGAGATGAATGGGTGAACGCCTTCTTCTCGCAGTACTGAAGAGAAAGGGAGAGCGAAAACATGAGAGGGAAAGTAAGATGGACCTTAGCAGCAGAGGAGGGTGATGCACGACAAGGCCGTCAAGTCATACCAAGTCAGTTCTAGTCTTTGTTCATGGTCGATCGACTGTATAAATATGTGAATGCATTTCAAACCCATTGAGTTTCATTGTTTTACTCCATTTCTTATACCCTGATTTTTTTATAGCTTAAAACTTCATCCAGGTATGTTTTGTAGTATGTACTTAATTATGAAATTTCTGTTTAATATTGAAAATGAAAAGGCGCTGGCCCCTTATTGAGACATTTTGAATCTTGCCTCCACTGTGCCCACCAGTGCTGCACAAGCTAGGTTGACTGGTGAAAGAGCAGTGCAAACCTGCTTTGGAGTAGTTTTATTGTCTAATCTATTTTCTCTGTTGGAATGGAACATTGGCAAGACTTAGTGAACCTTAGTGAAACGTACAGTATCTGCTAAAATGTTCCAACATTTTTTCACTCTCTGTATTGACAAGTCCGCTCTGCACTGGAGGTTTAAAGGTTATTTTTCAGCTTTTAATTGACTTTCGAAGTTGTGAAGTACTTAATCTCACTTGAGGCTCTCTGGTGACAAACTTACAGCATGTATCGTCAAGCTCAGACAGTTTAGGGGATAAACCCAGACGGCAACCTCCTGGTCTGAGCAGTGAAACAAACCGAGAAGTGTCTTAAGGGGTCGCAAATGTCGGTTGCAAAAGAACTCCGGTTCCTATCTATCTCAATATAAAATGAGACGACTTCTAACTTGATTTATTACCTCAGAAAAAAAGTGCTATGGCAACATTATGGTCTCAATCTTCAGTTTCATGTCTTCTCCAACACAATATGATGTGTAAATAATGGTCCAATTTAGAAGAAAATAGATGACAAAGAATTGTATGATTTTGGGTGTGGTTACCTTTGATTGACAGGTCACTATCATGGCGAGCTGTCAATCAGGATAGAAGCAAAACAAAGCGTATCCACAGCACTGTACATTTAAACAGCCGTCAACTTGTTTGTCGTTGTCTGTGTTTTTGTCCCAGAACTGTCTTGTTCAGCATTCAGTTGTACCAAAAGATACTCCGAGGAGTCAGCGGTTCAATTTTACCGGTTTGTAACATACATTCTGTTTTAGCGTTAACAGTTTATTTTTAGATACAAACATCCTCACGCCTCCCCAGTCCAAATAATGTCTCTCCCTGTTTAACAAACATGGCGGCGGACGTAAAGCAATATGGCAACATCCATAACGCCAAACTTGATGCTTCAATCGGGCAGTCCACAAACCAATGGGTGACGTCACGGTGACAAAGTCTATTATTTATATGACCCAAAAGAAAAAAACCATTTTTGAGTGTAGGGGGACTTTAAAATTCTTAATTAAAATTAAGATTCTGATCTATGGAAAGTCATATTACATTAGCTACAACCAGTTCCTATTTACAACTATTTACGTACAGTACAAACAACAATCAACTATCAACAATCAACTACATTTGAATAAAATGCTTTTAATTGGATGTATGGAAGACAAGATTTAAAGATAGAATGTGTACCTTTTAAGGTTAATCTTTAATGTTAACCCCAACAGACATCAGATAAATGTTTATTACTGGAGAGAGTCGGTTCCACTGATTCCAGTAGTATACTGTACTGCATGTATGATGCATGAGTGTTTAAGACTGATTTATGACACTCTGAAGAAAGGTTTACTATACTATGCCACTCACACCATGAGTGCACCACAAGCCTGCCTGTTAATCCATATATACAGTATATATTTGCATGGAATCAGTAATTTCATGCATTATTAATAGTTACTTTCTCCAATCATATTTTGCAACATGGAGAGTTTATTCATCATGACAGCAACATTAAGTGGGGTGGAGATGAAGTAAGTACCGTGCTGGAGAGTACTGTAGGGAGGCACTTGAGGTGATATTGCCATTGCTAAAGACTTTTCGACAAGAAGCATATCCTCTTTTCCCTTTGCTTCAAATACCAAGTCATCAAAAGTTTCACTTGTCAATGGCAGTATGGAAAATCTTGATTTAAAAAAAACAAGCCAGAAATGGAATAAGACAGTAAATAACAGGGTACGAAATGTCAGTGGGAAGTCTTTTCTATCACTGACCGTTTAAAGGGATTAAAAGAACAAACCTAGCAAGTCTGCCTCAGGGGCAAAAGGTGAGTCCACCAACCGGATGAAAACAAATGGACAGCTGGTTGATGGGAAGAGCAGAGGCAGCGGAGGTGGAACTGGTTAAATCAATCTTTCATTTCGTTTCCACCAATATGCTGTGCGGTGATTGGGGTCAGAGTGACAGGCAGGGATGACCCCCTCCTCCCCATCTGTCTTAACACATACACACGCCCGCACAGCCATCTCTACTGTCAGACAAGGCATTGTCTTTTGTGATCCGGTTCCTGGGGAAATCGCCTGTGGTTAGGGCTTACACACAGGAAGAACACAAGCCCTCATTTACCGACGGCCACGCAATCTCTACAGGAGCAGTGGGAGGTTACCAAGGTGATTCTTCAACTTCAACACTCCCCAGATGGCCCGTGTGGCATTGTCATTTGTCGCCAAAAACCTGCATGTGTCGCACTCAACTCAGGGTGTTACCCAGAGTGTAAATCAAAGTGAGGTGCTTGACTTTGTGAAATGGTTGCTGCGTTTTCTGAGCCACCTACTTAGGAGATATATGGGATCTAAGATCTAGCTATCTAGGTGGGGGAATACAGGATATAAATCGCAGCCTTCCTGACATTCCTGTCCTTTAGTAGAGGAGGAGGCGCACAAATGTTCTTGAGTTAAGAGTTATACAACCAGACTGAATGAGTGCTTCCTGGACGCCTAGCAAGGGGAATGGGACATCTATAATTCAGCAAAAGGATGAAGAAAATCTGTGACAAAAATTACAGCAGATAGACCATGAATAATTAAACACGCGGAATAGAAACATTTAAAGACCTTGAGAAGCATTTCAGTTCAAATTTAAAAAACAGCAGAAAAAAGGATCTTGCCAAGCCTGACTAAACTACAGCTATTTATCATTCTCTCGAGGCTTAAGAGTTGAGGATACAAACAACCTCGATGATAATTGTTTGCGAGGAGCTCTAGAGTAAGAAGAGGATACGTTTACGTGGATGTCACCAGAGTATCGTTTGGGCACATCTGTTCCCAAAGTCTCAATTCCTCCGTGTTTGCAGCAAAGATAGACGAAGATGAGGGAAATAATAATAATGAAACGGCTATAAATGCAGAGTCTTCCTCACTGCCTGTGTCTCTGCTTTGCAACAGCAGTTGTTTGAAGACGTGTCCTTGAGAAGAATGCAATTTGCCTTTTGCAGAGCCAATATCATAGAACACAATTCGCTATTCTACTTCCAACTGCCTGTGATGAAAAGACTTTTATTGTGGTCCTCCTATAACCTTCCTGCACACCACAAACTCAATCTACCCTGTTTTCTCTGACTGACAAAAGAACACAAATTCAATGGGCTTTTCAATCGCCTTGCCACAGACAATATATAAACCCTATAGGTCACATGACTGTCAGCTATTGTGGGTGACACACCAGACCAATCTTATCTGAGATGGCGAGGTAAAGTAGCTTTCTATTCATCCCTTAAGGCAACAATAGCATTAATTACACACATCAAACCTAGCAAACAATTTCCTATTAGACCCACAAAGACAGATCTGCTCAATCTCAGCTATAAAAAGAGACGGAACCATTGTAAAGGGTTAAACCTCATGCAGGCAATATACCCTGCAGACATGCATGAAGCTATAAGAGGGGAAGAAATGGCAGTTTCTGCTGAAAGATCATCACTCTTCCTTTGTTAACAAAATGTTAAGGCTTGTATTAGACAAAATTGGCAAGGTAAAATATACTGACTCAGTTAAGTGTGACTGCAGATAATGTAAGCTGATGGAGCTCACTTGGTTAGCGGGCTAACAATAGCAATGCACAGCTTAAAACCGTATACAGTATCAAGTTGCATCTCTGTCCTTGGGTTATTGTTACACCTATGCAGCATTATTCATAACCTGATACTTTTATTCGAAACTATGTATATTCTATAGGATTCACAACTCATTCTTCCTGAAAGTTTATAACATATTTGCTTTCACAATGGGCCTTATATATATCGTTCTGAGTTCGTTCTTTTCTTTTCTAATAGATAAAAACACACATTGGCTCTAGAGCTAGAGCGGTCGCCCACTCATGCTCGGTGGTTCGATCACTGACAGCCTACATGTCAAAGTATCCTTGGGCAAGATACTGAAAATCAAATTGCTGCATTCATCGATGTGTGAATGAATTCCTGATGGTGGCAGAATGAATGTGAGTGTGAATGGGTGAATGCTGTCTGTAAGCGATTTGAGCGGTTGCCAAGACAAGAAAAGTGCAAAACAAGTGCAGTCAATTTACTATTTACACACTAACGAGCACACTGTGCTGATGTTTGTGCATAACTGGTTAATGAGTTTTATTCAATTATGTAGTTGTATAATATCATAGATTTGAATTAAAATAATATTTGTCATTCAATAGATTTAAAGAGTATTTTGATTATACAAAGCAATATGGTCTTTTAATTAAATCAACACTACACTGACACTTTAATTCGCATCAATTATGTGAATTGAGAACTATGGCATCAATAATTGTGATTGTTCATGCTACATATCGGCCGTAAACTGGCTTAAAATGTTCTTAAAGATTACTCTGAAAAGGGCTGTACCAATTAGGGAAAAACTACCTCAACCTCTATTTGGGTATTGTTGATTTTTCAATTTTTCTGTGTGCACATAACCCTGCAGTCTCATGCTCTTTTATGGCGATTAGATAGTGGTTTACCTCTGATAATTAGATAAGGGATTCACAATTATGACAACACAAGTACAAACAATTCACCTGTTTAAAAAAATGCTCATATATCTTTCCTATACTGTTTTAGGACCTTTCTTAAGAACAAATTTAAGAGAAACTTATGAAGATGGTGGTAAATGAGGCCATTTGTGCCTTCAAGTTCCCGACAGGTTCATTCTGCCAAGGCTGGCCAGAGCTCGCACCAAAACCTGACACAAATTTCTTAAAGTGAATAATAATATTCGCAGACAATTTATACAAGTGGTATAGAGCAGTAACTGTCCTTAGAGTTAGTCAGGTCATTAAATCTTATTGTCATTCAAAGTGAATGGTTTCTTGACAAATTAAGAATATGTTGGAGGAAGAAAAAAAGACTTTTTATATGGTAGATTGCACTTTTCAAATCGTTTGACAGCTGAACAATGGCAGGAAAAAGGATTGACATCACCTTCGCATTATTCATTACTTTATAATATTTAAATGAAAAAATGGTTGAAGGAAATGTGGATTGTGAGTGAATGGCATCAACTGATGATTACCTGTACATCTTATATGGTTCTTTTCATGCACACATTGCTTATATAACAACAGGGGAACATTTTTTATGTTTGTAATTCATAAACTTTTCAAGTAATTCCTCAGACAGGTTTTCTATGGATAATAAAAATTGACACAAGGCCACTTTCATTATTCAGTTAATGTATTTCATTCCAAGTAGAATAACTCGCTCACAGTACACTGCATTAAGTATGTACTGCTCACACGTGAGCACAGTACAGGATATAGGCATGTGGGAACTAGTTTTTTGGGAACTAGTCAGAAATATTCAATTCAACTCGAACTTTGCTCTGCTTGAATATTATTATTAAAGCTTATGATGCACATACAAACAGAGCAACAAATGAATTTTGTTGCAGCCACTCTGGTATCTGTCTTGTGCATCAGTAGCTTTTTATAAATATTTTGAATTAATTCCATTTATTTGCAGAAAAGGAGCACATAATTCAATTTTTATTTTTCTTCCTCGGCATGTTTGGTAAGCCAACACTGATTAATTTGCTGTTATAATGTTTTGTGCATGTATAGGTTCCACAGACACACCAACTGTTGTACTGCACATAATGAGACCTGTCTGAATGTGCTGATTTCTTTAAAAAAATATATCCTTGACTGTATTGGATTACCACAATACAGTGTCTGAAATCGCAAGGTTCACATGATTTTCTGAATGCATGGAAAAGATTTTTACAATGGGAAGGGGCATGCTGGGAAAATCAGCTTAACATTCACATTCAGTGTGTCAAAATTCACACTTGTCCTTCAAGTTGTTATGTCCCGGCACCAATGTCACTGAGAAAAATTATTGTACTTGGCAAATAAAGTGATTCTACCACTACTACCATTATCACGTTGCCAGATACTGTCGTCATCCTTATTTGCATCAAAGAGACCTGGTCTTTCACAAATTAACCAGGCGGCCAAATGCAAATAACCAACCTTGGTGTGGGTGAACATAATTGCGCAGCTCCTCCCTGCTCTCCGCTGTTATAAACGAGTGTTTAAGCGAGGGCTGTTCCCTGATTACCGCTCATTCCCCTGTGTTTAATAGCACTCAGTGCAACAGAATGGCAAAGTAAAAACAAACAGATGAGACTACTCCCACATGGTATCAGAGCGCAGATGGAGACAACTTATAGACGGAGATGTGGACTTGGCAGGGGCTGAAGTCTGAGCAGGTGTTTGGACCCAGCATGGACACCGTGTACTGCCATTTTTAAAGCGCCTGAGAGCCAGCGGGACAGCAAAGGCCATAGGGTGGAGATGAGGCACACAGGACAGACTGTTCTTCTACCATGGAAACTAGTACGAAATGATCTCTGATGCATTAGAAAGATGCGTTCATGCATGGGCAGTCTTGCTTTTGTTTCAAAGAAATATGTACACAACACAAGTATTTACTGGTGACCAATAAGCAGAGGTGACATTCACATGTGGTGTGTACTGCTGCATTTAGGATAATTCTCTGCATGATTTCAACTTTTCAGACTTGAGCAAACAAACTTTATGTGTGAAAATGCCCTAAGACATTGTTAAAAGTAGCAGAAGTTGATTCTTCGAGAGATGAGGACTGAATTCACAAATTTATGAGTTTTACTGAAGTAACAAAATGTTCCAAATGTTGGCTTGTAAAGCTGTCCGTGAATCCATGTTCGAAATGTGTCTGTGGCCATCTCAAACCAAAGCAGATCACGATGTGAAGACACTGGATAATACTTTTCCACACAGATCTAAAGTACAACTCAGACTGCAGAGGAGGAGTTGTTTAAGGCTCGCTTATCTGCCTTCCTAGTGTGGGCTGGAAATGGTTTCTCAGTGTGAGATGCTTTCTCAATAGTGTTGCTGAAATGCAGGGCGCCCCGCTGTGATCCCAGGGCACCACCTGATAAAACAGTGTCTTCCTTCAAGTAGCACTTACCAAGCGTGGAGAACTCTGAAGTGGTAAACAACTTCACACAGACACAAATTTCACATGGCAGAGGAGTGCAGTTACCAAATGCTTTTGTCTTCAAGCTCAAAAGAGTTTGGCGAGTAATTTTGTCCGGTAGGTAATAGGGGAAAATAACAAATGTTAACAGGATGTGAGAGTGAGCATCGACGGACGAAAGGCACAAGGATAAGCAAAATGATGTTTGAATCAGTCTGCAAACCCTTGAAACACACAAATAACCTCCTCAAGCAACCACGCGGCCTTGGATAGGACATTTTTTGATGTTCACTCGGAAAGTAATAGAAGTGCTTCATTGGAAAGAAAATCTTTCAAAGCTTTCCCTTTCTTCCCTCCTGCTTCTGAATTGAATCGGTGGCGTCATGCATTATACATTCCCTATTTTACAGAACATTGAATTAAAACATCCTTTGTCATCAGAAACATTGCTCAGTTTGCAAAGTGACCAAAGCATGGCTATGAATAATTATGTGAGAGACAGTGCTCTAAAGTGGCCACAGATTTTCATTAGCGCCTCCAGACAGCAGTGCAGAGAGAAGGGGGAGCGAGTCTCCGGGCCTGCCTGTATCAACAGTGATGTATCACACAGCCCTGTGAGTCTTAACCGTTCAATTAGGAGCTCTGCTGAGGCCCAGCCTGTCAGTGGGAAAGACCAGCAGAGTGCCGGACAAGATCAAGAGCTGCTTCCTCAAACACACTTCAGGAGCCGTGGCTATCAATCTCCCCGACTGTGACCGGCAGGGTGGCCAGGGGGCAGGACCCCCGCAGAAGCTGGGCCTGGCTCGGAAGGCTGCACAGGTAGGGCCATTCATCCCTATCAGCCAGACTAAAAATGAATAAGCCCATGACCTTCACAGTAGGGAGAGGGGGTTACACCCTGGGCCGGGAAGGGAGAAAAATCTCATTTTCATCAGCATTTCTCTGGACACCAAACAGCATTAGCCTGGGAAAATGCTGAGGCTAGGTTTGTTTTGTTCCCCGAGTTGGCATCCTAGTACAGCATGGGAATTTAGCTGGTTAATGTTGTGAGAAGGGCAATTTGTACAATATCATGAGGCGGTCTCAAAGTGTTTATGTACATGTTTGAGTTTGAATGCCCACAGTAACGCAGCGATATAATGATCCAAATTTAAGGTGCCACTCTGCCTCACACATGATATCAATCTGCGTTGCTGATGAATTAGGAAGCTCTCGGGCTCTTCGGAATGAGAATTACACTGAATAAACAAGTAGTTATAAAGTTAACCATGTGGCAGGGCAGTTTTCAGCTCAATGTCTGGAGCCAGCCATAAATCATATCCAATATTGTGACACACAGCTGCTGCCAATAGCACAGGAAGTTAAGAGTTCGCTTAAAACTTGTTATCATTCCACTGGTTCATAGGTGTTACCAGTGTATCTGTTCCATGTAATGCTTACAAAGTATGCCCAGCTCTAATTGTTCCAGGTGCTGAGGTAGAATACATTACTTAAATAAGAGACAATTTATGTCCATGTGCCAAAACTCTTAATGAAGATCTATAGGCAGAAACAATGAAAGCACAGAGGGTTTTGTCTACTATGGAAAAATAATTACCAAAGTAAAATGGCGATGATATATGTTGGGCAATTGTGAGTTGCAGTTATTTGCTTCAAATGCAATGAGGCTTTAGAGGAAACACAATGGAGCTTTACCAACAATGGAGCCCTGATGGCTATTTATTGTATGCAGGGGGTGATTTGTAAAAATAGGAAAATGTTTTGTTTGTAAAAGCAAATTAGGGATGGTAGAGACTGAGATACAAGAGGCCTAAGGCAACAATAATAAAATAATAATAAAAGAAGCTTCTGAATGAAACAAATGCTTTGACCACTCTTCTTTTTTACAGAATCACAAATTCCTTTCACTCTGCATTCACTTTTGTTTTCGGTTGTATCAGAGAGTCACAGTGCACAACCTCCTATTTTTTGTTTCATGTCTCCGTTATCAAAAGCTATAATAATAAACCTTGAAACTTTATATAATAACTTAGCTTTCAGTATGTTAAGGAGAGAGAAAAACACTTTGCAGCACATTTCTCATTCATAAATATATTGAAGAATGACATGAGATATTAGGTCAAGCTTTTTTCTCATATGAAGTCCAAACAAAGTCCAGAGAGTTAGGTCCGGACATTCTGGAAATACTTGGTTTGGTCAGGACATGGTGCAAAGAGTATGTTGTGGAAATCAGTGTTTTGTTTGCTGGTTACGTAGCCAGTTCGGAATTTGGTCAGAAACAACATGTGTCCTGCTGTTTTGGGGTTGGCCCTTAACCAAAACAAAGTTCCTTCATCTTGTGGTCTCTCCAGTTAGACATTTTCTTATTTTCAGATCTTTGTATTCTTCTGGTTTCGCACTAGTTGCATTATAGAAACTTTACAAGCCCACTGTGATTCTCACGACAATTACCTGCTCTATTCACCTATGGGTTCAACTGACCCTTTGCCTTGTTAACTGTTGCAAAGCCTAGGAAAAGTAAACTGGAGCCCAATTCCCTAGCAAATCTAGGGTTAACGTTAATATCTAAAAGGAGTTAGCCAATACTCGGAGAGCCTAATAGCCATCGTGCCTCGTTACAGCTGTTAACATAGGATTGGACAGTGGCACTTCTTGGGAGGGCTTTGGTACATTAGGGAGACTTTGCACTAGTGAGCTGGCAGGGAAGTCTGTTTAACATCTGGTTATTTGTCTTTGTAGATACAACTCCACCAGGTAATGTACAGATTAGTTCACAGTTGCTGTACATGCTTAAAAGTGCTTAGTTCTTGTTAGCTTGAGATGGTTCAGATACTGTGTTGTTGCACAAAATACAGATCTGCATCTACAACATGCTGTTTGAATCCGTTTCTTGGCCTCTTCATGTGACACTGTGATACAACATAATCCCAGCGGTGCAGTATAAGTAATGGTTTGTTTGGACTCACCAGCACATCTGGTCCTGGCCCTTAGAGGGGGTCCGGGAGCTCCAGTGCCTCCCTCCAGAGGTCTGGTCAGCAGAACGCTGATCTCGTACTCTGTGTCTGGATCCAGGTGGCCGATCTTGTGGGTGGTCTTGTCTACGGGCTGCAGGTCGTACATGGTGCCGGACACAGTGCGGTATTCCACCTCCCTGTCGATAATCGGGCCGTCCCCGTTGATGGAGTTGGCGTTCAACTGGATCCAGAGGTAAGTAGCGCCGACCGCAGTCAGCTGGGGTGGTGCGATGGGCACTGGTGGCTCTATGGAAACAAGAAGTGTTTGATTGATGTTAGAAAAACATATTCACAAAACAGTGAATTTTTGGAAAGTCTTGGCAACACAAAAAACAATTGTGTGCTTTAATTTGTGTGAGCAGCAGTGACATTCCCACAACAACAAAAAATAACTGGAGAAATGCCTGTACCAGCCAAACAAGATGCTTAAAATCAATCTTTTCTTTCAAAAAAACCACATCAAAATCCTTGTGAAGCCCATGAAGAACATCTTCGTGTTTCCCAATAATCAAGGTATTTAAGAAGAGACACGTAACAATCGATAGTTCCAGCTTGGTGGGGAACCTCATCATCAGCAGGACGATGACTAACTTCACCCCAACCTTGGCAAATGCTGCTCCTATTGAACAGCGTATTGATTTCAATCAGAGCACTTCTATGGAAAAGCCTCTGTTAATTGACAGCTACTGTAGTTGTCATTTCTCTTGTCTCATTCAGAAACTGGTTTAATCTCTTAACAAGTGACAGTTGTGGAATTTTGTAATTCTATTTTAAGATAAAAAATAATTTATGTGAAAGCCTTTAACACAACTGTAAAGCTTATTGACTTGCTCTTACTTATTTCCATATATACACCATTATATTAACCATTACAGAAACAAAATAATATATATTTTGGTAATTATAATGCTGTTAATTTAGGACATCTGTGGCACAAACAGGTGGTTTAATAAATTTGTTAAGCACTATATATAATATGAGATTAATATAGCTACTAAGCGTGTTAATGTTAGGGGGTTTAATCTATAACAAGTTATAATTCACAAGATAATCATATTTAAAACAAAAATATGCAAAGTAAAAAAAAATGTTAAGTAACTAGTGCTGTCAGATAATTGTAGTGGACTTAATAGAACAATATTTCTCTCTAAACTGTAGTTTAGTAGAATTTAAGATAGTACTTTGTTTAATTACATTTCATTGTTGCTGTTTAAAGCAGGGCAAGAGTAGACAAAGAGTGAAATCCTGAGGTTTAATCACTGTGACCTAGACAGACAAATAATTGCACTTCAATTAAACTGGTTCAAAGTATTTTTTCACCTGTGTAGCAGCCTTCGTGTCAACCAGACTCACTGTTCAAATGTCCAACTCTTTCAGAGGTAGTAGACCTTCACAGAATGATTAAGGGGAACATAATCACAACCAATTTTGTTATTTTAACTAATACGAACCTGCAGCCTTTGGTTAACAAATGCCTCAAATTATTCACTATTCTACAAATATTTGAAGGTCAGGTTTTTTTTTCACTTAAACTAGTACTTGGAAATGGTCACACTTCTGGGGCCCCTTGAACCCTCAATGTGACAGAAATTTAAGCTCAAGTTCTTCAATATAAGTTTATCTTTTTCAGACAAATGTGGCATTCAATGACAACCTTGCAGCTGACCTTTTGTCTGTTATGTCAGCAATATTTGTCTAATCTTGCTTAAACTTTGTGCCATTTGTGGTTTAATGAGGCTCCTGGAAATGTCAGACAACTGTGGGATACTTGCAGGATTGTATTATAATACAACCAGGTAAGGGGACCCTGCAGAAGCATTTTGAGGGAGTAACCTGTAACGTCTAAAAGACAAGCTTTTGTTCTTCAATTTTTAAAGTCACATTTGAGAAAAAATGCTCGTTCCGGTTGCCATTTTAAAAACAGGGACACCTTCACTATTTCACTGGGGTCTTTCACGTTGCCTGGTTCGACCAAAGAACCAGTCATCGTCAACAATGACCCACAGTGAAGGCACAGCTTAGGAATCTAACCTTGTCACGTACTACAATAGTTACATGTCCCAGAGGCCACGGTGAATAGCTCTAATGAGCACACACATGTAACAGAATAATGCCATTAGTCGTCTGGCTGCTTCTCATGGAGTTGTCATGGAGAGGAAGAAGTCTCCAGGCACATTAGGGCTGCGGTGTCCTACAGAGAATTGGAGGCTCTCCCTCAGCAGATGGTTACCCTACGGTGACCTCAGTCGCAGGTCCCTAAACTCCCACTAATCTCGACTCCCAGTGTTGCTGTCAAACATCACCTAAAGCGAACCAGCTAATCCAGCAGGGGTTCTCCCTGCGCACACACAGCACACCACTGCCAGACAAAAGAATGAGGTGATCCAAAATCTGGCGTCAACCATTGGCTTGTTTTGATGGTTTTTCATGGTCTGTTGTTCTGTCCTAAAAGGGGTTTAACTGAGTTAAGAGGCAATATGCTCAGATTAATTTAAACAACACAAAGAAACACTGCTCACTGTGTAATGCCATCTCCCATAGTACAATGGTGCACTAAAAATTCTGGTGTTTGGCATTCGTCATATTTTAAGACATCAAATGAGACTTAAAATGTATAAAATGGGTTTCCCAATGTTGGTTTCAGAGAACAGAGGACTCATGTTTTCTTGTAGTTGTTTGGCTTTTATTTCTTCTCTCTTAAAGAAAAGCAGATGGCATGTACTATTAGAAGACCTGATGTAATCTATTTTATTGTATAATAAGTATCTAAAGAGGCAAATTAAAAGTAGGAACTTTGTAAAAGAACTACTGAGACTACTGAAAGTACAACTGAGAAATATCACTATCCTTTTTAATAAAAAACAACAGTATAATCCTGCCTTCAGGGAGCCATGTGACATGTAGGTTGTTACCAGATTTTATTGACACATTTGCCAACACACTCGTTAAATGAAAACACTTGTGATGCTAACTATGACAAAGTTTCTAGCTGCTGACTCAGACGTGACTGAGTCACAGGGTGAGAAACTTCAGCAACTTAACAGAAAAATTCAACCAACTAATATACTTAAGTTATGATTCAGCATCTATAAGTTCCACTGTGAGATACAAATGTCCAAGGTTGGAGCCTTTCAATCATTTCATCAATTTTCCTTTTCTATAGAGCAAAATGCAGAGATGTGCGCTGTAATGCAGAGATGACACAGCTGCCATTCAATCTTATTTTCACTGTTATCACTTGAGACCATTCATGAAACAATGCGACTAAGCAGCATGATGTATTATAGCAATAAGCATTTCATTTAACTTTGGAAAGTTACTGCTTCACAAAAGCTGCAGCAGCTTACAGTGATGAAATAATTCCTGTAGGTGCAGTAATCCTCTGTTCAACAGCCATAGCAGACGCACTGAAAATAACGGATTACCGGTGTGAAATACACTCAAGTGCTGGAACACTTTAGGATATTAACAACTCAATTCCCACTGTTTAAGCCTCACGGGGCAGATTCGCAGCAGTGGCGCCCCGGAAAGGGCTCGAAACTGAGCTCGGTGCCGGCTGTAGATGGGCGACGGCGCGCAGATGACTGTGGCGGCCATACGTGAGGGTCAGCGAGCAGCTGTTGTCATGATGTTGACCAGACAGGCAAACGGCCTGGCGACAGCTGCGTCCTCCTCGACTACAGCACCTGCCCGCCTGCCAGAGTGCAATCACACAAATGCACACTCATGCACATAAAGCCACAAACAGTCACACTGGCATGCACATGGTCCCAGCGCAGAGCGACAAAGACAGAGTAATAACTAACATATAGAACAGGGCTAAAATTAGCAATGAGTTTCAATGGAAAAAGATATTTTTTATTTTATTCATCCATTAAAATGGTAGAAAATGCGCATATCTATCGACAAACATGTTCTCCAATATGTGCCGATTTTTTCCCCATAAGATATAATGCAGAAAAAGATGCTTGGATATGGTGTTAACTATGCATTTTATTTTTATTTTTTTTCTTCATTTAGCAATTAACTGATTCTGAACATTCATGTCTTTCTTTGTTGTTGTTCGCTCTGTATGTCTACCGTCTCTACTTGTGGTCCACATGGTGTAAGTGTATTTGTCTCTCATGTCACCTGCTCGTTACATCATTTCACCAATAAAAAAATAAAAAAATAAATTTAAAAAATTTAAAAAACTGATTCTGAACTGATGTTTATTTAGATTAGATTTAGTTTTCATTTCCAGAATTGGTTGCCAATGTAATACATTATATGAATAATATATATTGCCAATGTAATACATTATAGAGGTTAGGAATCGGGCTTGTAACTAGAGAGTCGCCAGTTCGAATCCCAGTACTGACAGGTCTAGGACTGAAGTGCCCTTGAGCAAGGCACCAAACCCCCCTGCACAGCTCCCCGGGCACAGTAATGTGCTGCCCACTGCTCCTTGCATGGTGTGTTCACTTGTGTGTTTCCCCATTGTGGGATTAATAAAGTAATCTTCTTAATATAGTTATTTGTTTCAGAATTAAGCTTTCTGAGCACCTTTTTGAGAGCAAAATCCAAATGGTAAATAGATAGATAGATAGATAGATAGATAGATAGATAGATAGATAGATAGATAGATAGATAGATAGATAGATAGATAGATAGATAGATAGATAGATAGATAGATAGATAGATAGATAGATAGATAGATAGATAGATAGATAGATAGATAGATTACTTTATTCATCCCCGAAGGGAAATTCGGTTGTCACAGCAGTTCGGTATTCAAGTAAAATAAAATACAATAGAATAAAATACTGAGGTAGCATAAATAAAAACAACAATAGAAAAAAAACACAGAATAGAACAAGGACACTTAAGAAGTTAAAAAAGAACATCAGTTGGTAGGATGGTTGACAGATGATGGTAATTATACTGGTGATATGTTATGATATGTTTATTTTTTACTCCGACTCAAAATATCCCTCATATCTTCCACCACATTGGTAATCTTTCAATTTTTCCCCACTATAATTGGTCAGGCTCTACTTTATTTTTGCTTGTTTTGTTAAAAGCAACAGTCTAAAACTCAAATATATTACATTTACAATAATATAATCACACATGACAAGCTGGAACCAGTGAAACATTGGCCATTTGCTTAATAATACTCGAATCAATCAACTAATCATTTCAGTATGACAACATTCATAAAAGGCAAATACTTTTACATACAGTTGCAGACACACACATATGCACACACATCTTTGCCATTCCCCACACAGAGAGCAATAATAAGAGCTGCCACTCTGCCCTGTTGTGAGATTAGTTAGATCTGACTCTTTATAAATACTTCTTTCATTTGCCCGTTACATCCACTGAGCCTTTCTTGCCGCGATGCAAGAGGTCCTCATTACGTTGTGCTCTCCCCTAATTGGGCTGCTGTGAGTAAAGAATTGATCTGCTTCTGATAGGAGACGAGGTGGCCACAGGAAAATGACGAGCCTGACTGGTCGTCCTTCGATTTTTGGTGGCTACTCTCATTAGTGCTGACACGGCCGCGCTTCGGCAGCCTTGAGTTAGTAGCATGGCCCAGAATACTCTGCTGGAGCTCACAGAACACTATGTGGGCTCCAGGTGATTTTAACCAGGCCAAGAAAGGAGCCAGCACTTGGACAGGGAGTAATTATCCCCCTTTCAGAACCACTGGCTGCACTACAGGAGAGCCCATCACGAGGGGGGCGCGGGGAATGGGCCTACACTGGCCCAATCCGTATGGTGCTCTGGAAATACATGCAGCACACTTCCACATAGACGCATAAATCTGACTGAATACTGGCATGAAAGGCAGAAGTGATTATCTGGGATAATCAAGCATTCACTCTCCTCATGTTGAAGAAAAAGGCAGTGTATGGTAATGAAGGGAGGGGTGGGGGGTGGGGGGAGGCTGAGGACGAGTCGCTGTGTGACTGTTGCAGGCTCATAATCCACAAAATCACTCCATGGTCACTCCTCCAAAAACGAGTCACGGAAGCGGTGAATACACATTTAAGGAGGATTTACGACTCAGACACATTGCTAGGAGGGTTAAGCACTTGTTTTACGACTGGTACGATAAGAGGAGATATCAGCCTTTTTTTATGTGTGACACTTATAACCGTGAAAACGCCTCTTTTCTTCCTTGGCTTATGCCGGAGTCATCGAGGTGTGAAATCTCTGCAGAATTTAAAGCGGGATGCATTAGAGGATTCGATAAATGCCTAAATCTAGGAAATTATTTTAAATATTTATGACAAAGGCACTTTACACTTAACTGGTTTGTCTTGTGTAAAAATATATCTGGTAACACATTGAAAGCAGTGATCAGCAGAAATATTGCCATCTAGCAAGTATGGGCGAGGATGTGCGAGTGATTGTGTTGCTCAATTTATGCACGAGTGTGGTTTTGAGTGCCTCTAGTGTGTCAGTAAATATTCTTTGAGTACACCACTGAAACCCACTGATACACTTGGGCAGAGAGACTTTATCTCCCTCTTCACTCTGCTGTGTCTGGGCCCGGCCATTCTCGCATGATTGACAGACCTCGATCTGGACAGGCAGGATTAAACCTATCAATCACATAAAGCTTGGAGACAAAAAAAAAAGAAAGAAAGAAAAAAAAATCGGGGCAGTAAATTCAATTGAGAGCACGGGAAGAAAATTGAGGTGAAGAAATATAGAAGGCCATTACCGGGCTATAGGGCTGTAGGAAAGTGAGGCCTTGCAGGATTTAGTTTCAGACGACTCCATAAATTCATATCAAATGACTGCAGGAGTGAAATATCAGTGAGGTTACGGTAAACCCTTTGTGATCTTTTAGGTGGAATTGTGCTCAGTCAAGGACAGCCTTTACAAGGGAAGTATTAAAGTCCTCTGGATAACAAATCAACATAAAAAGCTAGTATTTTTAGTATCGCCTTAGAGGACATTTCCATCCAGGAACATGCAGCATTTCCTGTTTATCTCCTGTTGACTTTGCTGTTTGCACAGAGGTCATGTGGTTGGAAAACATTCCTGCTGTCTATGCTGTGTTAGTTCAGATAGGCGGTGTTTGTGTTTCTCCCTGCTCGGGGACCAATACTCACGTTTTATGGTTAGTTCCCCATAATTGGACACTCCAACGCCTTTGTCTGAGTGGACGATGCAGCGGTAGCGGCCCGAGTCGCCCTTGGTCGTGTTCTCCACATCGAAAGTGCCTATGAAGCGGCGGTTGTTCCAAGGTTTTGTGGCTTTCATCGGGGCCTCCCGTCCACCGATGCCCTGTTTGGAACCGAGACAAACACACGAGTGAGCCGACAAAATGGAAAGGTTTAATAAGCAAAGTGGGCTGACCTTGTGTGTTTCAGAAACTCTGGTCGAGTGTACTGTTGTCGTGCGCGTTTGTTTGTGCCCCATCATTCCCATTGGTGGCTGATAGTAGGAATACATTCATCACGCAGAAATGCACACACACGCACAAACACACACTTGCACACACACAAACACACAGTGGGCTCTCCCCAGCTGTCACCCCTCACAGCAGGCAGATGGGGGACATTTGTTCATTAGAAATATTTCTTCATTACTGTCATCGGGGGACTTCACTTAATGTTTGTTTTCCAGCTCCTGTGCTAATGAGGACGTGTTTGTTAAAATGATGGAGTACCTGGCAGAGGACCTTTACCCAGCGTCATGCTCCCACTGATCACATGTGTGACAGTGTGCTTAGCAGCAGAGCCGGCAGGGTTATGTCTGCCAGATGCACTACCTTTGCTGCTCAGAACAAGGTCAACTCAAGACTGCTGTGCAGCTCAGTTGTGCCGGATATAGTACACAGTATCCACAGAGCCAACATCTATATAGGTTAAGACCGTACTGCGGTGATGTGAAACAACTGTAATCCCCTGCCTCCCAGACGCAGAGGCCTCTGGAAATCAGGTGAGCAGGTGAAATTTCAAACACAAGGGCACAATAAAGCAATGTGTTCACGTCTTTGTTGGAATTTTTCAAATGATTTATAGAGTAAACTACAAAAGCTACTTGTATTTGGCACCTCTGCCTTACTTCCACCTTGTCAGCCCTCATATTATCTCTGATTTAAAACAGGGGTTAAACAGCTCACCAAAACTATGTTTGAGGTCTACTGTCAATTTAAGTGGACATCTGCTAGCGAGTCAAGATATAGCTGTGGTGTAACGGTTTGCATTTATTGCTATGTGATTAGGGTTAAACATGTCTAAAATAACCAAATACTCTTTACTTTCATTTTCTCTATTTCTACCCTCTCCTTTTACAGAGTCATTTAGATCCAAATAATATAAGTTGTTGAACAAGTACACGTCTCAGTATCAGTATCATGGTTTGTTCTGTGAAAAAGATTATCAGCTACTTTTTTGGTTGCACAAAATGTTTAAAAAAAAAGTTGTTACCATCTGGCGTAATTTAACTTCAACTCAACTCTCTATAAAATGGGTCAGACCATAAAGGGGTTAATTTAATAAAGAAAGATAAAATAAATATATATTTTGTAGACTTCGGTCTGAGAAACAACAACAACCATTATGATGAAAGGAAATTAGGAGAAAGTCGTGCTTTTTTCAATTGTATTGACTTGTGAGTTGCGTGCATCGTTACGTACGTTTACTGTAATGTTCTATGACATACTAACCTGCTACATTAAATGGTAAATGCTATATTTCTAATTCCCACATAAAAAGAAGACATAAGCCTGCAGCCTTCTTAGACAACAGTAGCACTGCTGATCAGAAGATTACATATTCAGACAGTATGGTCTGTTCAGTAAGACACATTAATTTCCAGAGGGCCCACTTCTAATACTGATTCCACCGTCTGATCTCCACTTTGATCAAGAGTGTAAGTTAAAGGATAAAAATGGATCTCACCTGAAGCCAGAGGCGGAAATTGTCTCTTTTGCGTCCATTGACGGTGCAGTGGAAAGATGCGGTCTGTCCGGCGTTGACTTCCACTCCCTTTATAGTCAGGAAGTGAGGTGTGTTCACTATGAATAAAAAATGCAAAATATCTATCAGACAGCTGCAGAAAAGTTCTATAAGAGTATATGCTGTGATGTATAGTTCAACTTCCCATAAATGGGATTCTATGTAATGTAAAGTAATCACCAGAACTGGGTGCCCGAGCAGCCGCCCAAGATCTATGGTCCTAGTCCACAGATTTTTACCCACTTTGTAACTCTTGTGTGGAGCAATATTTGAATGTAAAATTGGAGAACTGAAAGAAAGAGGCTTGAATGGATAGTGCTCTTTATTACACTATCTGGTATCCTTCAGCGCCGGAGGCCAGCAACACTTTGTGAGGAACATTCCACCTAACTTCTTGAAATGTGACACAAGAGGCCAATCTTGCACCTACTAAAAACCCAATTTCTGCTTTTTCTTAACTGCATCCTTCCATTGATTGAGGGGATTTTTCGAAAAAGGCATTATTCTCTTCTCCAACTGAGCTCATTATCAGTGTGCACACTGTCTGGGATAGTCCACAGAAAGTAACTTATGTAGAACATTTTTGATTAGTACTGCTATTCTGCATAGAAAAATAGGGCAATTCAGTGGAGCGACCTTGATTTGAAACATAACCAAATCTCTAAAGACTTGGCAAAAGCTAATTCTATCACTTTCATCATCAAGACTTTCACTTCTACTTAATATTTTACAACCCCGTCTTTGAACTACACCTCTTTTATAACTTTGTCCCTGTCAATCCATTCTGTGGCAGAAAAGACAAATCTATTTTTCTCATCGCTAATGTCTTCTTTAATGATGCAAGGAGAGACAGACCACCCAGTGGCATAATCACACCTTTGTGCTAGATATTCCACATGGTCGTATAAATAGAAAATGAATTGGCTGTGCTCCACAGAGGAGTCGCTCTGATCACTTTGCTTATCACTCAAAGAAACCCAATTGCCACTGAGCGGGTTATTGATCCGCTCGCAGTTTTGCGCATTTAAACATTAATCACGTCGCAAGGCCTCATTGATTCACTCAAAAACATTTATATGCAACACCTATCGCTATATAAATCCATCTTATTGACACAACATTTGTAGGAATTCAGCTGCTTTCAAATGGTTACCAGGTCATTAGCGCCTAACAATCAGAGCTTGATACCTCACATATGAGGGTTAAAGTATAAATCAATTGATGAAAACCTGTGCAGTATTGATTTAGACTTACACTGTAGAGCGTGAAAACCTCTTTAAGGAGTACCATATGGACTAACATGACTCTCAGTTCTTAAAAGCAAATAGACGAGGAATCCTAAAGAGCCTCATCCTTGTTTTCCCACAGCAGCAGCATGCAGCCGATCCCAAAAGCTGAAGCGGGGAAAAAAATCTAAATATGCTAGTGATTACATGTTCATTAGCTCCGCAGCGCACTCTGAAGTGCTTATATTCAGCAAGGGTAGCAGAACTCCGAACATCTAAGAGATGAGATGCTTTATTGAATATCCTTGAGGGAGGAGAAAAACTGTGGAATCCAAACACAAGCGGCAGAAAAGTGTATGGTGGTATTTGTTTTTCGTCCCCCTTTTTTCTCCCCCATTATTTCTCCCATCTCTCAAAGGATAGATTTAACACAGCCACTCCAACATTATATCCTGAGCACACTTCAGCACGTCAACTGGATGCTCATAAATCTTCAGGGAGCTCGGAGGAGGGAGGTTTACACTTTGGATTGACTGTAGCATACTCTTTGAAGGCCTTTTGTTTGACTGGGAGGCCTTGGATAGAACAACGATACAGGTATTTGGGAGGGTGTCATGGAAAGGACAATGAATGTTTGATGATATTCTTTTATGGTGAAGGGGAAAAAGGACTTACTGCACTGGTGGCCCTGGACCACGACGTCTTTGATGGCCAGCAAGCCACGCTGCCCTGAGGTTACGGCTTCAAACACAATCTGAGGAGGAGAGAGGAGACTCATAACACCAATGATAAATGGGCGCGTGTCTTCAAATGGCACTTGAGTGAGGCTGCCCGTGTGCACAGAGAAGTCCGGCTCCTGCTAATGCGATCTGCTCTCAGGCTGGGCTGCAGCTGGTCACGCAGCTGCAGGCCACTGACATTATTTCCACAATATGTCACAGTTGATAGGTGTTATGACATGCAAGTGTTAAATTAAGTTTGAGCCTTGAGACGATTAGCACACAGTCTGTGACAAAAACATACTGTAGGGGGGTGAGACACTGCTGAGATACCACTGTCTGATCATTTAATCTTACTTGTCCAGGTGCTGAGGTTTTGGTTCTCATCTCAAAACAGTGTAGGTGAATGGGTTTCATGTGCATATGACATTAAAGTCCTTAAAATGCTCTTATCAAAGTTTTTCCAACTATTGGTGTACTAAATTACATTGCATAATGAAAACTTAGAAAAAGTCTTACAGACTTAAAGTGAACCTGTTGCTAAGAAACATCTGCATAGCTGTCAATTCCAAAGCAATCAAATATGTAAACAAAGTCACCGTGGCATCACAAGCTGTTAGATAATTTTAGCATTTGGCCTCCTAAAACTTTGGTTATACTTGGAAGTTATTGTGTCACACAGTTCTCTTGTATTTAAACATGCATACATGCATTTAAACATACAACACTGAAGGAATACATGAGTGATTCAGAGTTTGCCTTATGTAGATTGAAATTTTTTTTAGTTATTTGGTCATTTCATCTGAAGTTTTTGGCATAACATTTTGTAATTTAAGGTTGACTGTGACTTTTGTGAAATCTAATCTCTGTTTGTCCCCTATTCGACCAACGCAAACCTAGTTCTTTTGCTGGTACTGGTGTGTAGTTTGTTCAACTTGCGAATCATCTCAGAACCTGTTTACTTTCCACAGGTTCGAAAGTCACGTCGTGATGTCAGTCTACGTCTGGAAGTGTCTCCATTCTCTGCGACTATAATGACAAAAATGGCAGACTACATCGTCTCTCTACAAATGTTGCTTCTGGCTTTGAGAGCATCCAAACACTGGTACAACACATTTGTTCTGCTTGTCTTGATGCTATGGATGCCGATTATGTTCTTTTTTTAACAATGAATGTGTTCTTTGGCTTTCGGAACGGCAACTGGTTCAAGATTAGGTTCCGGCTCTGAAACGGCCCTTGAACTGCCTTGGTTGAAAAGGGATATTACTGGATCCACTATAAACTACAGTAAAATTCCCAATGGTAAGTATTTTCAATTTGAAATTTGAACCGTAATTAAAACTGTGTTTGATTACTGCGCTTTGAAAAACTCACTGTATATACTGTCCCGCACATGGACTGTATGAGTTTGCTGTTCTGTTGTTTTAGCAAAGATTTAAATTACAACTCTGTCAAAGCTTGCTGGTGTATGTCGGCCCTGGTCACTTTGAGGCATTGTTAATATTTTCGTTGATTTTGGTTTCGTCTATTAACGAAACTGTTGACTGGGGTAAAAATCTCAGCAGCAAGTACCTCAAAACCTAAAAAAAAAAAAGAAAAAAAGAAAGAGAAACCAGGCAGAGTTGCTGCTAGAGTAAGTGTGAACCAGATATATGGGCCCAAATCATTGTGGCATGGACAGAAAAATAAATAACTTCAGATCACTAACTTATGATTTAAAGACTTGATTTGAGACATGATGATTTGAGTGACTTGTCAGTGTTCAATTTACATTTTCAGTTAAAATATTATTCTTCCTTCATTCACTAAGGACTCTCACTTGACTTGACCCTTGACTTGACTTGGCCAAGATATGCCTTACGACTTACTTGTGACTTGGATAGAAGGACTTGTCACATGTCTGGTGTGAACATATGTGAACATACATGCTGCCTTTACAGTTGCTGTGTGTCTCGTGTTACTTGTTAGACACATTTGGTTCTATCTTTGACAACGAAAAATTCTGAAATCAGCTACATCTGTGCTGTGCAGGACTAACATGACCCTATTTTAAGGGCCAAGTTCTGCTGCAAAACAAATGGCCCTAAGCCCTGACAGAGGGCGTGTCCCAGCAGAATGTCAGAGTTATGTACTTGCTGGTCTGCACTGTGATAAAAAGGGAAACAGAATGCCAGTCCCTTCCCAAACCCAGGGTGTGGTACAGAGACCCATTACACCACACACACTCAGACTACACATGTTTTGCATGCCATTATTCCCTAAATATAAGCATCTTTCTTCTAGGGAATGGTATATATTAATGGATATGTTCTGGATATGGCTTCACACAGAATCTTATGTCCTGCTAGTTGTAGCCGGGCTGCACACACACACACATCTTTGAGATTCCTTTTGTAGCCCGGGAATGTGGAGGCGGAGATAGTTACCATTGTCATCTGGGAGGCAGGATGCCTTCAGATAAGGCTGTCTAATTATAAATTTCTTTTTTTGTCTCATGAAATATGAAAGTGAATGTCTTGGGTGCCAATTATGCCCTCATTACAGGCTAATTTAAAGGAAATTAAAAGGCCAACCACTCCATATATCGCCACCAGACAAATGAACTAGCCCCCACTCTCTAATTGAAATCCTTTGTTTGTGCAACAGACATCAGTCAGCCTGCCTAATAGCTGTGATATAATTGATTCCAACATCAATGATAGTGCGGCGCATAATTGGGCCTGACCCACAGACTGAAAATATTCACATGGGACGAAAGCTGTTGATGTCACAGGAAAGTTCACCATTCTCATTTGTCAGAGAGACACACAGTGAACTCAACATTCAATGTCTACATCACCGCACCGGTTATCCCTAAGGGACTTGGCTAAGTACTACATTACAGCAGGATTGATTAGCTCTGCCATAGGCTCTACTGTATTGAAATCAAGATAGATGAGGACATTTGGCTTTTTCTCTCTCATTGGTGCACCGCTGCATATCAGGATAAGTGATGGGTGTTCATCTTAGTGCAGAGTACATATTTTGAGTAGTATGTGGAGAACATATTTAGACACATTGCATTTACTGAAAATTATAGTTTTTTGCACTGTGTTCAGCAGTTTTTGGAAATGCATGACAATCTCAATTAAAAGTTTTAGGGATGACCTGACAGAAGAGTAATTATTAAGGGCTGAAAGGCTCATGATGACTAGAAGCCTTACCGGTAATTAAAAAATAATTTCCAAGTATCAGGTGGCTTCCCTTTGACGATTGCGTAGGTTACTATGCAATTAAAGATACCTATAATTAGCGCCATGTTGTTAATTAGTGACAATTTCAGGCATTGGTCCCTCTTTTCTTGACTGAGAGTGGAGCTAAGATCATTAGCATCCTAGCATTTACCCGTGGTGTCAGTTTGGGTCTGGAACAATTAGAAACCGAGACAGACCTTCCGCTGGGGTTTGAAAGGCAACAGATGCTAGGAATTTCCCTGAACACACTGGGAAGAATAACACGTCATTGTGGGGCCTAAATGCTCACCCTACGTGCAAAATCTGCTGAAACACACTACAAGCAGCATGTCAAAGCGTTACTGAACTTCAATACTGTGCCTCTACTACCATCTAAAAATATTTTTCCAGACTGGTTTTGCATCATTATGTCACCAAGGGTTGCAAACCTGTTTCCTTCCCCCTCTTCTCGCTTTCTTTTGTCCATGTGCCTCTCGTTAAGGCTCCTATCTTGCATTCAGTAGGGAGAAGCTCAGCAGTGTCCCCTTGTTAACTAAGTTATCAGGGTGGCTATGATGAGGACTCCCCTGGACTCCGCTGTTGACCAGCTCCGCCAGGCCATAATGAAATAATTCACCAAGGGACTGTCTCCCATTGGGAGGTTAAGGGGTCTCTCTGCATCAATTAACATTTGGTGGACTGGAGGAACAAGCCCAGCGAAGACTAATAGCCAGGCAAGTGTGAAATCACCTTGCCCCTGCCAGCAGTCATGTGCATTGGTAAGTGAAAATGAGTTTTCAGAATTGGAAAAAGAGATGGAAGGGAGAGAGAACAGATTACCATGGATACCGAGGTAGCCCCAGAAATCAATAATCTCAGGTGTTTTGAATGGACTATTGTGCGACTGTTTGGACCTTCTCAAATAATACATTTGTCTTGCTCCACCCAGTGAACAGGCTTTAATGACTTTGGCTTTACTATAAAGGCTGCTTACAATGAGCAACCTAGTTTTGTGATGAGAAATTATGCAAAAAGAGAGCTGGATTTAGTCTACACATTCTCACCTGGTAGAAGTTGGGCCAGTAGGTGCTGATGGCCAGTTCTACCTGTCCCCAGGAGCGAGTGGCTGGACCCGACACGTTCCAAACAGGCATCCCCATGGGACTGTTGTTTTCTTTGATATAGACATTTAGGTGACCTGGGTGGCTGTTGTCTCTGCCTCCTATGTAGTAGTGGAAGGTGACGCAGTGGGTGTCATTCTCCCTCAGCTGCGGTGTCAGCAGTAAGGCCTTCTGCCCTACAAAGCGTCCGGACGTGTTCATCATCATAAAGGCTGAACCTGCAACATGGAGAGGAGGATTCATGAGTTGAGCAGGTTTTATACAACCAGCAGTTCAAACAGTCCTGTTGAACAGTGAAAAGTCCTGCAGTAGGCATCATACAGTGTTCTACATACAACTGCAAACCCATCATTGTCATATTTAGTTTTTTTTTAATGTCCGTTATTCTTTTCTCATATAAATATATTTATTTGGGTGGGTCGGTACAGCCAATTATTAGTATTGAGGGAAGCATTGAACATTATAAGACAGATAAATTCTGAAGTAACTTTGATTTTGATGAAATACTATGAAACTGATATTGATGAAATTCTGAAACTGCTATTTGTTTATGTATTTATTTATTTTGTTCTTATGTCCTTCCTGGTACCTAATATGATGACCCACAGAAATTAATAAAATAAAATTCTAAAAAAAAATTCCGAAAAATATTTACTTATTTTATTTTATAGGCTATTTTATTTCTGATTTTTTTTTATTTAAATGTGCACTTTATGGAGCTTTTATTTTTTTAAAAAGGTTATCCTGTTACTTGATACAGTATTAATGTTCACTTAAATAAACAGTTTCAATAAAAGTACTTGTGACATGTCATATTTGACTTTGACTCAACATTTGCTCTCACTTTGTGATAAAAAATATCAGGATATATATCGTATATGGATATTCAGCCTAAATATATCAGGATGTGACTTTTGGTCCATATCCCCCAGCCCTACTTTGGTTTATGATTTAATAGCTGTAAAACTAAAGACTTTCCTAATGACCTAACAATGTTAGCTTTTAACTCTAAGCTCCACTAGTGTGGCTGTACACTCTTCGGGCCGGAGGCAGCACAAGGCGCAACTGTCACTGCTAGTTTCAGACGGACATGGCAGTTATTTTCATGCCTAGTGGCCACATTGTGTTAATGTACTATCACCAATCAGCGCTTCCATGGTGTTAAAATGAGGTGTGCCCAGGCCTGTTGTTGGCACAGTGATATCTTGAGGCAGCAGAAAGTGATTGCACCATTGACCAACAAAAACAGGCACAGGTGCAGGCACATCTGGCTGATTGGTTTAATTCATTATTTTTTTCATTCATTATGCTTACCGGCTTCATGTTACACCCAAAACACACCTATGATTAAGAGACCCGTTTGCCCATTCCACCTTTCAGTGGGAAAAGTGACAGCAAAACTGGAGCTGGACACGCCCTTAATGCACTGAGGCCACGCACTGTAGACGATGTCCTATAGATAAGTGGTTTACATGCACACTACAGGAAACACATGGTGTATAACAAGAATTAGAACTATCTAGGCTTTGGGTGTCAAGCGCCAAATTACTGTGTTTTACATCCACAATCCATTTAACATCCACTAATTTTCCAAAAGAGCCCCAAATAACTTGTTTTTTGAACTCTGTAATTATGTTTTGAAGCATGGCCATGAACTATATTTAGTTTCAAACTGTCAACATTGAAGCAGAAGTAAATAACAAATTAATGCAATGTCTCTTTAGAGAAACATGCCAAAGACTAATGTGCTACTCTTCTGTTTTATCCCTGGCAACTAGCAACATTACTTGGATCAGTTGGTGTTTAGAGGCAGGTGGTTATTAACATAACAAAAAGATCTAGGAGACAAAAATCAGATTATAACTAGCAATCAAGTCCTGAGGTTTAACAGTAACTAAATAAAAGGTCTTATCTGATTAGAGTAGGCAGAAAGCAGGTAAATGGCTGCGCTGAGACCTTTTCTATTAGCACTGAGAGTTCTAGCATGTGACCCTTAATGAGAAAATGCTCTTATCTTTGGATTGATAGAAGCCCTCTAATCATTATCATTCATCAAAATAAAAAGACAAAAAAAACATCTAATCGTAAAATGCCGGGTGTTCGAGAGGAGTGTTTTTCCCCCTCAATGACAGAGAGAAGGGAAATGATGAGAAATCAATAAGTTAAAAACTATTTGCCAACCAAGCCCCATTTAGATTTTATCGCTTTGGTTCAATATTAAAGGTTAATCTAATTCTCTCCCCTCTTGCCAATAAAACACAAGTGAGAATTATTATATTGGCAAACTCTCAAGGAGATGCAGAACACATTCTATTTGTCATCATCCTATTTAGCTTGGCTCGGTAATGAGATGGCACAAATTGTAACAGCATTTGAGACACAGCCAAAAAGACTCGGTTTATGTTGAAATGCATTTTCTTTTGGAAGTGCGGTAATGATTGGAAGGCACATTCTGCTTAGAGGTGAGACAAACAACCTGTTAGTAAAAAAAAAAAAAAAAAAAAAAAAAGAAGCTCTGCTCTCTTGCATGAGAGGCATAGCTGAACCTCAGTGGATGTGAATCTTCGTCATTAAATTTAACATCTGGTGATTCACTCAGATATGGTGTTAAAAAGGGTAAATAACGTCGACTAAATCAGCAGGCTCGGTCCCCGAGTGTGTCAGCCAAACAGCCTCTCACAAAACCCTATTTGTTCCATCAATGACTCGAGCTTGCCCACTTGTCTTGTTGTGCTGCACTCGTAACGCTCACCAATTCCATCTGTCTCGAGCTTCAGATAACGAGTGGGGGGTTCTGTCATGTTTACACAATGAAACAGGAGGAGAGGGAGCAGAGGAGGAGGAGGAGGAGGAGGAGCAGTGAGTTGTGATGACACCGAGTCAGCCTCCTCGGCTTTGTCAGGTGGAAGCAAGTTGTTCTTTTAAGGATCATAACATGTTTTGGATCACATGAGCGTCACATCACATGAGGGGCTGCATTTTAATATGAACTAATAATAACTCAACGAAAACAAACCTGAGAAACCATGCTATGCTGCTGGTGCATGTCACGCATTGCAAGTTAATTGTCCACATTGGATTGTGGCTCACGCCGACCACAGGGCCCGCCAAGTGGAATACAGAGTATGTGGGCAAGAAAGTACGCTATATATATCAATACCAAACTGAGATGGGCATTTGGCTCTGATCAATTCTCATAGATCAGGAATAACATTACTTGAGTGATACGTTTTAGGAATTTGGGAGACGATATTTCAATAAAATATTATAATTATGAAATGCAAATCAATTAATACATCATTGAGCTTGTAAACAGTAGTTTTAAAAAGATGAAACTCAAGGCCCACTAACAGGCTCTTTGAGACAAAGATAAGCTTGTATTTTGTAATAGTTTAATTTTATTCTTTTCTTTGTACAATTTTGAGTAATTACATTTGAAGTTAGATTATTTTGAATATTGTTTGAAAATTGCGTACTGTCACTTTAAGAGAGAACACCTTTATACTTTTGGCTTTTGGTTTATAATATCCAGCCAGAGAATTCTGTGGATTAACCTGCTTGTAACACATTTTCTAACTTTACAACTGACGTCTAGGAGATTTTGTAAACCATCTCAACCATGTGTAGCTGTAACCACTAGCTAAGTCGCCTTCTGCAGTAACACCAGCTTATTCCCGGAGCTTTCGACTACCTTAAGCCTACCGTTGGGCTCTTTTTTTTTAAGCCAGTGCAGCAAGAAAATATGGTGGAGCCATAGACTGTATATAAATAATGGACGTAGACACCGTGATGTCACCCATTGGTTTGTGGACTGCCTGTTGGAAACATCGAGTTCAGCGTTAGACTCGTCGCCATCTTGTGTCACCATCTTGTTTCCGATACGGGGAGCAGACCATATCTGGACTGTGGAGGAGTGAGAGGGATCTGATCACTGACTACAGCCTCTCTACACCTCAACCTGACTGAGAGAAGTCGCTGCTAATTCATGTTAGCATTAACTGGAGCATTAACTGGGATGTTCATTTTGGCTAGCAAAAAACGAAAACAAAATGTACGTTTACTGACCTAAGAAAACTGAACAGCGACTCCTTGGAGTGTCTGTTAGTCCAACCAAATGCTAAACAAGATATTCTTACTGAACAAAACGTTCAAATAAACTGTTATTAAGTGAAAATACATTGAAAGGGTCAAAGTTATGAGACCAAATCGGTAAACGTACTTTTTTTCTATATAACGTTATATATAACTTTATCAACACAGTGCTCGTCTTGTCAGTGACCTGTCAATAAAAGGTAGCAACGCCCCAAATCATACGCTTCTTTATCTTCTATTTTATTCTAAATGGGGCCCTTAGAACTTTTAACATCAAATTGTCATGGAGATATTTTACTAGCAATTGAGACTATAGTGTTGTCCTAAAAAAATTCTTAGGTGATAAATCAAGTGAAAAGTTTTCTCTTTTTGCACTGAAATGAATGGACAGAATTTTTCTGGCAGCCAAACTTAGCACCCCCTGCTGGAATTTTCGGTAGAATGCAGGCTGAAGCTTCCTGGTTTGTCTCCATGCTCAGACATGGAGATTGCCGCCTGGGTGGAACTAGCAAGATAGCTAGCTAAGTAACAGATGGCTGACTAGTTCGCTAGCTAGCTTGCCTATTCCGCCATGCTTTCATAATGTACTTGTACCAGAAAAAGAGTCACAAGTCATCAAAGACAGAAATGTGCTTTTCTGTGCTGGGACTACAGTGTGTGGATGAAGCATTAAGTTATTAACTTTTACTTATTTAGTGGCTGGCTCTCCTTGCTTTGTACCAAGTTACTGCTCATTTTGTCGTTTCTGCAAAACCTAAGTGAGTCTGTGACTTGCCCCCAAGTCATACTGTAGTAATCACATTACAACAGCCTTTGCAATGGCACATTAAAATGGCCTCCACTCTGACCATCCTGCTTCATTGATTTAAACAGGAATGTCTGTTCTACTGTCCTTTTATTTCTATGCTCCAACCACTGAGAGATGTGGCTGAAAGTCCAGAAAATAAACATATATTATTTTATTGCGTTACTTGGCAAATTAATAAATAATTAAAACAGATAAAAAAGTGAGAATTTGTGTTTTTTTATTGTTTGTGTGAGATTATATATCTGACTAACACTGGCCATTTTGTGTGGTTTCACTGTTAGTTGTTATTACCCATTTACAATAAGATTGTGGCTGTGCCTGGGTTATAGATTGCCCTGCACAGCATGATCAATCTGATATTATACACTATTGTTAACAGCACACTGTTGTTCTCTCAGAGCTTTTTAATCTATTATTCCCTTTTAGATTGTCTATACTCAAGTGTTGGGGCTAATTATTTTTTCAGGGCTATGCAGGATGTTGTGTAAGGTACACGTAGAAGGGCAGGAGATGAGTCGACTTTGAAACACTTGTTTGTCCAGCCTCAATCAGGTGCCTCTTTGTGAGGGCTGTGAGGTCTCTTTAATAACATTCAGCCATCTGCTCAGGTGCCCAGAACATTTTTTTTGTTTTTTTCCCCCTTTGAGGCATCAGCAACCCTTGGTGTGATGTGAACCAGCACTAATAATCAGTTGATGAATTGTTCAGTTGTAGCTCATGTTACAAAGACAAAGATGCCGGCCCCACTGCCTTTCCTCTATGATTAAAACAGGCTGTTTACTTTTCATTTCAAAACAGCCATGTTGTGACAGTGTTGCACAGGAGATTTATGCACAGCACTGCTCTTTGTTGGTAATTAGAGATGAAAATATCAGCTCCCTCAAGCGGCATTTGTATATTTTTTACTACTACGTTAATGAAATATTCATAAAACAATAGGTACCCTTTGTAAGTAGTCACTTGTTATTTAATAAAGCTTAATGCAGTGGCTGGTAGTAATAAGGCGTAATTAGTACTGAACAGAAATACATGTAAATATTACATTTCTTCCTCGCTATGCAGGTTGCAGAGCTGTAGCAATGACACTGTGAAATTCCTGTCACCGAATTTGAGGCCTACAAATCGTCTTGATTTGGGTCAGTGAACCCGAACACAACAAGGGGAAAAAGTATTTTCTTTTGCTCATTATTGACCACCATAAAAACACAAAAATAGAGCATTTCAAGTGACAGCGCGCTGCCTCATCATGCTGTCATTGCCAGTGCCTAACACAAGTAAAGAAGATGACAAGAGAACACTGATTGTCATTCAGTTTCTATGCTCTTAGAGCCCTAATGACCACATACTCTGCAGGACCTGCTGCACCATGACAAGCTAATTAGCCAGTGAGACTAAGAGCAAATTATAATGACACTGTGTTAGTGCTGTGCTAATGTGCTAGTGATGCACATGGGTGTTTTCTCTCCCTCTCCTCTTCTTTCTCTATCTCTTGTGCCTTAACAATGGCGTGTTCAAGACCAATTAAAAATAGAGAGCTCTCTGCACACTCAAGGCCTGCCTCTGCAACTCTGCAAAGGCCAGGGCTCGGCTATTGTCTAAGGCATTCAGAGGAACAGATTTATTATTATTTCAATGTAGGCCACCTTCACCTTCCATTACAATGATGGCTGAACAGGAAGAACATGGAGACTGGTATAAAAAATGAATTAGTGAAGATGAAATGTTCCTGCTGCACATGGTACATACATTCATGTTGCTGAAATGAAGGGCACAGCGCTGCAACGGAAATGTAACACTTTCATTATACTCAATTCTAAACATTGTTAAGAAGCATTGTATGCCTGAATAATGTCACAAAAAAACTTTAATCTAAGCTTTTTCTCAGACAATTCATTGTCAGAGGTCATAAATAATCAAAGGTGTCACAACAACAGACCATTTAATTGTGATGCTTACAATCTGTAGGGCTGTTTTTCTGAGAATTTCTGCCGTTAGTCACATGTTTTACTTTGGTTGAAGGAGAAATGTGACTTTACAGGTCTTGGGGAGAACTAGAGGTCAACCAATATATTGGCCGGCCGATATATCGGGCCAATATTTGTGTTTTTTACTTGTATCGGCATCAGCCGATATGTGCATGCGTTCGCCGATCAATTAGCCCATTTCACTGAGCCAACACCAGGCAAGGCTCGGTGCAACATCTGACATTTGCTGGTGAGGCCTATAACAACACACACATTGTTTGCTATCCAACTGTTAATATGTTTTGTTTGTTTGTTAATATTTTTTTCTTTTTTTGTTTAAATTGAGACTTGTGTAACAGTTGTTATCATTGTGTCATTTTTATCATCATGTAAATGGAGGGAGAAAAGGCAATATCGGCTTCAAGAATCGGCCCAAAAAAATCAGCAGCACATCGGTTAAATGTTAAAATAATCAGTATCGGCATTGGCCTTCAAAAACCCGTATCGTTCGACCACTAGGGAGAACTACTGCATACTGTATGTGGAAAAAGTTTAATGAAGCCTACAGAGAGCTGCATGCAATCTGATAAATTGTCACACGAGATCAATGTAAATCAGTTGGGGGCCGAAGATTACAAAAATCTTGGGGTGAGAAGTTACAAAGAAGTGAGCTCATCAGACTTCTGTGGCCTGTTTCTCACCTCTGCTACATTAGTAGAGCTAGCACAACACACCAAATCTTTTACTGAACTGTCTGCTGTTAAATTGCATTGTGGGTTACGTAGGTGCAAGGTTCTGACAAGAAAGAAAAATGTGTGGATTAAAAAATATACTTTATGCCTGGTTCTGCTGCATTGCTTTTGAGACTTTCAGTTTTAACCAATGGAGTTGGATGGATGGATGGATGGATGGATGGATGGATGGATGGATGGATGGAACTGAAACACACACGGCACAGTAGCGACTACTTCTCAAATGTTTTCTTATCGTTCTTCTTTTTTTAAATAAGTGCAATGATTGACAAAAGCTAAAGTAAGTTCTTTCTTTCTGCCATTTCAGACTACACCTTATATGTAAGCTAACTGATGGTATTTAGGAAACAATAATGTATGAGATGAAGAACACATGGGGTTCTACTGTTTACAGAATGTTATCATTTATCAGTGTGGATGCTCACATCATTATAGTTACTGTAGTTATTGTTTTTGGTGTGGACTGCCCTTTAGTTTGACAATGTTTTATACCCCAAACTTCACTAATAGGCAGCTTAAAACCTCCAAAATCCATGTGGAAGTCAAACTAAGAACATTACAATCCTGCTACTAGGATTAATACCCTTCCAGCGAGTGTAAACTCACAAATGTTTAGATTTAGTTAGACTGTGAGCAATCCAAAATAACAGCCACAGTGGTTTAATGGTATAATGAGCCATCCTGATATGCTGCAGGAGAAGGTTTCCATCAGGTTAATCCTTCCACCTGTCAGCTCACTAGCACTGGCAGAGCAGTTGGGAGCTGGTCTCAGGTTGTGTCAGTCCAGGTGGCAAACTAGTAATCACGAAAGAACTGAATAATTTCATGGTTTTCTAGCACCTAATTACTCAATAGCTGCGTTTTCTATCAAAGCAAAGTGTCTTGTGGATTTTAATTTTCTGAGCATAACTACTCCGACATTATCCCGAGGAAACATGCAAAAAAAAAGACCATATTCCATTGAAAGACTAACAGAATGATTTACACTATGAATTCCTGCTTTTGTTAAACAATCAAACTCAATTTAGAAATTGCAGCTTTCAGGATTACAACAATGTGACAAAACCACATCGTAATTTCCTGCAATTTTTGTAATTTTTGTGGGGTTAGTAGAGAGGTAGAGAGACAACAGTGACCTGAGACAAATGACATGAATCCTATTAACCATTTCCTGGTGCTTTCATGCTTTGAAAAAAAAAAACACTGCAAAAAGACTAGCCAGCATCCAATGTGTAAATATGATTTTCTTTAAATACACGAGTGTACAAAGAACACCAAAGTAACCAAATAAAGGCAGTGCAGAGTAGGGACTTAAGAATAAGGCATGATGTGGTAAAATACCCTAAGCAGGTTAAGTGGCTACATTTCCCCCCCTTGATTCCTTTTCATAAAAAAAGGTAGAAAAGCCTTCTTTATAGGAATATAGTCTGATATAATTTAGTTCGCACAAATAGGGAACTGTCTTATCCTAATCATCAAAGTCTATAGGCTGAAGGTATTTAGATTAATTATCAGTTGAGTGATGGTCTGAGCGGAGGATATAATTTGCAATAATGACTAGCGCTCATTATTTCTCCTCCATTCAGGTCCTGAACTCTGTGAAAATCATTATGTGGGGAAAATCAGAATGAAGGGGCGCTCTTTAAACCCAAACCCTCCAGGTCTCATTTGCTAATAAAATTCACAGAGGTCACCACCGCAGAAAAGCACGGCTGCCGCTTCGGAAATGTCAATGAAGACGGGGCTATTCTCACTGTCTGCCACCAATCAAAAATGCTCTCGCTGTGAGGGTTAGGCTGTTAATGTGAACAGCCGTGGCCTCCACTCAATTTCCCAGAACTTTCCCTGTGTCCTTTGAAACATGAAAAGGGCCTGATAAAGTAACAGTGAATAAGTTTGGGTTCTCCATATGAAGGACCTGCCAGGTTTCTTTGACGGTGTCAAACAGATTCACCCAAAATCATCCATCATGCGGAACACGTTTCAGCCCCGTCATTTCAGTCAGGTGCAACAACTGACCCTTATTATGTTCCATGACAGCAGCTTTTGTTGCCGTGTGTCAATCAACGGCAATTCATAATGGCTTAATATGTCATCTTAATATGCAGCACGCACTACTGACGCTCCGCTGCAATAAATGGGTCATATAACGGCCCATTTGCCTGATACAAACCCATTACACAACAGAGAGTGTTCATGTGAGTCACCTAGCTGCATCATTAGCCTTAATTGTACATACCATGCACACTAATGAGAAAAGATACAGTATGCAAATATGTCCTCCATCATGACAGTACAGCGCGCTGTCATAATCCTGTTTATTGTAATGGCTGCCATCCTGTTTGCTCACACCCAGCTACACTTCTTAACCTCACAAACATGCTAAATTGAAAATCGTAGTCCGTCATCCCCAGGAATTAATTCAAGAATTGATCAGACGTTGTAATTTTCCGTTCTGTTTCGTCCCCTAATCATATAATGGGGTTTCTCCTTAACCTTTCAACCTTGCCAACGCTGTGCAAGGTGTGATTTTCGCACAAAGTTGTGAATGGCTCAAAAGCAATTAGCTTATTTTTAGAAGACGGGGGGCCCCTCCCTCCTCAACAGCAAATCCCATCTTTTGCTGATGTGATTTAAATTCTGATTAAATTTCTGACGTCCTTCAGTCAGTGGGTGTTCTCTCCTTTCATATTTTAAGTGGCTATCCTTCTCCTCTTTCAGTTGAACAGCGCATACAAGCGGCGTAAACACTTGTCCGAGTGAAGCGCGGGGGCTTTGTCAATTCATTACCTCCTGATTGAAATGGTCAAAAAGGTGAACAGTTTGACTTTTAAAATGATCCGTCTTATCCATATGCAGCAGCCGCACTCTGAGAAAGGCACCCTTCTGGGTTCAAGAGTAAGCTGCATTTGCATGAACGCATTATGAACCAGAAAGAGAAGATCACCGTTTCCCTCTGAAGAACCTCATTCTGCCAATCCTACACTATTGTCTAGGTGTCATTATCGACCAAGGGCACGCTATCAAAACAAAGACCCTGTGTAACAGTGAAACAAAAACATTCAATTTTTCTCCACAACATATTTAGAGCACACATTAAGAATACAACAATAAGTCATTTAGCTGGAGCTGCTTTTGCCATTGTGCCGAGCATAATACAAAAACCCTAATTAATCTCAGTTAGAGGACCTTCTTTCTCCTCCTCCTCTTGCCATTATTCCGCAGAACGAGTCCCAGGGGAGAGTCAGGGAGCAGCAGCCTACTGCTGGCAACATCCATGACACCATCAGAAAAAGAGGCAGCCTCTGCACCAGCTGGGGCTCACTAAAAACAGCTTCCTTCTTAATGGCATCTGGACACCCTGCACAGCAACACACTGCAAACTCCCTCACCAAATCATCTTCATTCACTCTTCTGAGACTACTGCAGCATGTTAGGGAACTTATAACAACAGTGAGCAGGGTGGAAACTTAGAAATTAGTATTTTTTTTAGACATGTGTGTTTGATCCAAGCATGGCAATTTTCTCATCAAGTAACATACGATCCGAGCCAACATCGGGCTCTGACAGAAGTGCGTCCAGCTCCATTCTCCGAGGCTGAATGAGTGTTGTCTTGGCTCAAATGGTTTTATTATCATTGTCCAGGGCAGATGAGGCTTGTTGGTAACAACAGGCCTGAGAGTGACAGTTCTGCCGGGGGTTTCTCCAGTTGGCTCGGAAGGAGGAACACGCTGGGGAGTGCCCAAGCTGACATGCAGAGCCTCAGAACTGGGCTGAGCCACCCTAAAGGAGCCAAAGCATGCAATCAGGGCTGTGCGGAGGGATAAACAAGACTACTCTCTGTCCAGACGTAGCAATTAGGTAGGGAACGGATTGTTGTAAACAACCAAGAGTTTCAGGCACTGCTTGTCTCTTCTAAATGTGACCAGAAGGCTTGTTTTCCTCTTTGCGTTTCATTTCGCGTTTTCTGCTTTTATTTACATGCCGGGATGGAATCGGGCCAGTTTGCTCTCTGGTTGTAGTATTAGCTTTGCAGGATGAAGGAGAGTCCTCAACGGGCTGGCATCAAATTCTGCATAAGGCCTCTCATGCCACAGTGACACAGGACCCTAATTCTGGATCTGATCTATATCCTACTGATTTGACAAGCCTTATGTACGCATTTTTGCAAGCAGATAATAGATGATGTGCAGCTTTAAAGCATGAATATTATTTTTCACAATTAATAAACAAGTGAGCATAATGAACCTGGCATTGTCTTTTGAAAAAAAAATGCAATTTTTCATATTGACAACTTATCTTGGCACTTGAGCGACCGTTACACCACATTCTATTACAATACTAGAGTTTTAAACCAAATATATAAATGATTAAACAAAACCCCGGATTACATTAAATGGAGGGCTTTCAGTTTATTATAGCATTTAATTGCAAATCAATCATATCATTTTCCATAGTCCAAAGTGTACATTTTTGTTATTATTACTAAAACACAGTTTTAACCCATTTTTCCTTATGGAAGTAAATCTGAGTCATCGGAGTTTGAAATAAAAAAGATGTTGAATTTCTAGCACTGAATATTTATGCATTGAAATTATGTATCTGAATGTTTTTCAACGTTAAAAATTCACCAAGCCAAGTTTGTAAGACCCATCCACCTCCCCTCCTTTCTTCCCTGAGTGTGACATCTGCCATTTAAACATCACATCGCCATCGATCATTAGTACTACTGCATCCACAAGATGGTGGTGTACAAATGCTTTATATTTTTGTTTTTATAGGTGAGACCAGTCTCACTTGCTAGATACCATCCAACATTTAGAATAGGGTTATGATAACACACCCTGCAATATTGCTTTAAAACAATTAGTAGCATATCCAGTGCCAATTCCTGTTTATGATAGCTATAATGCGATTATGATTGGGAAACATTTTAGTCATGACACTAATCTGTGGTTGAGGTATGGTCAGGGTTACACAACCAGAACAGGTTAAGCAAAGATCGTAGTAACCGTTAATAAAAGTCTGATGCTAGTTTCAGGTCTGTGGCACGATTCTGAAAGAGTCATGCTGCCATCTCCACACCCTCACTTTCCACCTCTCTACTTTAAAAGAACTACTTCCTGAACTACTACTGAATATCGACATCGGATGTCGGTGTAGAATCATCTGGTATGCTAAAGGTTACTGGAAGCTAGAGATTTAAACCTCAGGAAGGATTTGATTTGCTCTGAAAACTCTACCAGGTTTTAATCATCATTTAAATCATACATTGACATTAAGAACACCCCTATTTGGACAGATACGGCCTACAACCCACTTCAAAAGTGTTTGAGGTAGCAATGCCTTCTGTTCTGAACAATCCGTTCTGTGAGTATGATAAGGTCGTTTTGTCAAGATTCATAAGTACAGGTTGAGAGTGAGGCAGCAATCAGAGGTGAGATAGCTTTTCCACCAGTGTGGCTTTCACCTAAATGCATTTCTACCCATCAACCACCTCTCCAGCAGCCCTAAAACAATTTCAGCCGTCAAGTACACTACATTTCACATCCCTTTCAATGCGGTCAAAGAGGAGAGATTACAATTTCGCACGGCAGGTTGAGTGCTCACGCTGAGAAATGGAGAAAGAGCTGCAACCTGTTAATTACGCGCAATTCAAGACGTGCAGGTAGACAACAAGCCCATCTGAAGAGTACTCAGACAGGGAAGCACAATCAGGAACAGCTCACTTAACCAGACGCACGATTTTAATCAGGTATGTTAAATTTAGACCGTGCGCGAGGTGTTAATTTGTAGGTCAAGGCTTTTCCAGATTTTGCTGTAACCTTTGCCCAGCCTCCATGTGTCCCTACATTAATCAATTGGGATAGAAAAAGCAGACGCTTCCCCCTCCATGGAAAGTAATTTCTCTGGGGCGGTTCAACACACATCATTCTGATGTACACACAAACAGGTCTGGGCACTGGCTGCTTAAAATTAGTGAGGGCCTGCTAATTAATTCCCCCTCTGTCACTGGGGGGGCCCGGTGCAATCTATCTGTGATGCAGCCTTTGTGAGATTAGACGTCAGATAGGGGAGGAAAACAATATCCATTAGTTTGCAACGCTACCTTTGTTATAACACAAAAAAACGTCATTCCATTAGTCTAATTCCTTAGGTGCCTTCTGCTCGGTGGCGGGGATATCTCTGCATTTCAAATCAAATGAAAAGCGATCAATGGAACATTAAAGAGACAAATTGTGTGCGACAGACACAAAATGCAGGGAAAGCATTTTAATGAATTTCAATATGTGGCTGACGAAAAGACCCCTTTAATTAAAATGGATCTGGGTATTTTGATATCAAATGTCGCTTTTGTCTCAGTTCACATGACCATCGCAGAGATCCAGTGTGCTAGATACTCAGGTGGAAAGAAGATGTATGAACATATTGCTCATATGAGGAAAGAAACCACTGCAGGAACTGAGAATTCAGAAGAATTCACTTCAGGCTTTGAGTTTAGGCTTTAAATAGTAGTACATGTCCATACAAGATGTAATCAGTATTTATAAGTCTAACTGGTTTACATGCAGCCTTGTAGTATATTCCAATTATTGTCAGACTCATATCAAAACCAGAAAAATGTCTCCTGTAAACACATAAGTCATCAGACTGCACTGACCATTTGGAGAAAAATTTCATTCGGTGGAAAAACACAACAGATAAAGATTTGTTATGTAAATGCTCAATCAAATTAGTTGCAAGTTTAGAATATTTATAATGGCTCGTATAGCTGGCCCACTTAAACCAAGTGAAGGATATTCTTAATCAAAGTGGATGTAATATTATAGTCTTAAATTTGTCTTAATAATATCTGCAAACGCACAGAGGGTGATCTACAAATAGTCCTTGATTTGCACTCGTGTTTTGCTATCCACAAATACAAATTTCTAATTTGTAACTTGTATTTTGTTTTTTACAAATACGTGTGTATTTGTAAATACGTGTGTATTTGTAAATACCCAATTTTCCATTTGTAAAAACAAAAACAGTTTGTGACTCTGCATTTATGAAACATCAATCACACACACGCATCTCTTTCCTCAAAGATGCATTTTTGAGACGTTCTTGACAAGATCCACACAGATTCACAAACAAAAAGCTTGTGATTCACAAATGGCCCGCCATAGGATTTGTAACGTGTGTGTTGCTTTTTACAAATAAATGTGTATTTGTAAAAAAAAAAAAAAAGGCATTTGTAAAACTGAAAATTCTGCTTGTGAAGTGTGATTCAGCATTTGTGGATCGCCAATCACACGCACCAATTGTTTAGACTCTGCTTAAGGTGGACTTACGCTTTAGTTTCGATTTTGCGGTAAAGCCATGGTACATCAGTAAAACTATTTTTCCTTGCCCTACACTACATTAGCACCTATACCGTGAAAAATAAAATGAAAACAATGATAAC